>NC_051438.1:9712644-9768642 GCF_001649575.2 Kryptolebias marmoratus
GGGGGGGGGGCCGGAGTGCGCCGCTGTTTGCCTGATGTGGACACTTAGACCTGAGTTTGCGTGCAAAGACAAACACACCAGGGATGTTAGAGTAGACGGTGGTCGGTGGCGGCGACGCGTTTGCCTTCGCATGTCCATGTGTGTTGCTGCGTTGGCACATTTGCAGATGTCTTTATATCGAAGGGGCATTGTCGTTTTTATTTCCCCCTGAATCCACCGGGGTTATCGCGGCTGCCGAGCTGCCAAAAGGAGATTTGTGTCTTGCAACATCTCGGGGAAAGGAAAAAAAAAAACAAAAAAACACACACACACACGCACGAAATCCATTTCCCTTCACATTGTTTAAACGCTCCTATCTAAGTCTCCTGGATAAGAGAGCTTACATGAAACAATTGTAATCCCCTCACTACCTAATTTAAAGGTGAGATTACCAAATAAGTGTCAGAATTGCATCAGGGTTTTAAAAAAAAAAAAAAAAAAAAATCTTCCAAGCTTAGATTCCCATCTGAAATCTGATTCCGTGTAAAACCTGTTGCAGTTTTGGCGTGGCTCCGTCACAACACCCAAGCGATCTTGGAAACCCGGTGCGAAACGTACAGTAACCGCTCGCTGAAGGAGCCCTGATTGACGAGCACTTTGTTTCGGAGCTCTAATGAGGACTCGCCGTCGCGCCTGTGCCATGCCTCGACTTGCAGACGAGCCTCTCTCCCTTCGTTGCCATCGCTTTGTCTCCCTCTGAGCCGCGCGCTCGCTCATTAAAACGTACGACCGCTATCAGCTCTCTTAGCCTTTGTCTCCACGCTAACCTCGCTAACCCTCCTGCGGTTCTTACTTCAACACGACTTGAGCAAACTTGACGGGGGGAAAATAAAAAAACAACAACTTTGGAACATCATTAAAAGAACAATGGACCGTGTTTACAAAGGATACGAGGGGTCCACTGTGACATTGCGCCGTTCCCTTAGGCCTCGGAACGATCTAGTTTATAGCCACCATGTAACGTTTATGTTTAAGGTAACATTCATGCTCGTCTTATTTTAAGGCAAGGGCAACAGGCAGACTGTGAAAAAAAAAATATCACAAATGACTTTATTCGAAGGTGTAATGGCAGCAATCTAATCAAAGCCACTAACGTTATTTATTGTTGGTAAGTTTGGAGCGGTGTCAGTAAGATAACCTTGAGCACAAATGTCAGTTTCATAGTATTACCATATTAAAACACAATTTTAACAAATATAAAATAAAGTACTACAATAAAAATGGAGCATGTGATCTAATTCAAGGTGGTAGCTGTACCGACTCAAGTGTACCGGATCACGTTAGGGAGTGTCTCAGATTACCCTGAGTCTATGAATTGGATTAGTTCTAAAAAAAACAGGTTTTATTTGGTTTTTAGCAGCAAAGATTTACAACTCGATGAATGACCAAAACACAAACGAACCGCGTTCCTCCGATCAGATTCGTAAACCCACGGCAACCAAACATCAAAAACACGTGTGTCGGTTTGTTCGTCTTCAAATTAATAAAATGAACAAACTTTAAAATAATCTGCCGTTTTGGCAAATTATTGAAGCATATCGTTGTTAGCGAAAGCTTCCCGGTTTTCGTGACGGACCTGAAAAAAAAAACAAAAAAACGGAGCTCCATTGGTAGTTTGACAGCTTTATGTCACAACGTTTTAAATACTCCAAATTTATATACATTTAGTTTTATCTCTCCCACTGGTTAATGCTACATCCTTTTTTTTTGACAATGTTGGCCAACTAACAAATAATGTTTTGCTAACTGTATCTGAACTGTATTTTTTATCAACTTGAGAAGCGGCAAAACAAACGACGTTAACACCGGGACAATTCTTTACGATTTCCATAATACAAAAGTTGCCATGTTTAGCATTTCGTACCAAAGTGCTTTACAAATATAGACAAAATTAACAGGAAAGGGACACACACACACTCACAAATACAAACTTTTAAATAGTTCGAAAGACAACTATTAAAAGCGGCATTAAACCATTTTAAAGCCAATTAAGTTAAAAGCAACAGCAAACAAGCAAGTCTTTTATTTTAGGCTTCGATGTAACACAGCCACACGGAACCAATTTACGGTACAAGTGGGTGTTGTCAGAACAAGCAACAGTGTACTCTAAAATGATTTATCACGTAATGCTTAATAAATTACTTGAAATGTATAAATTAAGTAGCCTCTCCACTGGGGCGGTGTTATTTAATGCTTTATTGAGATATAACATTTACAACATAGGTAGGACACATCCCCAGACAATATAAACTAATAGCTCAGCGGTACAAATAGTAATAAATTCACGCTCAAGGGCAGTTATGGTTTGAGTAGCTTCACAATTTGAGCTAAATGTGAAAGTGTCCATATACATGTTGAAGCTAGCTAATAATGGAGCTTTGGATGCAACTGCAATGGGTGGGTCGCTTCTTCCGGGCTTGTTTTCGTTCACCTGGTTCCAGGGATCTGGCAACCCTGGTCACGAGCTGGCACGTCGCGTGACCGGAGAAAACCAGCCCCGAGTCTGGCATCTGGTCAAAAAGAGCTCAAACCACAGGAACCGTAAGGAAGACAAGTTTAGATGTTTCGGCTCGGGGCTTTTTGAACACCGTGGTATATCTTAAACCTGGACACCAGCACAGATCTGGTAGCGTGTTTCCTACTCTGAGTCAACTTACGGTAAATGGTTTGCCCTGATATAGCGCTGCTTTATCTAGTCCAAGGACCCCAAAGCGCTCTACACTACATTCTGACATATTTAGCTTTGATTTAATAAGCATTTTGTAAAAAAAAGAAAGTTCACTAACAATCTGAATTCCAAGGGATAAAAAAAACCAATTTGAAGGCATAGACTGTTATCTTTCCTCTGTTATCTAATCAGATTATTTGCGAACCATTTTTAGATAACTTGATCGATTCCCAAACAGGCATTCTGTGGTATCAGATAACTTGTTTGCGTGACCAACAGCGCATGTTCCGACGGATTTCAATTTGCAGTTTATAAATATATAAAAGAGTAAGAACATTCTTAAGGAAAACACGACTGGAGAAGCAAAAAAAAAACAAAAAACTTGTAGGTTGCTGGCAAGTTTCTCGATCCATCTTGGCCACTTTCTCTGCTGACAAATGCATGTTATCCACAAGAACAAAGAAAATTACTTCTTGGATGGGAAAATTTTTCTTGGAAAAACGAGGGTACTCAAATTGATTTCGAGATCCACAAGCTGTCGAGTGTAAATAAACTCATGCATGAAGAAAATGAAAAAGAAAAAAGGGAACGTGCTTTGCTGTTATGTCTTATTTTTATGTTCCTAAGATCACATGATGAGAGTTTTATATTAACTTAGGGAGTGAAAATGTTGGGAAATGAATCAGGCCCCCGAAGCAAAGAATAAAACGATTAGTTTGAACATGATTTTTTTATTTTTATTTTTATTATTTTTAAATTTAAACCGTTTCGTCTTAATTCAGTTCCAGCTTGGCGTTTGTTTGTTTGTTTGTTTACAGTGTCGCTGCCCTGTCAGGTCAACAGATGTGGGCCGACCTGCCTTGATGCATTCAAATTAAATCCAAATTGAACAATATTTCCCGGCGCCGCTGCGTTCATAAGGCTTGAATGCTAACTAGGGGACTGTAAATGTTTGAGGCAATTTGAAAACCCATTTTCTTTCCAACCATTATCTCCAGTGTTTGCCGGAAATGGAACACTCGAATCTTTCTAGTGTATTAATTTAGCTCTGTGATCAGACATTCATAAAGAAGTTGTCAAGTTCTTGTAAAAAAACAAAACAAAAAAAAAAACGATGTCCTGCAGCCAATCAGTATCAAGTGCTTTACTCAGGCCGTGGTAATTACACAGATATTTGCATTTTCGCGCAGAACTGTATCAGTCTAATGAGCAACAGAGCCTTCCTCTGGACTGACTTGTGTTGCTCGCTGCCTTCCTGCCAGAAGGACGGTGATGAAAAGTGCACTGATGTAAAACCAGCAGGCTGTCTAACACATGCCAAAGTGTCAATCTCGGAAGAAAAGCAAATAAAGACAAGCTAAAAGAAATTAGATTATTAAGCTAATGATGGAGTAGTCAAATAATTAGCGTCCTATTAAAAAAGGAAAAAAAAACCAACATTTGTTGTAACAGCTACTGTTGCTGAAGATTTCACACAGAATTCATTAAAATGACTGATATTATTTATGCTTTTTTCTCTCTTTTACAAACCCTGTGTTTTACAGACCCTAATGGTCCGAAGGGGGGGACTGATGTTGATCATGAGATGATTAAACCACAGCTCAGTGTGATCTGAAAACACGACTTGTGACGGTTCTGTTTCTGTTTAAAATTCACAGCGATAAATCGGCGTTTCAGGGAGCCGGGTTCTGTGGAAAGGTTTCGATCAGTTCTCGTCTCAGCTGGGTCTTTGCACATTTTCTCCAGGTACTCCTGTTTTCTCCTACAGGCCACCCAAAAAAATCAAACAAACAAAACAAAAAAACAACAAAAAAATTTAAAATTCTATGTTGCTCTGGGATGGACCGAATACATGTCCATGGTGTACCCCAACCGCTGGAGATAGGTGCCAGCTCCAGCTCCGAATATATTAAACGGATGGATAGATTTGTGTAAACACTAACTTATAAAGCTTATAAACCTTTACACTGCTGTTAGCTTCACATTAATCATTTGCATAAAACTCAGTCTAGCGTCAGCAGCTAGCTGTAGCCCTTCCAATGCAACCTGGGGCACTTCCTGCATGAAAGTCACAATATTTCTGCCAAAATAACTGTGTATAAAAAGAAACTGGGTGAAACGGGAAGATTTATGAAGCGTTGGCATGAACCCCTGTGAAATTTTTAAGATTGAAGTTTGAAGATGGCTGCAATCTAGCTGGTCCCCCTCTCTGACCAGCCATTACCTTGTCAATCATGTCAGAAATAAACTCTATTTCTCCAAACCGAGGCTGTTCAAAGAGCCGTCTGTGACAGATATTACCTGTTCACCGCCTTTCCACAGAACCCCACTTAAAATCTGAACTGTTCCTTTAAGCCGCCGGCGTGTAACGGGGCTCGCGAGGCTTTTTATTTTTGCACACCTGCTTTTTCATGCTAGGCAGAAAAAAAGAGAGAGAGAGAGAAAAGAAAAGAAAAACATCTCTTTACTTTCAGCTTCTTTGATAACCAGCAGGTTTCATTCGTTGCAGAGCTTTTGTCTCCTGCTGTAATATTGCTCCAAAAAGGAAAATTTGAAACAAAATAAAACAAAAAAAAAAAAGAAAAAAAAAGGAGAGAATCTTTTCTTTTTATAAAAAATACATAAGGTTGACGCAGAATTGTCCCCGAGGGGGTTTGCGCTCCTTAGCCTGAATTCTGTTTCTCTCTGCAGGAGAAAAATGTCTAAATTAGGATGCGAGGAAATAATTTCCTACACCAAAAGAGCTCCTCCTCGTGGGGGTTGTCATGGTTTTGGGATACGTTCAGGAGCTTCTTTTTTTAAATTATTATTTTAATTCGTACTTTGCTTGTTCCTGCTCGCATCTGCTTTATTTACTTCCCGTCTGTGTTTAGTTTTCCCTTCAGTTTTGCAGGTTGTCTATGTTCAATCAGCGATCGCTCCCCTTCTACATCCTCGTGTTTACTAGTTCCTCCGTTGTGTTTTTCTTATTCCTTCTGTTTAACTATTCCCTGGTTCGTTTTTTTTTTTCTTTTTCCCCTCTCTATATGCTTGTCATGCCTGAGGTATTTTTGCATTTTTTGTTTCTAGTTCGTGCTGTCTGCCTTCTCCCCGTCTGCCGCTGTTGCTCCAACACAACGTGCCCATGTACGACCTCAGCCTTCTTCATTAAACTGGAATTTCTACCTGTCTCTGGTGTCTCTGCCGGGCTCTGTTTGGGCCCACTCCTCATTAATCCTTCACAGCAGCCGTACTTCTTTAAATGTGCTGGAGCATTCTCCTTCAGCACCATCTTTAAAAAAATATATGTTGAAAAGAGGCAAGCTTAGGATCCACCGAGCCCTTGTACACTAGTCTGACTATTTAGTTTAAGGCAGATTTCCTTTGTACTGTTTTTATAACGAAAATTTGGTCCAAACGATTCTAACGCAAATGCTGAAATGCCCATGCCACGCCACTAGGTGGCGAAAACATTCGCAGCTGGCTAAAGATTACAAAAACTCTTCTTCTTTTGATACCATAAACATATTATTCTCGGTTATTCGCTATTTTAGCACACGATCAAAGTTTAATGGTGACAAAGATGTAGAAAAAAAACGCTTCATTGGTATTTTTGTGTGTAGGACATAAAGTGATAGTAGGCATACGCAAAACAGGCTGCTACGTCATTGTTTCCCAAAAGATCGATATCTTAATCCCACAGAGTTTTATCACAAAGTCCGTACTTCAGCTAAAAACAAAAGCTTTACAGAATCTCCACTTTGGAAAGTGTTGTCTTTATGTTTTAAATCTCCCCAAATCACTTTCACCAAAACGTGCTGTTTGTGTGTGGATAAGAGGAGCAACGGCAGAAGAACGTCTCAGATTTTAAAAAAAAACTTCCAAAGGCTGTCATCCCTGTGTTCCCTGGATCTCTATGTTCCCTGGATGTCTATGTTCCCCAGATCTCTATGTTCCCTGGTACCCCCTAATGTTCCCAGATCACCTATGTTTCCCAGTACCTATGTTCTTTGGATCCCCAATGTTCTTCAGTGCCTATGTTCCCCCGCTACCCCTATTGTTCCCCAGTACCTATGTCCACCGGTTTGGTTCAATGATACAATACTTGCACTGTAATTCAGTATTTTTTTTCATTTGTAATCAAAGAAATTTAAAGAGGGAGCCAAGTATCTTTCATGACCTTCATTATTAACCTCAGGAGAACATAGGTACTGGGCAACATAGGTATGGACCCCTTCCAGAGCTGTACAGAGCCCGATTTGTCAAATCACTGCAGCTCCTTCAACCACAAATGAAACACAGATAATAAATGTACATTAAAAGACACATAGGTTAGTGTTAAGCAACGTATGCACACAGGGTCATGACTTTAAGTGGGAGGCATAAAAAACAACTGCTTAAGACCCCTTTAAAAGTTTCTAAGAAACAGAAAAAAAAAAGTTTGAACCACTGAGAAGCAAATTGTTTAAAGATTTGTGTACTTCACAGTAGGTTAAAGTCTTTCCACGCAAAACAACTCTGCACACCAGGCCTCCTGTGACATTTACGCACCAACATTATACTCGCCTCTTTCCCTAACATTTGCCTCTTTGCTCTACATTCGCAGATGACAAATTGAAATGGACACAAAATTACAACTTCTGTTTTTCCACAGAGCTGCTGTGTAAATTCAGCCACAACGACCTCCATTACGACCACTTCTTTCTTTCCTCCGCCAACGAGGTTATGGTTTCTGTAGCGTTGGTTTGTTCATCTGTTCCCAAGATTACTTACAAACCAACAAACAGTTTCTGACTACATTGGGGTTGTCACAAGAAATAATTGATTAGATTTTGGTGGTGATCCGGATCACGCTACAATTTTTTTTATGCCCCCACAGCCCTGGCAGAGGTTTGTGCTTATCCTCTTCACTTATATGTGATTAGTCAGATATAAATCTCAGGTCTCCACACTTCAGGCAGGTGAAGTGTCACACAAACAGGGAAATTTAAGAAACTTTTACTTGGCAGCCATCCTAAGGGAACTGATCAGACGTCTCAGACATCTTGGCTCTCTCCACACTATTCCAAATAAACAGTGCTTTCCAGTGGACGGGGTGTTTTTCTCATATACTAACAAAAACAAGGAATTGCCAATAGGTGGTGAGAACATCTATATTTACTTTATAAAATACAGAAAAATAAAATAGAAATAAAAAAAAGATTGATTTTGGCCTTGCTGAAGGGTCTTCCAAAACTCGTTTTTCTGTCCTTTTCTTGGTAGTGATAATGTTTACAATTTCCCCTCAGTTATGAATTCTTCAGGACGCGGTCAAAGTTTAACGGTGACAGAATTAAGAGAAAGCGAGACAGACGCAAAAAAAAAAAAAAAAACCTGTCTCGGTTTATAGGCCACGTGCATAGTAGGCTGCTTTATCATCGCTTTAAAAAGTTTCGTACCTTCTGTCCATCGATTGAGTTTCGAGATTCAGAGTTTTTAAAACGTTTCCACTGGAGTGGATGAGAGGTGTAAACAAAGCCGAAAATATCTGCGTTTTGTTTTATTTTTAATATCTGGATTAGAGTGGGCGTGGCCTTTATTTTACAGCTTGAAAAAGTCCAATCCAATGGATCCACTTCCTCGTTTTGTTTTTTTGTTTTTTAAATCCAAATTCATTGTTATATACTCTGTGTTTTGTATTTTATCAGCAGCCTGGTGTGTTATCCATCCAAATAATTTGCTGAGGTGTTCTTTGTCATTGTTGTTGTTGCTGTCATTGTTTGGGTGTTATTCTCTAACTATACAAAACCTGATTTCAGCTCTTTTGGAAGTTGGTAATCCTGGTGAAGAACAGAGAGGAAAGGGAATTTAAAATATCTTTCGGAATGACACTTTTTTTTTTTTATTATTTAGAAATAATGCTGTCTTAGAGAACTCCGAATACCTTAGTCAGCAGCTGTTTGTATTATATTTCTCTTGGGTTTGCTATACTTCCAAGTCTGTGGCTCTTTGCTATTAAACAAGACGTCTCACAAACAAAAAGTCTGATCTGTGAACAGCACAGAGGCCCCGATCACGTGAAGCGCCTTTATAATAAACTAAAATGAGCTGAAAACACTGGACACACCCAAGGCTTAAAGATCAGCGTTCAGTGCCTCAGTAAGTACCTACACCAAGGTATCTAAGTTTCCCCAAATGAAAATACACCAGTGCTGTTAGTTTTTCTTTATGCAGCCTAAAACAGCTCTCACTGATGCTGACCTTCTCCAGTAATGTGGCACTCACCCTAAAATGCTGATCCAATTCATACCCAGACTAAGAGCTGCTCCAGAACCCATTTGATCAATTCACAAGCCTGCTTTGCCTTTTTTCAGGGTCTTTGGGTGTGTGTGTGTGTGTGTGTGTGTGTGTGTGTGTGTGGGCGGGGGTGGGGGTGGGGGGGATTTTAGTTGTTTAGGTGTCAGAGATGAAATACACCCCCGGAGAGGCTGCCGGTCCATCACAGGACCTAAGGCTTGGTTTTTGGTCTCTTTGGAAATAGCACTCAAATTCACTAAATCATTCAAAGGTATTAAATTCTTGTGTGTGTGTGTGTGTGTGGGTGGGGGTGTACTGAACACACATCAGGGTCCGGGCTAAGCAATCAGCCTTTTTTTACATACATTGCTTTTATTTTCTTGACAAAAGTGAGACTCCTTCTGGTTTAAGATGAATAAGACAGTAGAATGTCTTTTTTTTTTCTTTTTTAAATTGCCAGTTGAGCACTTTTAAACACTAGTTGAAACATGTTGCCTTAGAGCCTCCCCACTAAGCAGGTCTGGTTTGTTTCTCTGCTTCTGTAGGGTTAAAGGAGAAGGAAAAACAAAAAGGAGCATTTGGTTTTATTTTTTTCTCTTCTACCAAGCCTCTACTGAACCATGACCCTAAACTAAGTTTTTTTTTATTCTGCTCTTGTTGTCCCGTCCCTCAGCACCGGATAATTAGTCCGTAATCAGCTGGTAACTAGATGTTTGACCTTTGAGAGATGAAGATGCTGTTTGTGCTTTTGTTTTTTTCATTTCTTCTAATGTCAGCTTTTCCTTCCAGACTTTCTGATCTGATCCCTTCCTCGTCCACATTTTCCCAAGTTTCCAGAGAGTCCTCCCCACTTTCCAAAAAAAGAAAATAAAACACTTTGGAAAGAAAATCATCGCCTGCAACTTGTACACTTTAAATTCACTGAGTGATGCAAGCAAGCCAGAAGTTCAGCGACTGTTTGCAGCTGATGGCATGTTTAATAAACCTCACTTTCCTGCTTTCGACCATGTAGCGCGTTTCACCCGCACGGCTGTCAGCGGTAAACTCTGGCTGAACTGCACTTTATCTTTCTTCTGCCAGCCTCCTCTGCCGCTCCCCCACAGTCATCAGCTCGGGCTGTTGATGTTTGCCTGGGTTTGTCAGCAGGTGCGTCCGCCGCTCGCCGACTCCTACGGCCTTCCTCGAGGGGAGGCTTCGCGGCTGGACACACACACCCCCGCCGCACCCAACACCTAGCGTGCAGACAGCAGACAGACGCTGCTCAAACGTGGCCCAAACAGAATCACTCGGTCCTAATCTGTCGTGCCCTCTGTCTATTTCCTCCTCCTCTTTCTCCTTCCCCCCCCCCAGCCCCACTCACTTCCACACCTCTAAGCGCACACGCAAACACACACAGAGCGGCTAAATTGACTTGTCAGCTTCAATCAGACGAGGAACAAAAGGATTCCTGCCAGTTTGAAGCTGACATCATTAATAGGTTTGGGAGGGGGGGCCGAGCTCTGAAGACAAAAGGAGAGCAAGGTCGGCCTAACTTAAAATGCACTTTCATTTTGGCAGGGATGCTTGGTTCCCCCCCCCCCAGCAGCACTAACTTTCATTATCGCAGAGAACGGGAGGGTGTGTGAGGAGAGTTTGTTGTGCTGATGGAAAGACATGTGACATCCATAATGCATTTCCTATTAGAGGACGCCACGCATGGACACACCTGGTCATGTGTCAGTGGGGAGATGGACAGGAAGTGGGATGAAAATGAATGGCTTCCTGGAGCTGGAGAGGGGGAAACAGGTTGCCAAGTAAAGGATAGCAAACCACGAAAGAAAAAAGACATATTTGGAGCATTTTCAAGTGTGCTTCTGAGTAAAAGTTAGACGTCAGTAATGTCTCACCCACTGTGGACTGTATTTCCTTGAACTGCCTCAGTTCGCTCGTCCAGCCAAGATCAGAGTAGATAGCTGCC
The DNA here is from genome assembly GCF_001649575.2 of Kryptolebias marmoratus. Lineage (NCBI taxonomy): Eukaryota > Metazoa > Chordata > Actinopteri > Cyprinodontiformes > Rivulidae > Kryptolebias > Kryptolebias marmoratus. Next base: position 9,723,564 of record NC_051438.1, read on the forward strand.
ATATTATATAAGCTCCAGTCTCAAATATTACTCGGGTATTCTTGCATGCTATTTTATAAACCTTTATCCGGCTGTCGGTTTCCCATTACGAGGTATTTGCGCTGAGTTCTGTGTTCGTCTACAAGCAGCTTACATGTGGGATATATTTTTATACACGTGAATTTAGTAGGAGCGGTTCCCAATTTGTAACATCGCCCGAAAAAAATGAAAAAAATTAAGAAACTGAACTAAGCCTGAATTAGAAGGAGATTCCTTAACTGTCTTATTAAACAGATAATATGTTGTATGACGACAGCATAACAAAACTGAAACTAAGTTATGGCTTTTGGTTTTGCTGAGACACCCCAAGAACATCAGGGGCCCCGATCTGGACACCCCTTTGAAAACTTTTTGAAGGCGCCCCTGATCCAGGAGTCATTTGCGTTGAGAATTTTTTAATAATTCCACCAAAGTAATCATGTCAATCAGGATTGACAAAGGTGTAAAAGTTTAAACACCAGCATTCACGTGAACTGCGATCGGAGCAGCGATCCACTCGAAGCTCATTGGTCCCGTCGAACGTAGATTCTGTTTCGCCAGTCTAAGAAGGAGTGTGGGTACGGTTTTAATCACTCATAGCATTTATGCAGAAACTGCACTTAAAAACGGCGAATTTATTCCTTCAAAGGTGAGGTGCGAGTAAAAGAAAGAGGTCGAGGATGTGTCAGAGCTCGGAGCGCCGTACGACACGTGAAATCCACGCATAAACCAGCTTCCCTGGTGCACTGTGGCAGAAAACCCCGAGCGCTTTGAAACGTTTAAATCCTCTGTCACTTCTGCTCGTTCTGTTTCACTCCTGCCTTTCTCCCCCGTCTTTGGGATTTTCATTCTGACCCCGGACGAGGACGGAGGTCCTCGTCTCAAATGGTAATAAGTTCTGCGCGCACGCACACGCAGCAGCCGTCACAAATTGATTACCACGTCAGGCTGCCTCCAAGCACTCCCGCTTTCCTTCCCAGCCTCACTTCTCGACTCCTGTGATTTTGGTTATTTTTTCCTGTTTTGAGGCCGACTCCACGTCCGGTCTGACAGTCGTTAAACAGCACCCCTGGTTGCAACCCAAACAGGCCCACCTTTAAAACCCTTTCCTCACATGTTCCGTCACTCCTCCAGTCTCAGGCCCCCTCAACCTCCCACCACTCGAAACCAGCTTCTCCTTCACCTCTTTTAACCTCAACCACTCATTTCCTTTTATTCTCCTTCTAATTATACCATTACATTACCATTTCTATTCTCTCATTTGCATTTTTTTGCTCTGCCTGCCTCTTATTCTTTCCATCTCTAATTCTCCCTTTCTCCCCCCTCCCTCTCCCTCTCTCTCCTCCTGTATCACCCATCTTCTTAGCCACTGAATTTGTTCCACCTTTTTTGCGGCACATAAACAGACAGCGCCCTTGGGGACGGGCTGGAGAGCTCTGCTTTTGTTTGTGTGCACCTCTAACTAACTCTCCATCTGCAGGGAGCCGAGCCAAGCCCAGCAGTGCACGACAGATAGCTGGCACCATCCCAGACTCTTCTCTGCTTGGCCCCGTATCATCATCCCCCCGCCTCTCAGCCTCTCCTCCTCCTTCCAGGCTCCACGGTCTCCCCACAGAGGTGGTTGTCAGTTGCCCTCAGGCAGCCAGTCAAGCACCGTAGTAGACGTGCGACCCCTTCAATTCCTTCGCCTCAAAGCATTACGCCGAACCCTGCCCCCTGCTTTTTCATGGATACTCCCAGTAATGTACTGTGGACGGCCCCCGCCATCTTCCCTCAAACGGCCTCCCCGGTCAGCCATGAGATCGCCTCCAATGTGAGCCCGGCAAATAACCTATAGCACATTTTCTGCATTAAGTCACATCAAAGAGCCTTCAAAGAGTGAGGAACTCAAGCATGAGACCTGGTTACCAAAAGAAAAAAAAAACTGTTTCAATCGTGTAATTGCCCAGGGCTCGGGCTTAAACCTTTGAAAAAGGTGTAATGTCATATGTTGTTTTTCTTTGCTTTCACTGGCAAGAAATTTCACGTCGTCATAAAGAGTCTGCGGGGAATACATCGGAAAATACGGATGACACAGAAGAACCTTTGTGTGCCTCGTTCTTAGGGAGAGACGATTTCATGTCAAGAGTGAGCAAAGCAAGATATTTTTTTTTCTTTCTCCTCACCCCCCCACTTACCGTTGTCCGGCTCGGACTTCCTGTCATGCTCGGTGTCAGTCAGAGAAAGGGCAGAGTTGGCGCGGCTTGTGAGACACGAGCTCTGCTCCGACTTCAGGCCGCGCATCCACATGTGCTGCAGGCCGTGGGCGGGAGAGGGGTCCACCTCCAGCTCCGTGTCGACGTCGGAGCCCACGCCGAGGGAATAGCCGCGACTGTGACCGTGGGCGGCCGGCCCAGTGCACAGCACCTCTTCGTCCTCTTCTTGATGCTGGTGCTGCTGCTGCTGCTGCTGCTGCTGCTGCTGATGGACGTGGTAGTCTGGGCTCCTTAGCTGCCCGCTCTTACAGAAGTCTAAATCTAAAGGAAGGAGAGAGACATGCAGAGTGAGAAGGCCTTTACGTCAGAGTCGTAACGCCTCTGACACCCTTCGGGTTCGTACGATCGCAATTCCGAAAAAGTTGGGAGATGGTGTAAAATGTAAATAAAAAACAGGATGAATTTTAAATCACAAGTCCATGTTTTATTCACAGTGGAACATAGCAAACATCAAAAGCTGAAACAAAGAAATTGTGCAATTTCTTTGTAAAAAAAAAAAAAAAAATCCCTGAAAAATACATCTGGATAAGAGCGTATGTTCGAACACCCGTACATACTTTTCTACATTGATGGTACAATTCCAGATGTGTCAGAGGCACTAATACACCCCCATACCATCAGAGAGGCAGGCTTTTGAACTGTGCACTGATAACATGACAGGTGGTCTTTTTTTTTTTAGCTTTGGCCCAGAGATGGTGGCGCTTCTGGGTGCTGTTCAAATGTTTGTTTTTTGTTTGCATGATAGAGCTTTAACCAGTATTTGTGGACGGGTCAGTGAACTGTGTTTACAGGCAATGATCTGTGGAAGTGTTCCTGACGCCATGCAGTGATGTCCAGAACAGAATCAGACCCGTTTTAAATGCAGTAGATCCAGGAATGATTTTCAGCTTTTTGTCCTTTGAGCTCAGAGATTTCTCCAGATTCTTTAAACCTTTAAAAATTATGAACCATAGATGATGGAAAATCCAAAGTCATTCCTACTTTCCATTGAGGAACATTATTCTGAAAGTGTTCCACTAATTTTAGATGCTTTTTTACTTTTTTTTTGCAGACTAGTGAACCTCTGCCCATCTTCTGCCTCTCCTAAACAATCTTTTTATATCCAGTCCTCTTACTGACTTAATTCATAATTAATTTGGTACAATTTCTCAACTTAAACCTTTGATCTGTTTACTATCTTTCATTGTAAATGAAACAAAAGTACATGAGATTTGTAAATCATTGCATCGTGTTTCTATTTACATTTTACACAACCTCCCAACGTTTTCAGAACCGGGGTTATATTTCATATCAAAACCATGACCAGGTGTTTGTTAGAGACAGGGATTCACGAGCTAACCGCTAAACACCTCCTTAAATCATATCAACACGTGATGTTATTCGAGCGAGCATTTATTAAAAGTTCTTTGTTTTTTGTTTTTTTTTCCAGCAGAAACCCAAATGAAAATGCCACCCTCGATTTTTCTTAACCATTTGCAAGGCGAAGCTACATCCTCCTCCGGCCGCTGATGTGTCTTATTGAGCTTGAGATGTATCGAACCGCTGCTCAAACAGAGCCCTGATCTCATCTATATTCTCCTTGGTGGGGTGAAGAGATCAGATAAAGATCAAACCTTATTAATATTGACTCAGACTGAGGGAAAAATTGAGCCTCATACACTTTCAGGTATTAGAACGCCCTCCAATCCCAAGCATCAACCTGTTATCTGAGAACATCAGATATACTGTGTTAGTCCTCTGGTTACACTTCAATTCGATTCAATTCAATTGAGCCTTGCCTTTTTTTTTTTTTTTTTTTACTCCTGTAGAGGCAGTTGAGTAAATTTTCGTCCTCTCACTCCCTCGGTTTTTCTGTTTGGAATGTATAAGTGGAGCTGATGGAGCTGATGTAATTTTGAGGAAAGCAATGCCTAAATTGAAATCTATACAGGTATAGTAGCTTTATGGGCACAAGTGAGAACTCGGGAAAGAAGGACTTCCTGTGATTCTCACTTAGTGCAGTTAATATGTGTGTTAGGTCAGGCCCTCGGAACATGAACAGCAGTGTTTCAATAAAGGCTACAGTCCTGCTGACCACTCCATTGACCAGCGATGTGTCCTGCTGTGCGTGTTTGATGGGGTCGAGACCAACTGTAGCTCACATACTGTTCTGCTGGTATTAAACTGACCTAAGATTGGTCGCCACTGCACACCACTGTAAAGCTCAAATTGGCTGCAAGAGGGCACTTCGGGAGCAAATAAGCTATTTCCCAGCAGCAACAAACAAGAGTGGGCCGCGAGCTGCGAGAGCCCCGTCGCCATTTTTTTTTTTTTTTTTTTTTTTTTTTGGAGCGAAGCATATTTATAACGTAGGAAGATTTTTAGAGGGTGATTAGAGGGGGGTGGGAGGGTGGGAGTCATTCGTTTAAATAACTACCTGTTTTATGCTATTACTGCGAGCTGCTCCTGGCACTTTCAGCAGAAAGCTATTTATACATTGGACTGCTTTCACTGAGTGTCGCAAGTATTTGTTTAAAGTAATTGCCGAGGCAATTCAGTCCATAATTTCACTGTTTTGCAGCCTGAATGTAAAGTGAAAAAGACAGATGTCCTGCACTTAAGACGATCTCGAGATCCATCTTCAGAGATAGCATTTCACTGTTTGGTACACTAATGTATTCTTAATTAGGGCTTAAATTTGATTAGCTCTCTGAACAGTGCCTTCAACTGTACAAATGCCAGAATCCATAAATAAGGAGCTTGTAATTGCCGAGCAAATAAGCTTAAGTTAGAAAGGGCGGCCATAGCGTGCACTCTGCAAGTCCGTGCACGCTCTAACCTCCCAAGAGCGCACTCAAAGACGACAACGACGAATTTGGGTTGAAAGTCTATCATTTGAAACTCGAAAGACTTAAAAAGAAACATGGATTGTAAATAACAAAGGGCTGGGAAGCCTGTAATATCACTCGCTGGTTTTGAGGACTTTTGATTTAAAAGCTTGAGTTTTGCACTTGTGTTGTTGTGGTTTCTGCAGTTGCACCCTAAAGCTGACAACGCCTTGCTTTATTTCACTTTAAATCACGCCCTGACCTACAAAATGATATTTATGCCGTGTTGAGGACTACAGAGAACATAAACTCCCAAGGAAAAAAAAGAGTAAACTTGTCTTCGAACCCCCAGCTTCCACCTCCTGCCCATTAGAAATAAATCAGGTTCAAAGCAACAGATCAGATTGTTTGGGAGCAGAGTTCTGTGGAAAGGTATGAACAATTAATATCTCACCTGTTGCAGATAGCTCTTTGAACGACCTCGGTTCGGAGAAAGAGAGTTTAATTCTGATGAACGGCTAGTCCGTGTGGGGTCACGACCAAAGCAGATTGCTGCCTTTTTTCAACAACTCCAATCAGAACTATTTCACAGCCGTTCATGGAAAAAAAAAAACCCACTGATTTTTAACCCTTTATATTACAGTCAGTGTGACATTACAAGTTTCCTTTTTCACATTAAAGTCTACGGTTATTTCCAAGCACAAACAGCAGCAGAGTTGTGCTGCAGTTTGGGTCACTGCTGGCAGGAAATTTATCATCTTTCTACCAGAATGATCACATAATATGAAACCGACAGCACTGTTAATGTTTATGACTGGAGGTGTTTGATTACAACAGTGATCTGTTTTGATCTTAGCCATGTTCCAGTTAGCTATTAGCTCATTATTAGCTCATCAGTCCAGTCAGTCAACTCCATCGCTCCAAACTGAGGGCATTTAAAGAGCTATTTCCAACAAGGTAGATATTATAGTTCACAAACTTTCCCTTTTATAGGGTGATGTTTACCTCACAGAAAAACCTGGGAAACAAAGGCAATTAAAACAAAAATATATAGGAGACTGGATGTGTCTTTGTAAACCATTAACAAACTTCCCAAACCAAACTTTTAGCAAATGAACTAGTTACACAAGGCAGGGTGAGATTCTGACTCCTACCATAGTGTGAAATCTCTACGGTTTCATGGAATTGAAGAGTTAAAGATAAATTAAAAAAATTTAAAATGTGTTACACGACTTTAAGATGTTAGTAACAAACACAAAACTAGTACTAATACTTTGACTGGTGGTTAAAATATATCACATACTGCTGTATTATCATTACAATTTAAAAATATATTTAAATTTTTTTGTGTTTAAACATTTTGAGGCTGATGCACAGACAAACCAAAGGAAAGGAAAGAAACACAAGAACGGGAACTGTCATGCTGTCTTTGAAAGCAGCACCATTTGTTAAAACATCCAATAGCTGGCAGATTGATTTTAAAAGCTGGTAGGATTTTTTGATAGATGCACACAATGGCGGATGACTGGAACAGAAGTTTAGCATCAATACCAGTTAAATGTAGTTCCTGTATATAAAGTAAAAGTGCATTTCCTAAAAAATAATAGTTCTTTTCTCTGGTTTTCCTTACTGTAAATTAACACTGAGAGCCTGACAAACCTATGCTAGCTGAATAATTAGTTATTAGTCTCGATAGCGAGCCTGCAGCATGTTGATTATTTCCCCGGTAGAAACAGTCGCTCTTGTAGCTCGTGTCGAACGTTTGTTTCGAAAGAGCGTTACCACAAAAAGAGGGTCAAGTGTCTTTTCTCTGCTAGCCAAGCCATGCTCACAGTGTTGCCACTGAAAGGGAAGTTTTTATTTTTTTTCATTTTAATTTTGAGAATATTGGCCATCATACAGAGCTGACTGACAGTTCACTCAATCTGAACAGCAGGAGGACAGGTACACTTTATACTGAGACATGAATGTTGTTTGTCAACTCACTTGGAAAGACGTGAGGGTAAGATTCTGACCAGTCCGACTGGTTTGTTCCCTCTACTATAACATGGAACCTGGATTTATAGATTTTCACACTTTTTAAACCCATAATCTAGCTTCAGGGTTTGTGAATGATCTATACATTTAATGCCTTAAATACTGTACATGCCATAAGACAGCAGCTAAACGGTGCCTTCAGGTTGGATTGGAAACCTATGAGATACAGAAGGAATCTTTTCAGAAGCTGTGATGTTTTCCTAAACCTAACCAAGCAGATTTCCTTTCTCCCCAAGCAGCCACTAGACACAAACAAAAATGCGCCAAAAACAGAAGTCTGTTTCCAGCAATAAGAGTTAAAATTGGACTTTTCTGAATTATAGACACAGTGTCTTTAGTTGTTCCTCCCCCTCTCCGACCTCAGTTTTCCAGAAATCCGACATAACGCCCGACTTTTTAACACCTAGCCTCAATATTAGAAAAGATGTTCAGGCCTACACTGGATCCTGACCAGGCAACTCCCTCCAAAAAAGAGAAAAAAACAAAAAAAACACTTGAACTTCACATGTGGAAACTATGGTAAATTAACATGCCAAACACATGTCTTTGCTTGTGTTTCCCTAGTGAGTCTGGGACGTTTTCAACATGTTTCCGAGTGAAAAACACGGCAAATTCATGTCATTTTTAGGGGACAGCATCTGACATGTTGGTGAGGATTTCAGACAGGAGACGTAAACGTTCAGATTCGCCACCAATATTTAAAATGATAATTAATGCTAATGCCAGTAAAAATCAGCGAAACATTAATATTTAATCGGTTTTGGGGTGAGGAATTGCGCGTCAAACGTTATCTGGATGGTGTCATCTCTGTACATACGCAACCGATCAGATCCTTCTACGGCGGCGTCTTTTGAATAATTTAAACTTTTTCCGCCGTAACAGATTTATGCTTTTGTAAACAGAATGTTAAAACGCGTAAATCCATTAATTTATACAGCTAATTATTTTAATGAGCTGACAAAAAAAACTAATTATTGTGGCCAGCTCTCCGGCGCTCTGTGAAACAATTGCCCGAGATGTGAAAACGCGGCTGCCTATCAGTCCATCTATTAACGCCGTTTTTTCCTAACACGGCCAGGTGCAGTGCTAGGAGAGGGTGGGGGTGTGTGGAGAGAAAGGGGAAATATCCGAAATATCAGGGAAAAGTAAACAGCTGGAAGACGGGAGGGGAAGGGGGAGGAGAGAGCATGTGTCGGTTAAAAAGATGAAGGGAAACGGGAAGAACATGGGTGGTGGGACTTACAGGAGGGACGATCTGATCTTTGTCAGGAACACCGTAATCCATTAAAAACGTCACTGGAGGCAACGTCCCTCCTTAACAGTTGGTTACTTAGATAGGGTAGGACTATATATAACTCTGATGCCCAAAGATGAACAGATGTGCCTTGCAGAAGCAGGCTGCCATTGACATTTAAAAGGCTGCTTTGGGGGTCTCCTGCACCTCACCATATGACACTGACGGTAGGGGAAATTGTTTGTTATAGACTCAAAAAAAAGGCTAGGCAAGGTGCAGAGAAGAAGAAAAAAACAACAAAAAAAAACAAAACAAGTGCTTTCTGACACCGCGGTCTTCTGGAGGATATTGAGGCATGATGACTAATGGCCTTTGAGGGGTTGCTGCATGGCAAACAGAACGACAAAATCCATTGCTGGTGGCGTTCAAAGCATGGAATCCCGGCGGCGACTTGCCTGTCAGGACCTGTGACTGTCATGAATGGCTGATGCTACTTGTTAGCACATCGGGTGGCTCCTGCGGAGGAGCAGGAGGCCGAGGGAAGCGCAGAGAGCACGTATCGATCACCATGACCCGCCCCGCCCCCTACCCCCAGCACGGTAGCGTTCTCCTGATGAGGCGCGGTTTCTCTCTTAACACCTCGGCTGACCTGCATAAGGCCCATCCATCACAACACGCGGTGGCCTATTTCTCCTCCCCCACCACTTGGGGGAGGAATTTTTCCCCGGCGCCTATGTGTCAACGTGCGTGCGCCCGCCGTGAACCCGTGTCTACCTGCGAGTATGTGTGTAATGAAGGGTGGTGTTCCACCGCAGGTGAGGCCGGAGAGTTTGGGGTTGACCTAGTTTAGCTGTGGGAGAGGAGAGGAGAAGAGGTAATTGGCTGCCTCCTACTGTCCTTCTGGTTCATTGTGGTCTGTAATAGTTAATTCACATAGGTCCTTTTAGGGACTTACGTGTGTGTGTGCTGTATCTCTTATTCTGTGCTTATTTATTAGAGCTGATATACTGCTTCTGTGCAGTTGTTGTGAAGGAAATTTGATGACTAAGTACCTGGTTGGGGTTGACTGTAGTTGCTCTGTCGCTCCCGGTGCGAGCCGAGGGTGAGGCGGAGCTCGTGCGTGTAGTCGGGCAGAGTTTCGCGCGAAGTGTAGGAGCGGTGGTGAGTGCGGCCGTCCTCGCTCTCGTCGGACGAGCTGGTGTAGGACATCTCCATCTCATGGCGCCCCTTGGACAACGGCTGGTAAGGCTTACTGTCCATCTCCTCCATGGCTTGCAGGGCTCCACTTAGTCACTCAGCAAAGCCACGGCACGGAGCACGGAGTCTGCGGGGGACGGACAGGAGGAGGCGAGGACAGCGAAGGGGAGGGGAGAGATGGGGGTGGGGGGCAAAGAGGAGAAAACAAGTGAACAGACAGGGGTGGAGAAAAACAGCACATGAAGCCTGTTATTGAGCACGGCGGAACAATGCTGTCATATCTGCTCGTTCCAATTACAGCGGGCCTTCCTAAACAGCGCGAGGCCCCTTTCATAATTCACACCAAAGGTTAGCACCCAATCGATACGCGCAGGAGGAGCGGCGGCAGTGGCCGTTGCGTCCACGTGTGCTTGAAGAGAAATTGCCCCAAATCAAGCCCGGTTTAGTGCTTCCGCCACTTGCGGTCACTGCTTTCACCATTAACTCCGAGCTTTATCTCCCTTTCCCAGGCTGCTGCTCACGAGCGGCAGATAAATCATCAAATTTGTCACCGGGCCCCGTGTCTGTCGCTCTCATTAAACACTGCGGCTCACCATCTTTGTGAAGCGATGATGGAATACTTTTTGACAACAGCCTTTTCAGTATCATTGGCCTCCCAAAAGGAGCGATGATAAATCAGCTCTTTTACCGTGGCTCAGACTCACTTGTTCGCCTCTCAATCACATCAGGATCTACCTCTGATAACGTCCGGCGCCATACACTTATAACGCTATAACCAATGATTGATTGGGACAATGATTAGAGCACAGAAGAAGTGATTAGAAAATACTTCATTCATATTAGTTCCCTTTTCGCCGTGCCCTGCTCGAGGCCTTTCCAGCCTATTTCCTGCAGTTATAAAGCTTCTAAATGGAGCTTGAGAGGGTCATTGCTCATAGAGACAAAGTGCTATGGTATTGACCTCTTCAGGGAGTCCTGTAGTCCATATATCAAAGCCATTAGAGCGTGCCTGCTCAATACCTCAGAGATCTGCAGCACAGGGTGATCACCACTAGTTTGATACAAGTTTACAGCTGACCTTTCCACCGCCGCAGTAATGCTTTTATTCCACCTGAAAGCCTCCTTCGCCTGGCCTTGCACTCAACCTCCTCATTCCCGGCGTGCACGCACCTGTGCGCACACGCAGACCGCCCACTGACCCCTGACAGCTAACCGTCAGAAAGTGGGCCAAGGCATCTGCATGCTCATCTCACTCTCACCCCCCCCGCGGACATTATCATAGCACAGATAATCCACAGAAAGCTCTCCGCTGGTCTCTCGCGTCGTCCACGTTTGGCTTTGGGTTTTGTTGTTTTTTTTTTTTGTTTCTTTTTAGCGACGGCACAAAGCACAACAAAAGGTTTAAAATAGCAAAGCGCACTTTGCATCCAATCATGCTAGCCGCGCTGTAGCATACAGTGAGCTCTTATGACACAAGCTTGTGGTTCCCTGCAATCACGATGTCTTTCACTTTGACTGGCAGGAGTTATTGCGGGGAATCAAAGCCAGCTATTATCTCAGCTGCCCTGTCAGAATGGGATTGACTGGTGTCACCTTCTCTCTGGTGCGGCGTGGTGCAAATATACATTAGCCTGTGAGCTCTGGGCTTGCTGCAGGCACTGACTGCTGTCTGTCTCCGCAGAGGCTCTTGGTTTGTTTTTTTCTTTTTTTTGTCTGCCACACTTTTACATGCAAATATGAAAGCATACAATAAAGCGCAAGGGCGCACCCCATACTGTACGCAGTCTGCTTACATGTGGGCCTGCTTGTATAAACCTGCGCACAATACGGAATCAAACCTGTCTCTCTTTGTGAACGCCTTCCCTCCCTTCTACCAGTCCATCCCTGCTCCCACTCATCCGTGCTCCTCCTCCCCTACCTTGCACGCTTTCCACCCTCCACCTAGCCCTCCGAGACCCTTGCATTTAGAGAAGTAAGCCTGCTGGCGGGGGTTATTCCTGCTAATTCTTACCCGCAGCGGGGTGCCCATTAGGGGGTTTGATTCTGGGTTTTGATGTTGAAATCTGGAGGTTGTTTCCTAGAGCCAAGCTCACTTCAAACAAGACACGCGGGCCTTCTCTAGGACAAGTCAGCATGTGCCACCTGAGCACAACACCAGCCCAGATTTGCAGCTGAGGAATAACCACCTTGGGGGCGTACAGATTGAGAGACAGAGAGAGAGAGAGACAGCTTGGGTACGGCTTGTAGGAAACAAACGGCCGTGGAAAGATCTGAGGCTGCTGCAATAATTAGCACCGTTCTAGAATAAATTTTTAATCCTAAAAACCTTCCCTGAAACATTTGTATTATGTCCCTCATCATTTTTTTATGTGCCTGCACAGCAACGAGCTACAAGGTGCTACACGGTGCGCCAGTGAAGCGCACTAAGAGCCGCTTGTATCTCTGTGCTACGAGGATCTAACACTGATCCTAACAATATGAATGTGAAACCGTTAAAAAAAAAAAAAAAAAAGAAGAAGAAGAAGACAAACATTCAACCAAAAGAGTTCATCATGTGTGAACTCGGTGGAAACTCGCTGACAGGCTTCTCGCCGAAAAACTCGCCGAAATAAATAAGCTGCCGCTTATTTGTGCTCCAAATAAATTATCAGCAAGTGCTTCCACGTATTGACAATGCATGTACATGTTACTGTGTGATTTCATTCCTAATTCATCTCTAATCAATAATTCATCAGTGTGTAATGAACTCCTCAGCGCTCAGTTTAACATTAATACAGAGTGACAACGCTGAGTGCAACACATGCATCACATTACATTTGTCTATTTGGTCTCCTCAACTCAGACTATTGTTTCTTTCAGACTCCCTCTCACATACATAACGTCGGACCGGCATGCAGCCACACAGGAGTGATAATCCACAGCTATAGATCCAATAATGTCTAATGGGACCCTTCGCCCGCCTCGATCCCCCTCCCCGCTTCCTATCCATTTATTTATTCAAACAGCGCGACTACGGGCCAGCGCACTGTTTTTCCCCCTGCAAATCTGCTTAGAGAAGCAAGGGAGGGCTCACATCCACAGTTGCTTTTAAACAGGATTTACACTCCCAAGTCATCTCCAGAAGGGGGACGGGAGGGGCGGGGAAGGCGAGGGTGGAGGGGGGGGCTCCGTCAGTTGTCCAACAAAACACAAACAGCCCTGCCGAGATCATCATGTGTAAAAAGGCAAGAGACGGGAGGACGAGCCCAAAAACCGATTTCCACTCCCCGATCTCAAGTGATTGGGGCTGAAATCGTGGCGAACAAGAAGGAGGCAAATGGGCGGGGGGAGGGGCTGAGCAAGGGCGAGAGGCAGAAAGAGTGGTTTGGGACCAGAGTGAGGCAGAGAAATTGAGTTTCACATCAGTAAATAAACAAGGGAGGATGGGGAGAGCAGAGTGCCATCCGACAATATTAGCTCCTCGGATTATTGATACAGTATAGTTCGGAAAAATTACAAACGCCATTTCCACCAAGCAGAGAGGGTCTTATTTTCACAACAGCCTGGGGACCCCCAGTGAGTGGGGGGAGCTACTTTCTTTGTTAGCCATGGCCTTTTCTGCTTTTGCCTCAGAAGCTTGTTTGCACAGAGGCGAGCTAATTCCGCTCACTGAACAGGCCGCACGAGCCGCTGGAATGATGATGAGGATCCTTAAGAGGAGCGCTCACTCAGCAACACAAAACTGCGGCGGCAGATGCTTCCACGTCGAGCCCCGGCGGTCCCTGTTGCCGCTTGCAGGTTTTGATTTCGTTTCCCAGCACAATGGCTTAATCGTTGGGACGAAAAACAGCGGCGCCGTGTTCGTGGCTGCAAATGCAGATCCCGGCTACGGGGTCCTACGGGAGTAAACAATGAGCTGTCAGAGAGAGATGGCTCTCCTGGAGCGAGGGTGTGTGTCTGAGAGATGGGGCGATGGGGTTTAAGAAACTATCTTCTGCTCGTTAGCGTCACGGCGGCTCCTCAGGCGTATGACAGGGACTGCTGTGACTGTGGGCCCTGAAGGACCCACAGGACCCTGTTATACCTCGACCACCCGAAACACAACAAAACAGCACACCGCCTACTGGTAGCCAACGGCGCCTGCTGATAGAGGGAGAGGGTTGAATGCCAAACAAGGAGAAAGAGAGTGATGGAAGGATAATGAGAGATGGAGAGATTTTGCAGTGAAAATTGTGGGATGGAGGGATGGAGGGGGGGGGGGGGGGGGAGGACGGAAAGATGGGGAGATTGCCAAGTGAGACATGGAGTGATAGAGGGTTTTAATTAGTGGATAAGGGCTAGCTATCTGCGGGCGGCGGCGGTGGCGGCACTCTTGTCACGTAGTTGTGCTTTCATAGCTGACCAAGCCTGAAATCTCTCGCCGCTAATGCCGAGTTTACCAGCAGAACACGTACTGTAGCGTGTACCCCTCCACCGCAAACACACACACACACACGAGCACACACAGGCCTGAAGCTCAGCGTGCATGCAGCATCCTGGGGAGGTTTCAGAGATGAAACACTTACTGACAATCAGCCACAGACGGACACACAGGCACTGCCCCGGCGCCTACACGTACTTATAGCATTTCACAGTTGCTGAAAAACAACACTCGAACACCCACACACCACCGAGCATCAACAGTCTTTACTGGGCCTTTCAGGGAGGACAATATTGCTGTTTTTCTCCACAGTTGCAGTGTCCTTACCTCTCACCTCCCCGCGTGCCTTCATTATTTCACGCGCCGAGGTTAATACATATGCACAGTGCGAGGCGCGGAGGTGACACAGAAGCATAGCAGTCCTCATTGTGTCCCCTGCTGCCTTCAGTTTGAGAGCATGACTGAGAAGCAGGAAATAAAGTCTGCGTGTCCCCCTCCTCACAGAGCAGATCAGCCCCTGTCAGAGGAGCTGTCAGAGCCCAGGAAGCCATCCTGGACCATTTGACTATTTATAGTGGACATGGCTCAAATCCCACATCAGCGCTGCATGCCTGAGTGATGTGCAGAAATCCATAAGGCCCTTCGCTTTTCGTGAGGCCAGGAGCGAAGGAGTAGCTCGGCTTTAACTTTTCAAAGGGCGTTTTTTTTTTTTTTTTTTTTTTAATGTCTTGACTGCAGCTAAAACTTCTTTCTCTCTTTCAGATCTCGACTGTGGTACAACCCCTCTCCCGCCGCTTCTGAGCAGTCTGCCTCTTTCAGTTCACGGTATCCACCTCTACTCCTCTCTGATCTCGAGCCCTCCGCTGATTCCCCCAAAGGCCAGAGAGCAAACAAGAACAACAGCAAAAGAGGGGGATAAAAAAAAAAAAAAGACAGGAAGATGACAGCAAAGGCAAACCTGCCCTGTATTCACATGAACACAGGCGGAACAACACATTTGCAGGGGCCACACGGGCATTTGACCACAAATACACAGACGGAGCTGGAGACACCACCCAAAATTACTTAATCAATATTCCTGACAAGGCAAAGCCTCATTCAACACATCTGATATTCCTCCTCTCTCGCAGGATAAATACATGTCTCTCCTCCTAGCAGGACTAAAAGGCTGCTCGTACTAACTAGCTTTGCAAATAAAGCTTAACACCATGAGTGACAGCCTCCTAAGCTCTCTGCATCAGCCACTTCTTGGTAAAAAGCCTCTTTCAATAATGCATTTGACCACTAAAACCTCCGAAACCCGAAGCGAAGCCAAACAGCCGCATTACAGATGCTAAATTAATTGATTAATCAATGGCATTGATTCCAGAAATTGGATTTGGTGATTAACGATTTAGACAGTGTTTCCTGCGCAATCTGCTTTTATGAAGTTGTTGATTACAGAGAAAATGAGTGAGGAAAGAACATTAGTGCTGCAGAGGAGTGGCTGAAAAGATCTACAAGGAGCCGTTGAGCTGCATGGCAGATTGATTTCTGAGAGCTAAGTGGGCTAATCTCCCATCTACGCTGTCACAAAGAGACGCGCGCCATCTTCGAAAACCAAAAAAGACATTTCACGTCGAAAGGAGGGAAGCTCAGAAGCCAGGAGTTCGGCGCGGCTCGCTGCGAGTTCATGAACCCTCGCCTCCTCTCTGGTTTTACAGGCCAAAGGCACAGATGACATTCAGCACACGAAGACAGAAGAAAATCTTTAAAAGTGGAAAATCAAAACTGGGAACAACCTAATGCTCCCGGCACAGTGCTCCTTGGAGAAGGGATCAGTCGCAGGAAAAAAGAAAGTCCACCCTCTTTCAATTCTATGGGTTTACGTGTCAGGACACAGTTAAAAAATAATGACCGACTTGTCAACGGAACAAGACTTCTGAAACAATGTTTTTTGGACCAAAGCAGAAACGTCTGGCCATGATGCCCAGAGTCGTGTTTGGCAAAAACCAAATGCGGCATATCAGCACAAACACCTCGCACCGACTGTCAAGCACGGCGGTGGGGGAGTGTTGATTCGGGATCGAGTTTGGGAGTCAAAATGTGAGGCCATCTGTTTGACAGCTAGAGCTTGAACCAAACTGGGTCATGAAACAGGACCGTGATCCCACACACAGCAGCAAACATACAGCAGAATGGCTGAGAGAGAGAGAAAGAGAAAAGAATCAAGGTGTGGCAGTGGTCCAACCAAATTCCAGACCTCAACAGGATTAAAATGCTGGGGTGGAACCTGAAGAGAGCTGTGCAGAAACTAACGGCTTGCAAATCGTTCAGAAGAGTGGGCCGAAATTCCTCCACAACCACGTGAAAAACTGATAAAGTCATACTGAAAATAACTACCAGTTATCACTGCTAAAAATGGTGGACTTCATTTTTTCCACACAGCTTTTCCATTTTGCTTTATTGACACAGTGGAACCTGCTGTGTTTTTGTGGACTCGGGGTTAGATTTGAATCACTAGTATTATTATTTTGATTAGTATTAGTATTTTGATATCTCCTGATATATAAAACCTTTGAACTAAAAGATGAGTTTTGTTCCCATGACTGCAGCTGTGTGGGGTGAATCCAAACCGTCCACACGCTGATTATATAAACATACATGAGCAACTCGTGCAGTTTAATCATGCTCTCTGATAGGAACTCCAAAGGTTTCCCCACGAAGAAGTGTCTGTGTGTGTGTGTGAGTGTGCAGGGGGGTTGTTAGACATCTGAGAAATGTTTTGTAGCCTACAGGCCTCTCCACACAAGCATCAGTGAGAGGAGCAGCCGCAATCTTTCGAGATAAACAGATCATGTGAGCTTGGAATCAATAGCGCATACTGTAAAATGTATTTGCAGTTAGAACATGGCAGGGAGCATTCCTTTCAGCATCATATACCTCTCATTATTTTTCCATTTACCCCGTATCTTATTTTCTACTGCTGGCTTTTTGTTTCCGACAAGGAAAAATTTGCAAGGCAAAGCTGCGGTTGGCCCTCGAAGAAGGAAAAAAAAAAAATTACATTCCTCGTTTTGTTGTTTTTACGGATAACGCATCGTGTCTTCTATGCGCATTAAAATAAAACGATACGTATAAATTCCTTGTTTTGGAGCACATTGGGTTGGGATGGCGCAGTGCAGCGTTTGGGGGTTGTTACAGCTGCAGGTGACACGCATTAGCGCCGCTTTACTTGGGAAAACGGTCAACACGGCGATTGTCGGGACGATCCGGAAGGAGTCGGGATTTACCTTCCTCTCGCTGTTCTTTGCGGTGTTTGTGGCATCGCATCCTGGCTGGCAATCAGTACAGAATGTGTGCCTTTGCAAAAACCAAGTCAGTTTGGCCAACGGTGCTTGAAATACATCCCAGAGTTCACGGTGGATCAGGCTCTCGTTGTTAAATTAAAGCCGAACATCAAACGCCTCGCCTGCGGTACGCCAACATATATATATTTTTTTAAAAACTTGACTGTACTTCACTGTACTCCATTGTATAACGCATGGCTTCCAGCCGAGATGCATCAACAACCATTTTGGAGCAATTCATCTTTTCAAAGAGTTAATAATTCATGATTGTCTCGAAAGTAGAGCTATGAATATTACTGATGATACACATGAGGCTATTTACCAGTCAGCGGGAAACAGATGAACTCGTTTAGAGGGGAGATCCGGGCTGTAACATTAGTGTGCTTTATGTTGCTAAATAAATCATTTCATAGGCGCGCAAAAAGAACCGAAACGCGACTAATTCACGTGGACGTATTAATCATGGTTCTGAGGAGCGCATGTAGGACGGGTCGATGATGCGTCAACGTGGAGAACGAGCAACAACCCGGGTAAACTTTCAGCGTTTTGTTTCTCCCTTCAGACTGATGAAACAAAGAGACTTTCCTAATATTTGACAGATCTGATGCTTATGCATCGACAGAGCTCATACTGCAGCTGGGCTGACGATTACCTTTTTGTCCCTTGTGCCAACAAAAGAAAAAAAAAAAAAAGGAGCGGGCTAAAACACGACGGATGCTAACCTCATTATTTTGACACTAACTACAAAGACGAGCACTTTGAAGTGAAGGACAATCGGTGATGGAGCGGATTGGGCAAGGAGCAGGGATTGATTTGTTTTCTTCCTCTAAAGTTGTCCGCTGACTCGATTAATAAAAATTTAACAGTGACAACAGTGTCAGGGTGGATGTGGGTCTGGGTTTTTTTTACGCGTTTCTGTGTGTCTAATTAGAGGAGCTGAGTTGAGCACCTTTTCAAAATTTATATAAACTTTATTTACAGATGGTTCGCAAATTACCATCAAGGACCAGGACTTTTCTGAAGGCACTTTGAATGGTGCCGAGGCGGCCTGAAATTCCAACATTCATCAACTGTCTTCCATGAAGTCTATTAGGAATTTGAGACTACTTTTAGTAATAATCTAAACTGATTATGTATAAACTGGATAGGACGTGTAAAGAGAACCATAACTGTAAAAAGCTGCTGCTGGTGGCTCTTTATGATCACCATGGTAACCACAACTTCTCATTCCCTGAGAGCCAAATCTAAATGTTTTAGAGGGGCAGGCAGACAGAAAAGCAGAGTAGAAATGAACCCTCAAACAACAAGAAATGGCAAAAGCTTCTAGTCGTCACATGTCAGCTTTTATGTACCTCCCAGGTTTTCTGAAGGAGACATAAAACATGAAAACAACCCTTCGCTTCCAGTGTTGAAGAGACATCCTGAGCTCGGATTCAGTGGAAGCCAATGACGGTTCGGACGTGTGCGCCTCTGCACTCTAAAAGTGAGGGACACATTGGATGAAAAAGGACAAAAATGGCTACATTTTTTGATGCATAAATTCAGGAAGTTGGGAATGTGTTTGCGAACATTTTGGAAAGTTTTTAAAAGCTCCAAAGTTAGAGTGGGAGATCTTCACACCAACTAACACTAACATTCTATTTAAACTCTTCAAAAACGATAAAACCTGCACAGGGATTGTATAAAAACCAATAAAACGCCAGCCCAGTCATGTGAAGTCCAGCTCTCTGTGAGCCTTTGAAACTAAATGATGGTTCTGCTGTGCGTTCGAACCGATGAGCTCCAAATAGGGCTGGGCTTTTTCTCCCTCATTTCACCTAAATCCCCATTGTTGTGCATCTGAAAATTGGTCGATTTTTTGGGGGGGGATTTTGTCTACACCGTAACACGAACTGCTAGCAAAACTCACGGCACGCTATTACCAGCCGAAAAACGAGCTGCGAACCAAAAACTGCAAAGGAAACTTAGCTAAAAGCTTACAACAAACGAGGTGTACAAAACAAAGGGAAGGATGTGCAATAAACCAACATAAGAGATCAAGATCAAGCAAAACCTTCCCTTCCCCTTATGTGTTTGGTTGCTGAACAGACAAATGGATCACTTTGAACTCTGGGAACATTATTTTGTCAGTCAAGCAAAGAGATCAATCTTTAATGCAAAGAATAGGTCACAGTGGTGTACGTTTTTAAGTAAAAAACTCCAAACATAAACTGACCTAAACTCTCCATCCAGATGTGTTCTAGTCTTCACACAGCAGACACACTCTGTGTGCCTTAAAAAATTGATCACATGTTTTAAGGGGAGGCCTCTCGTGGCTTTGACCCTTCCATCTTTTGACAAGAGTCTGAAAGGAAGCTTGTCATTTTTTTTTTTTTTGTTGGGGAAAGTCTGACCGAGTGTGGACGGAGGCTACGGTTCCTACAAGGCAAGAAAATCTCACCTGACACCCCGTTCGTTTTTCTTTTTCTCGAGCAGCTCCCCACTCTCGTCCCAGAGACGGAGGGGACATCGGACTACAAAAGCCCTCGGCCGAGACGCAGACAGGAGGCTTTAAAGCCGGCCGCCTCGGGCTCCTCGTCGACGAGCGCTGCGCACACGGGCGTCTTCCGCATCGGCAGCTGAAAGGTGATTCGGGGTTCTAATAGCTCCCGTGTCTCCCTGTCGCACAGAAATAACTCCTAATGTGTCTGGATCCTTTATCAGAAAGGAGCGAGGGAAAAAAAACACATTCGATTCAAAGCAGAAAGAAAAAAAAAGAAAGAGAGAGAGAGTGACGAAGCAGCAGCCTCCTAATGGGCTAAATGAATAAATAAATAAATAACTTCTCCATTTTTACTTACTAAGTCATAAATAATGAGAAATGGCAGACGGAAACCCTTTTAGAGACGGTTTGTTATGGGTTTTTTTTATTCCAGAGCTCCATTTGTCACTTTTGAGAAAGAAATCTGTTAATGACTTTAACCCTTATGTCATATTTATTGATTTAGGAGCTAATATCTGCAAAATGCTGGCATAAGTTCCAGCCCTGTTTGACTGATGCATTCACTTTCTATTATCAGCAGCAACGCGGATCCATCACTGAGGGTTCTGACGGCCTGGACTGGGTAAACACTGTGCCCACGACACCTTTTACTCGAAATGTTCCAGGCTTTATTCGGCCCGTACGTTGTCATTTCTCAGCGCCGCCGGCTTCCCTTTCTGCAGAGGGCCAGCCACAGCTGGACGAGTTAAAGGAACTCCAATTAACACGGCGGGGTTCGTCGAACGGCGCCTCTCGAGGCCGCCGCACCAAGAAGGTAAACATTGGAAGCCGAGGCTGTGGTTACGCGTCGGAACGTTCCGGAGTGTGTGTCTCTGCCTCTGATTATCCGAGGGCTTTCGCTTTGAAATTATCAGCGGGGGGGAGCGAACTCGCCACAACATTTTATGCTTTTGCAGCAATTAGTTATTGTTGTTGTTTTTTCTTTCTTTTTACCCATATGATGGACATTCAGAGAGAGACAGAGAGAAGTGGGGGCAAAAAAAAATATCCTCCCACTGGGGCTCACACTGTATTTGACTGCCAGCACTAAATGTAGTCGTCTATCTCAACATACAAGCTTGGATGCATTTCACAGTGTGCGCTCGCTAATTCATGACCCCGATTTTGTTAAGGAAATTTAGTTTTGCTGGGAACTTGTTGGTCAGAGAGAAACGGTGGGAGCAATTCCATGGGAGGGAGGGAGGGAGAGAGAGAGAGAGAAGCGTTACAGTGCCAGGGGCTACTGCATTCCTGGAATGAAAATTCATAAATAATGCAGGGATGGATAACAAAAAGAACTCCCCCGCCATCCCGCACAGCTATGCTCTATCCAAAGGCCATGCAATATCACTCAAATCTCTGGGAAAACAAAACAAAACAAAAATAAATAAATAAATAAATAAAAAATAAATAAGAAATTATAAGAGGTAAAGAAAGGAAGATGTTAGATTTCGGTTGGGTTTGAAACTCAGGAACAACAGGCGCTGCAGACAGCGGTGGCAAAACGCCAGCATCCTCCTCACAATCGCCACTCCGGGGCCTAAACTCTTTGGGAAAAAAAAAAAAAAAGTTGCAGGAGAATAACGATGGGGGCTGTGAGCCAATAGGCCCACCCCTCCCACCACCACTTGCCAAAAAAGAGGGGGAGGAAAAAAAGGTGCCATATGCACTACCCACTGAACGACAACAACGCGGAAAATTAAAGAAGTAGGCGCGAGACATCTGAGGGCGATAATTAGCCCAGCGCCCGCCGGCGCTGACCACTAACTGCTCCCGCTGAGGAGAAGCCGGTAGCGTGTCGGGAGGACCCTGAATCCACGACTGACTGATGGCTCCCGTGGTTCGCTGGGCCGCCTTGCAGAAGCCTCCCGTCGGGAGGCCTCGCGGTATAAGCATGGCAGAAGCGGCATTCTAGTTCAACGAAGCTCCGTCCTCCGATTGTCCGGGCCTCGGCGTAAGACACCCTGAGACTGTCGCACTTGATCGACCCTGCAGGGGGCCTTGAAAATAAGAAAAAAAAAAATCAAACACTTACAGCAGGACGGCTTGCCTGGCCGTCAAGCCTACAGGGCGACATCAGGGGTTGGGCAGAAGCGGGACGCCGATCATCGAACACTCCAGGTTCCGTAGATCTAAATCATCCTCCTATTCAGCCAGCGTACGCGCCCGCGTGAGGAGAAGCTGTGTGTTTAAGCAAACCTCCTGCACAAATGCCTCCTATTAATCATAAGGAGATGGGACAGATTTTTTTTCTTCCCCCCATCCTGACTATCAATAACGCACAAGCCGAGGACAAATTAGCTCCGTTACACAAGAGAGGAACGCCATCAAACGCAGCAGGATTAAAGAAATAAAGCTAAGATTCCTCAAATCGCACCTCAGAACGTAAGCTGGACCGTCAAAGCCGTCCAAGCCCCCAAACGCTCCTCTGGAAGGTGCCACAGGAGCAGCAGACGAATGTTGCCCGGGCAGAAATTTGCGTTCTCCAATAAAAATAGCCCATTTGCATTTCTTAGTTAAATCAGATGAACAAACCTGGCGTGAAACAGGTGGAGGGTTAAACCACAACGAGTGTGTTTTGTTTTTTTTGGTTCCATTTCTTTTTCATTATTTGTTTATGTGTTCGTTTGCCTAATTCTTTTCTCGTCCATTCGCCTGTTTATTGGGAAGAGACATTTTGACTCAGTTACTCGGAGCCATTATTTATAATTCCACTGTGGAAGGAGAGGAGAGGAGTGGGGAGGAGTGGGGGAGACCTAATTCAGGTCTAACAGAGCAAATCCATCCTGGTGCAATTTGGGCTGCCTTCGCCATAATTATGATTTATCAGAATCCATTGGGTTGCTAATTATTTGCCCCCGCGCACGTTGGGAAACGTGCCATTCTATGTGTTGGTTTGTTTTGGTTTATCTTTTGAAAGGAAATCAACCCCCTGTAGGGATGTATTCTTCAGAAAGGGTAGAAGTTGGGACGTGAGATGCTCAGACATGAATCTGATTAACCTTCCACCCCACCAAAAACAAACAAAAAAAAAAGAAAAAAGAAAGGATTTTGGTGCTCATGATAGAGATGAAGTGGACGGAGCTAGGACAGAAGTGGAGCAGCAAAAACAACTCAAGGCTGTGTGTGTGCGTGCGTGTGAGTGTGTGTGTGTGAGCCCACAACAAGCCAGCCTGCTGTTCCTCTCTCCTCCACCTGAACCGTCCTCCCTCACGCTGCCTGCCTGTCAAAGCGCGCAGGTTTGTGGAAACACAAGTCACTCCGCGTCCCCACACTTCAAAAAAAAAAAAGAGAGGGGGGGGGGCGTGCTGATTTTCGGGAAAAACCGTGCACGCGCGCACCCAACCTGCCTCCTCATAACATCACGTTCACCCACACACACACACACAGGAGAACAGCTGATAACAACCATTTCCCGCACGTCATGTCCAAGCATCTTATAGCCGAGCAGCAGCATCCTCTGAAGGACCCCCACCTCCTCCTCCTCCTCTAAATAATAATCAGAATAAATAAAGGCCAGAACTGAAGACGTCGCTCACCTTTCCGACGTAAAGCCATCCCTCTGTAGCCCGCTCGCTTCTGGAGGCTGTAAATGCTGGAGACAGAGCAATCCCCCCCTCCACCACCACCACCACCCCCTCCCGCCCGGTAGCGATGAGTTGCGGTGCTCCTGGTAAAAATGTGCGGGAGGAGACTCCTCTCTGGCACCGAGGCGGAGGTGCTGCTCCTGCTCCTCCTCCTCCTCCTGCTGCTGCTGCTGCTGCTGCTGATGATGATGATGATGGTGGTGCGTTCAGATGCCGATAGAGGACGACGAAACGATTCGCGCGCAGAGGAAGGGATCTCCTTGCAGAGGCTGCGTGCGCCAGCTCCTCTCCTCTCCTCTCGTCCCTGCGCACGTGTGCGTGTGTGTGTGAGAGAGAGAGCGCGCGTGTGTGCGTGTGTGTGTGTGAGATGGGACAGGGAGCCCGGCGCGGTGTGTTTTAGCCTCGGTTGGAGCCGCTGCTGCTGATGCTGCTGCTGCTGCTGCTGCTGCTGCTGGAAACAGACTGCCTGCACGGAGCGTACCACCGCACCGAGGAGGAGGGGGTGTGGCGCGGGCCGGCACAGGCTCGAACACGCGCGCACAAGCAACGTCACCAAGGGGAAGGAGGGAGAGGGAGAGGGAGAGGAGGTCGTCTGGAGCCACCGGGTTCGGCTCGCTCAGGTGCTGCCATATGGCCGCGCCGTGGTCCTGCGCGGGAATGCTGACTCATTATTACAGCCACAGGGTGGGGGGTTGGGGGGATCCCTGAATGTAGCAACTCCGAAACAAACTGGTGGGATGTTTGGGAAGGAACTTTCTTCTCAGAAGCCCAGTAAGCCCCGATCATCGCCCGGGACTTCCTTTCTGTTGGGTCCTGAGCTGATGAAAACAAAAATCCTGCTGGTGTCTCCGTGCATGAACCCTACAGGAAGTGTGAGGAGAACCATGATCAAAAGAAATGTTAAAGCTGCTGCCTGCAGGGCTCATTAGGGTCACCATGGTAACCAACATACGTCTGTGTCTGTCAGTCCCTGACTGCGCTTTTAATAGGGCACTTTCACCGAAACAGTTCAAGGCCGGACTTAGACTGAGACGCCTTCTGGCCGCCTCAGCAGAGCTGTGGGAGCGGGTTTTAGCTGGGCTGGGAGCAGGGGCGTTGTTAGGCATGAAGCCACACAGGCTGATTCCCAGAGGTACTTTGTAAATACCACTATATGTACCCTGTACATGCCCCTATAAGTACCCTGTAGGTATCTCCACATGTACCCTATAAATACCCTGTATGTAACCCTATAAGTACCTGGAATTAGCCTGATAGTACCCCCATACATATCGTAAATGTACTGTTGTAAGTACCCTTTAAGTGCTTGTCATTACTTTGTATGTACCCCTGTAATTAACCTGTATGGCCATAAATACTCCATGTGTACCCTATAAGTACCATTTAGGTACTGATAAGTACACTATAAGTACCATGCAATTACCAAGTAAGTATCCTGTCGATACTTTGTATGTACCCCTATACGTACCCTGTATGTCTGTAAGTACCCTTTCGGAACTGGTAAGTATCCTGTACATAACACTGCAAGTATCCTATCGATATCCTGTATGTACTCCTGTAAATACCTTGTATGTACCCCTATAAGTACCTGGTATGTCCGTAATTATCCTGAATACACCTATAAGTATCCTTTAAGGACCTGTAACTACCCTGTAAGTACCATGTATGTACCCTGTAGTTACAAAGCAAGTATCCTGTATATACCCCTCTAAGTATTATGACACTTGTAAGTACCTTGTGTGTATTGCCATGAGTACCCTGTTTGTCACAGACTGCTCTTTGCAGCCATTTCATTCACCTGTTTGGTGGAAGTCCCTCCTGAGAGGCAGGCGGAAACACCAACCAGCAAAGTTAACCTCAAATAAGCAGAAATCCTGGGAAATTTAAAGTTCTTTTGCAATGATTCCTGAACCATAAATAGCAAACATGTCTGATAGTCACACATGTAGTTATTTAGGTCTCTACAGTCATTTATGTTAGAGATATGACGAGTTCAAACACTCTTCCTATCCAGTGTCATAGCGAAAACTCGGAGCTGCGATACAATGGAAGTCAATGAGAGTTACGATGTGTGCACAGTTGAGGGGGACTGGAGAGAAAACTGAGTCAGATAGAAGTGAGAGACACACTGGGTGGAAAAAGAAAAAAGTCTACATTTTGATGTATAAACTGTATAAGAAGTGTGAATTGTGTGAAGATGGGAAGAGTTTGCAAAAAATCTTGGAAAGCTTAGACAGCTCAAAAACCCCACGTTAAGTTCAACATGTGCTAAAATCTTCAAATAATGACGAAACCCTAACTGTGCAAAATCCTTTAAAGATATGAAAGTGCCAGTTCAGCCATGTAACATCCAACTTTTTATGACCCCGTTTAAACTTTGAATGGGGTTTCTGCTGTGAAGCTATAGAGCGCCAATAAAGGTTGGCTTTCTTTCCCCTATTCATTTGAGCAAAATCCTACTGTTGTCTTCAATCTACTCACAGTTTATCACAATTGTCATCTACGTCGCACAATGTCCCACCACCAAAAGAAAGCTGCGTTAAGCGTAGTGAATCAAAAATCGTGACAGAAACACAATAATAACCACCAAATCGTCATGAGGACGCTTCAGTGCTTACGGCGTGCATTTGGACCCTTAATTATCTAAAAGGAAAATGGCAGACTGACTGAGTTAGCAGCTGCTTTTCACATATCTAAGATTTACATATAACAAATCGTTATTAAATGAAACAGCTATGATCTTCAAAACGCAATAAAACTTGTATTTTTTTTCTTTTCTTTTGACTGGAGATGGAATGTGACAGTAATTTATGGCTCCAGTGGGGCTCGATGCGCGATTACACCTGCACACCATCCTATAAAATCTGCTTTTCTTCGCTAAATGAGCCACCTAATGATTGTAACCCGTGCTCCAATGTGTGCAACACGTTGGTGTCAGTGTTTGCCAGCCAGTCTTGTGCATATAGCTACTTGTGAATGACAGGCGTTCTAATGATGCAGTTTATTATTTCCCCAAAGCCCCGTTCGCAGGGGGGCTACAAACAACCACTCTGACAGCTGCTTCAGCCTATCTGCCTTTCAGCTCGTCTTGCCGTATCCCCCAACACAACACGACACACGGCTCCCCCTGTATTCCATCTTTTATCACCAAAGGGTGTTTGGCACTTTCTGTCAGTTCCATCGCTCGGCCCTTTTCTAAACGGAGGCCACGGGTCCGGCGGTTTCATGCCGGGACTGACGCGATCTAAGGGAGATCTCTGGGTCCGAGCGCGTTGGATGAAACCATGTCTCTGACGTAGAGGTGGAGGAAGCATTCAGATCTTTCACTCGCGCATAAGGCTTGACAAGAAAATGCAATAAAAGGGTTGTCACAAACCTGGTTGAATACATCTGCCTGTTGTACTACTTATATTGTGAGATTATTGATGCTCAAACCCGATTGCGTACGCGGCATTTTATTGTCATCGCGGCTGGAGGAGGAATTGAGTTTAAGCTGCGTTATATACAGCTTGATCTATAGGACATGATATGAGTGAACCATAAGGGTTGTGAGGTTAATAACAGAAAAGAACCACAAATCCATCTTCAGTGTTTGGATTTTACCTTTAATCTTCGATTTTCAGTGACAGAACGGATCTTTTACACATTTATTAAATTAAGCAACATGATGCATTTAGAAGAGGCAAAAAAAGCTTTTTTTTGTGAAAATGGTTTTAACTCGGGGAAAACCTGATTCCTCACTGCTTGTGGAATGGGAAATTTAATATTTGATTCTTTCTGAATTTGAAAGCTTAATTATGCAATGTACAGTACTGTGCTCCAGTTCAAACCAGCTATACTTTCTTTATGCTTCGTATCCAAGGAGAACAGACTTTGTTGTAAACTTCTAAAGGAATCAAAAGTTATACATGCTTTTAGAAAATATTACAAGTATTTTTTTTATTTTTATATATTTTTTTTTTGCTTTGGCTGGTTTTTCACTCAGTTTTAGTCCAGTACCTGACCATAACAGCATATTTTGAAATTTCTTCTTAAAACAAACCAAAAGATGAACAGCATCGGAAAGTCATGTCGCTTTAGAAAACAGGCGGAAAAAAATCTTGAGCTAGACCAGAGGTTTCAGCTAATAGCTTATTGGGAATCACCTTGTTGGTGCTAAAATACTTTTTCCATCTGTCAAACTGGGTTATTTTTATGGGTTTTTCATTGATTCAGCTAAATAAATAGGACGAAATGTCTTAAAGACAGAATGCTGATAACGATGTGTGTAAAGATCGTATTTAAAATTGGTCATTACCAAACTGTCTGTTATGTGTCAACACAACACTGGTTCATCCCTTGAGTTTTGCAGCCTTTTTACATGATTCATAGAGCAAGGACCAAAAAAAAAAATCAAAACATTATTCTGAAACTGGTCAGGTTCTGGGCAAAAAATAAAGAGAAAACAAACAAACCAGCTTCTAATTTAATCCCCAGTGTTGAAATGAATTTTTAAATTGCTCAAACACCAGCGAGAACAGGTTGGTTCAAAAGATATTGTGGGGTTTTTAAACAGATTTACTCTGCTGAAAGACCGAAACTAAAGGAAAAACAGAATAAACTCCAAATAAATTTTGTTTTTTGTCTGAAGGTAATGAGCGTATTAAACAGAATATTTTTCTTCCGTCGCTCACTTTTTTGTAAAATAAACATTGGGAGCCTGACAAACTGAGGTTAGCTAGTTAATTAGCCAAGTTATTAGCCTAGTAGGTAGTTTGTTTTACCGGTAGGAACAGTAACTCCTGCAGCTTCTTTAAAACCAGCATTACCTTAAAAACAGAGCGATAGGTAACCCTTTTTCTGGTGGACAAGTTGGGACCATTTGTGGGTTTGTTTTTGTTTTTTGCTGCCCCCCCCAATTTTTTTTTTAAACAGACAATTTTGTCTTTTTATAAAAGGTGAAACATTTAAAGGGGAATCCACGGCCATCATGGGTTTGACTGACAGCTCTCAGCAACAGGTAGGATACAACCGCAGAAAACCCCACACCCTCTCTGACGTCTCATTAGGAGGAATTTCAAGCACAGCAACCGTATGAACGAACATTACAGCGGTTTTTAACACCGTGACTTTTTAAACCCGCGGTATACCTACATGAGTTTACGCACACTGAGCTGATTACTTTCTGCGACCGCATCTGCTCCTTGCAGCAGTGGCTAAAGGAGAAGGAAAATACTGAATTTCAATCAGGATTCTAAAGTTTGTAAAGGATGCCTCCTCCTGCAGTGAGACTATATGTTTCTGAAAGTCCCTGTTTGTCTGCAGAGGCCTATAATGGCAGGCACACTGCACCTCCAGTGGCTGAGTAAACGCTCCTTTTTTTTTTTTTTTTTTTTTAAAGAGCACTTCCTCTCTTTTCCCAGACACATCTCACAGAGATATCTCCTTGACAACCAGCTCAATGCTGAAATTTGAAATGTCACAGTGTTTTACTGTGATTCTTTTTTTATCATTATGGCCTATAGAGGCGAGATAATAGATGTGGAGAGGGGAGGGGGCTGGCCTTGCTATATAACAGAGACACGGCTCTTACATTTTCTTCGGGAGAAACACGGGGAATCAAAGTTCGGAGCGAGCACTCGCATCCAACGTGGCACTATTGTTTAGAAAGGATTTGGATTTGAAGCTTTTAGGCTATGAGGGAAGTTTGTGAACTCAAACCAGTCGGCTTTTTAGTTGATCATTACAGCCACCGATGCTCTGTAGTGCTTATTAGTGTGCATTTCAGACATATTGTCAGTTACATTGAATTTGATATCATCTGATTAGAGTGTAAATCGCATTAAATTGTATAAACTCATTAGGTAATATCTCATTAGGCACAAAAAGAAAAAAAAATGTCAGAGGAAACAA
The DNA here is from genome assembly GCF_001649575.2 of Kryptolebias marmoratus. Classification (NCBI taxonomy): domain Eukaryota; kingdom Metazoa; phylum Chordata; class Actinopteri; order Cyprinodontiformes; family Rivulidae; genus Kryptolebias; species Kryptolebias marmoratus. Next base: position 9,752,840 of record NC_051438.1, read on the forward strand.
AAGGGAGAAAGCCCCATCTTCATAAAGACCATGTTTGCTGATCCAATTATTCCTGCCCCATTTGGACAACATGGAAGCCCAGCTGAGCGTACAAGGAGAGATCAGGAGAACAGACGTGGATTTAGAGCTTGTGCTCCTTTAAAGAGGGGGGCGAAGCTAACCCTCGCTGCTGTGAATGCTAAGATGGAGTCTACGGTGAGAACAATCTGGATGGGAAGTTGTCAGCCGCCCTGCTTTTTACCCTCTTCTTTCTCCGGTTAGAAGAAGCTCATGCTTATTTCATGTAACACCACTTTCCAAAGGCTGAGCTGCGAGGGTTACACTTCACGTATACTGTCACAAAGCAGGAGATAGCTCCATTATGCATTCTTGCCTTAATGCTACCCGAAGCCTCAGCAGTAATATTGGATTTTAAGTATTTCTGCACTACTTCACTTCACAGCTGGAGGCAGTTTCCGTGAGCGGTTTCTGAGTCCTGTGCATGCCAGCTCCAAGGCCAAGTCAGATTTCTCTTCATGGAACTCCGTGTTCCTTGTATGCTATGATCTATTGGAGGGTTCTCACTGTAAGATGCTTGTTGCATTTTGTAATTATGAACAACTAGAACATTTTATGAAGAGATTATGAGGGGGGTGCCAGTGGGCTAGACTATAGAACAGGGGCTGGGCAATCCTGGTCCTCGAGGGCCACTATCCTGCAGGGTTTCCTTGTTTCCCTGCTCCAACACACCTGATTCAGTGGTTAAATTACCTCTTCATGTTCTGCAGAAGCCTGTTAATCACCCATTGATTCAAATCAGATGTGTTGAAGCAGAGAAACAAGTAAAACATGCAGGATAGTGGCCCTCGAGGACCAGGATTGGCCACCCCTGCTATAGAAGGTACGTCTCAAACAAACAGTCACTGGGTGAAAACTAAATCATGTTGGAAAACGCTTGAACTGTAAGCAGAAATGTTTGGTCAGCACACGTCAATCTTTGGTGTCTACTGTGTTTTATGTTGGAGACATGGCAAAAAGAGCCTTCACTTCCAGTTTTGAAGAGAAATGTCTGAGCTCAGCTTAAATGGAAGTCATTGGAAACTTCGGTGTGCAATGGGGATTGTGGGGGGGGGGTTGAGGGAAAAACCACAAATCTGTAAGTGAGAGACACATTGGGTGAAAGGAAACCCAAAAAGCCAACATTTTGATTTGACTGGATGAGAAGTATAAAGGTGTGAGAAGAAGACGAGTTTGTTTTTAGAATGTTGGTGTGTGTGGCTTCATCACACCGAGCTGAACATTTGCTTTGGCAAAATATCCCAAACAGTAAAAGATATCAAAACGCCCATTCAGTCATATAAAGTCCAGCTTTTCATGTGCCATTTAAACCGAGAAGCATGTTTGATATACTGTAGGCAGCTCCACAGAGAGCTGGGTTTTCTCACAGTTTTGCCAAAATTCCATTATTTATGGGGAAATCTTTCACTGTATACTGCTCATTCCATTGACGCCGTATAATGGACTGCTACCGAAAGTCATAGCACACCATTCCTGATCGAGCAGCACATTTTGATATATGCTGTTTTTCTTTTCTTTCTTTTTTTTTTTTTGGCACGGCTGTTTACAAAACTGCAGCAGGCATTGCAAATCCATAAACACGACGGAAACAGAAGAGTAACGCGTAATAAGGGCGGGACCCTTAATTATTCATTTAACTGTTTGCAACACTTCTCTTTGATGCCCCTTTCTCAATCCTTCCTCCCTATGTTTTCCTCTCCTACACGTGTTTTCGAGAAGATTCCGCTCATTTCTCGCGTTTTGTTTTGCTTTCATTATTTATATATGTTTTTCCTCCACTCTCACTCTCAATCCCGGCTCCGGCTCTCTCCAGGGTGGTGTTGCTGAAGGGGCTTCTCTCATTCTGTAATGAGGGATCTTGGATCAATGCTGTCAACAGTGCTCCCCAGCTCCACCAGAGACACAGTTCTATTCCACCCTCGCGGTGTTTACCAGATCTCCAGGGGTGTTAGGAGTTAACTAAGGTATTCTTTGTCAGGAAGAGGGTGTTAGGGCTGCGCTCTGTTCTCTGCCTTCCTGCTTCTGCCTCTCCTCGCTCAGCCCAGAGTGTCTCACAGGAGACGACGAGGGGGGGGGGGGGGGGGGCGCGGCTTCGTGTGGTGNGTTTATTGGAATCTTCTTTTAAATGACGGAGCCACATGACCTTTCAGATGCGCACGCCTCACAACCATAAATTCTCAAAGATTTCATTTTACATTTCCTCCACCAAATTATACCTCTCCAGCCTGCAAAACAGGAACAAGGATTCAGTAGTTCCATCTTCAATTACTCCTTTTTTTTTTTTTTTTTTTTTTTTACATTCAGATTTAGCGCTTGCGGTTCTAGATAGGTGTTTTTGGCAGCCCTACAAAAAAAAAGGGGGGGTGAGGGGTTGGCGTAATTTGTCGTGGAAAAACATACACATTTTGACAGCAGTTTCAAAGGCTGTCCTTTTCTAAGCCTGTCATCAATTTCCTATCTTGGAAAAAAAAAAAAAGAAAACGAGAGAAGAGGAAAAGGAAGAAAAGAAGCAAGCGCAAGAGAAAGGTACCTATTGATTAAGAGTCCAAATGTGCGAGCAACGTGAGCCAGTTTCAAAGTGTTGACAGATGAAACAGCGTCGTAAGTTCACCTCCACGACACATTCTCCTTTAAGCCTTTCTCTCATAATTAGTCATATTCCTGAAAGGGCATGACATTAATAAATTCTACATTAAATTCACGTATATAAACGGAGCGGGCTTTGAAAGAAAGCAATATTTTTAACTCGGCATCTCTCTGACATTCAGTAGCTTGTGAAGAGTGGGCAGTGACTGCACTACAGAGAGGACAGGAGTGATAGCAGGGAGGACATCGCCACACCAAACACAGGCACCTGATACGAGAGCTATTGATTTATAAGGCATATCTTTATCCTTACAGTATGCATGAAAGCAACAAGAACATCAAGAGCATCTCTCAATCACCTTGAGCGCTGGAATCGAGTCTTTGTTCTGGGCTCAAACAAAGCGTGAACGCATGTCTCTGGTTCCCCAAAACCACGGCAAAAAAAAAAAAAAAAGAATTGCCTTTTACTTTGGTCCTCCCAAAATCTGAGGATTGTTCCCAAAAGGATCAAAGTGTGCATGTATGTTTCAGTGGCTTTTGTATTTAAGTGTGTGTAGCGTTGAGTGCTTTCCTCAGTCTGTGCAAAAAGCCCTCGGATACCAAATGCCACCCTAAAGCATGGGCACTTCTCCTCTTCTCCTTTTATCACCGTACACTTCTTGCTCTTGCTACCCTGCTTACCTGTGACAGGAGCTCCTTTCAAAAGCACCTCATTGCATTTCAAACGCCAGCGACTCCCACTTCAGTATCCAAGGCTCCCACATAGACGTACACGCACGCAGCTGTCAGCTGTCCAAATACTGTAGATCCCCCTGGCCTACTCTCCCACCCCGCTTTTTTTCCAAGCTAACTCCTCCACAACCTCTGGTTGTAGGGAGAGAAAAAAAATATATTTTATGCATGCCACAGCGGCCCACACACAGAAAAAGGCTTATGAAAGATATAGCAAATGTGCTTTATTGCCAGCATTTGTGTAAGCGTATCTGTGTTCACATATATTTTCAGCTCGCTTTATATGCTTAATTAAGATAAACTTAGGTGGCGTGTTGTGTTTAAACACAGAGTGCAGAGCTTATTCTGCAGTGTCTCTTAGATCAATATTTGTTATATGCTCGCTATAAAAACTTAGAGGCGTATTAAAGGCCATAAGAATAAAACTTTGGCACAAGCGACTCTTTTTTTTTTTTGGGAGATAATTAATCAGAGCGACAGAATCAGGTGGAGTTTGCCTGAGCTTTTGTTAGAGCGAAAAGAGACACAGTGCAACAAATTTGCATCTGTTTGAAGTGGCATTATTAATTCATGCCAACGGGCGAAGAGGAGAAGCGGGAAAACTCCGAAAAAGAGGAAAAAATGCTCAGTGAGCGAGGCCAATTTCATCAAGCTACGTTTGTCTTTGGCTTGTTTTCCTGCCGTGTCTGAAAGGTGCACTGTTTGTCCAAGCATCTTTATGTTCCCCCCCACCCCACCCCACCACACACACAGGCTCAAGGCCTTTGGGGGAACAACAGGCTGATGCACACGCAGGGCCTATCTTATTTAATCAGCATGTGTTGAGCTAAATGACAAGCCATTATCACCGACCACCCATCGACTTCGGCTCGGTTTCTCAAACAGCCAAAGCAAAAGGTCAATCACTGATAATGAGTCGACAGAATGAGCTATTCCTAATTAGACATGACTGTAAAATTTAAATGTGAAATTAGGCCGGTGTGCACGAGCAGGAGACGCAGCACATCCAATTCATCACAATTGTTTTCACTATATTTGCTCTTCTCTTTGTCTTGCTCACCCCCCACCCCCACCCCACCAACATATGCCTGCGAGCGAGTGTGCATTGAAGCACGTCTATGTGTCTGTGTTTATATTTAAGCACCCTAAAGGGGTATTTGGTGGCCTGTGTGCATGAATATAAGGTCAGGAGTGCATGTCATTTCCCACATGTGCACGTGTTTGGCTTGTGTTTATACAGGTGCAGCTGTTTCCCCTTGGAGAAGGCAAAATGTTGGTGTTCAGGGGTGACAAGCACATTATCAGCAGCAACACAAACACAAGCTGGCACCATCCCAGATATAAAAAGGGCTCTTTATTTATGTTTATGGCGCCACGTGTTTGAATTAAGGCACGAGGAGCGCAGGAGGGTGGTGCCAAGTTGAGAGGGTTTTTTTTTTTGCCTTCGGGGAGAAGTGTAATTACATAAGAGTGCACAGAAGATAAAAAATATTAATGGCACTACTGGTCAGTGGGGTGCTGTCCTTGGGGAGGCCCAGGGACAAAGATCAAGCATGTTCTGGCTGTTGATTTCAATTTACTTCACAACAAGCACTGTGATTCAGCGACCCGTTTTTTTTGTTTTTTTCCTCCTGCTCTTTTGCATAATCCAATCATGTCATCATTGTGACTTTCCCATCTTTCTACCACCGGCCTTCAGCTCAGGTCTGGTGACAGCGAGCATTCGCTCTCCTTAAGGGTTTTATTTCTTCCTGACCCACTTTAGAAGCAAGGTTATGGTGCTAAATAACCTGTGCTCTCAAGCAGAGGAGGGCAAGCCATTTGTGGATTTGTTCAATATCAACACATATAAACAACCACTCCTTCTAGTAACACCTTTTAGCCAACTAGTGGTGCTTTTATCCAGAAGTCCCAATAGTCAGCCATAGTGCCACTACTCTAGTAGTACACTGGTAAAAGTCACAATTTGTTGGCTTTTTAAAGAGGATCTACTGGACCACTGGACTGACCAGTAGACTAGTGTGCTGTATAACTTAACTAGTAAGCATCAACACCCTTACATGTAACTAGTTAACACAATATAACAATATTCATTAGTCAATTAGTGCAACTAATTTGGCTTTGTAGTGAAACAGAAAAAACGTTAGCTACACTGTTTCACTAGCTGATGTTTTTAGCTCTACTAAATAATTAGTAAGGTCAAAGAAGCTTTAGGTAGTCAGCTAGTAAACATTTGGGGTTTTACTGGTAAACTAGTTGAAATTATATTGCACACATTTGACATTCACTAACAGAGCAGCAGGTAGAGTTTGTGTTGACTAGTTAAAAAGTAAGGATATTTGATACACTACGCATGACTACTGGGACTTCTGCTCTAACTAGTTGGAGTAAAGCGCTACTAGTTGACCAAACATTGTTACTATTTGGAGCGTTTGTTCAACCGGTGTAACAAGATGACAAACTAGTGCGACCGACTGTGCAACTAGTGCAGTGTAGTTGTGAATTATGGGGGCAAATGGTTGCTGGGGACGTGGAATAAATCCACCAGTGGCTTGCCGTAGAGCTGAATCTGAACCCACGGCCTGTGCAGAAGCAGCTCTGTCCATGGTGCTGAAACACACACCAGTCTATAGGCTGAACTGAAGCCTACCCACTTTCAGTATGCAGCACACTGACATACTGTAAAAGTACCGGAATGAAGTAAAAATAACAGTATGCAGAAAGCAGCCGCTGGTGTTTGAGTGCGCTGTTGATGGGAGCTATTATCCCACAATGCAGCAGGAGAATTGTTTGCAGCTGGGGGGAGAAGGGGGGGGGGTAAAGCAATTTGTGGATAGTTGGTGAGAGTATCTCCGTGATATAGCACCAAACAAATGAAGGTAAAGCAGCATATATGGACGTAAAAACACATTTAGTCCTCTCTTTGTAGAGCAGAATGCCCGATACACCACCTGTACAATCATTATGCAAGGGGGGAAGGGGAACCTTAAACCTTAGAAGGTGGAACGAATATTGTCTTCAATTAGTTTTACGTGATACATGTTTATTTAATAAAGGAGGATGTGTTCTGTGACCCCTAGCCTAAACTAAATCTACCAAAAACGTGATGCAGCTCTCCTACAAACAACAAATACGGGAATAAACGAATGAATTCACAGATTTCTTTCATTTAATCACCAGGGTCACAGAATTGCACGGAGAGAAGGAACAGCCGAAATTAACCGCAAGAAGAAACCAAAGTTTTTAAAGAGAAGTTATAAGCCGCCCATTATCCTCAGAGCCACTTTGTTCCAGAGCTGCAGCTTACCTCGAGTGTCTACAAGTACAAGGTGTCAAGTGCTCGCAGACGGGCCCAAATGAAATAAGGCTAACACCGACGCTGAATAAGATCCACAAGCTGAGGCATCAGGAGGGACAAAGAATACGCTCAAGTCATCGTTTTCAATAGATTCACGAACAGATGAAGGAAGGGAGACCCTGGAGGGAGCAGATAGGTGGAGCCACGGTGGGATCAATAATGAACTTGGTGCACAGCTTCAAGTTTAACCCCCGACATGGTGAAGGAGAGGCCATGTTGACAAATGATGAGATGAATGGAATTACAACCAACCAAAAACCAGCAGCTGGTGTTTTGGAGAGAACAGAGTTTAACTTTGACTGGATTGATGAAGGGGTCTGAAAACTCACTCAATATAGCGGCAGAGTCTCTGAATTAGCAACACTTCTCGCGCCCGGGTCCGCCCTGCTCTGCTCTGATTGCATAAAACTTTGGCCCTGGTTCGCTTTATTTGTTGAAAGCAGCGTCAGTTTAAGCTCTGTATCATAATTAAGTTGGATGGCTTTAATGGGACCGCAACAATTTTCATGGATGACATCCATTCTGACCGCGTTCCAAAAGACGGAAATCCTTCCTGGCTGCGTTCCAAATTACAGAAATCCGTCCTGACCACAATCCAAATGACAGAAATCCATCGTGGCGACAGGGAACTTTATTCCCTGGGTTTCAAACTGATTGGCTGTATTGTTACAAGTAAGTTTAACGTTAATTGTTTTGTTAAAAGTTCATCTTTAAGTCTCAGTAAGACGATGCTGTCACTTTAAGACACACTGAAGCTCAGTAACAGGAAGTTGTCGCACAGGATGTAGAATGAGGTAATCAGGAAGTGAAGGCGCATGGAACAGAGTGAAGAGTTTATCCAGCAACATCTGCAAACATCTTATGCGTTTTGGTAGCATCGTAGTTTCACTGTGCTGTCCTCATCATATGTGCTCTGTATGGCTTGACAGTCAGTTAAACCCCTTCCTTGCAACGTCGATAAACATGTGGACAAAGAGTCCTCTGTCTTCAGTCTTGATGTTAAGGAGGCGTTTAACTGATGTGTGAACGCTACCCTTAATTTATTTAGGAAAATACAAAACAGCGGCCAAGTCAAATAAAAGTCCCGTTTTATATACCTACAATTAGGTTTCACAACCTCTTTCAGTTAAAGTTGGACTCCTCACCTCTTTACGATGAGAAGTTTCTTTGTTCTCATTAATAATCCCACCACCTTCCAGTCCAGTTCCAACTCGTTCCTGCGTTATGAAGCAGTAGGACAAAACTGCTTCAGCCACACAGTCTAGAGAGAGAGAAAAAAATTAATCAAATAAAATTCACAATTTGTTACGCAACAAGTTAAAAGTCAGAGCTAACCCAGCCACTTCATTGTTGTTATTACTGCGCCGGCTTTGTTCTCATTGCAGCGCAGAAGTCCCTTACATCACATTTTCTCCAAATGAGACCCTCTCACTCAAACTATATTAAAGTATGAAAAAAACAAAAAGTTTCTTTCAAATTGCCAAATAAATAAATAAATAAATAAATGTGCATATGAACTCCATCACTCATAGTTAAAGGCTGACAGAGAAAGCCTGCCGTCAGGACTGAAGATAATCAAGTTAGATGGATCGGATCTTTCCTAGCTGCCACCACCGCGTGCTCTGTCTGCAGCTACTTTTGCAGCGTTTCATCACTGATATAACAACAGTAAAAAAAAAAAAACCTGAAGAGGAAAGAAATGTGAACGGTGAAACGGGGAGCAGGAGGATCACTCGGAGCTGCTCAGATAAGTCGATCCCTTCCGTTGTTCTTGAACCCGTTCACATAGCGCCGAGCGCCTCCGAGTAATTTGGAGCCAAAGGCAGGCGCAGCCAAATCGCCAGCGTGATACACTGAAATCCAAAATGGTTGTAAAATGAGCTTATCGAGAGCCCCCGGTGATATTTGTGGGTTTTAAAGCCCTCGGACTCCGGAACAACCCAACCGTCTCAGAACCTCTTGGTCGATACATTATTAATCTGCTTAAACTATTTTAATCCCTCACAGCGAATGTCCACAAGTGAGTTTTATTGGGGGTTTGATTTGTGAAAAACTTCAGCCGCCGCGCCCATCTGATAACTCTGGAAAATCCCTTTCAGTTCGGATTTGCCCGTCCTAAACTTTGGCATTACGGTTAGAAAGCATTCATGGAGGAAGAAAGCCGAGGTCCGTTCTGGTATTCACCTTGTTGTTTTTTCCTGTAATCAATGTCATTATGTGATTATCGCCTGCCACCAAAGGTGAAGCGGTGGTGATGTTCTTGACCGTGTCTCTGTGTGTATGCATGTCCAAATTTACAGATACTGAGCTAAATATTGGTCTGGCCTTAGCTTTGCATCATACTAAATACATACGTAAAGCAGCACACATTGGAGATACGTTTCATTAAAACTTTGGCAATAACTGTCAGCGTCAACTCTGTCTGTCTGTCTGTCTGTCTGTCAGCAAAATATCTCATCTAACACTGGACAGATCTTAATGAAACTCTCAGAAATTAATCATTCAATGTACATCTACAACTGATTAACTTTTGGAGTCAATCTGATTTAAAGTGGCTGCAGCAGCTAGCAGACTCTGGTTAACACAAAAACAGATATAACTCAGTCAACTTTACAGATATTGAGCTCAAATTCGGTGTGATAGTAGCCAAGAGTCATGCCCAACACATATTCCAAGGTCTACAAATTGGACAGTATCTTTGCCTAAAACTTTGGCGTTAACTGTTAGAGTCAACACTGTCTGTCTGTTAGCAAAATATCTCATGAACCACTGGATGGATTTTAATGAAACTCTCAAAGCAGAATCACTGCATGTTCATGTACAGCTCATTATTATTTGAAGTCAAGCCAATATAAGATGGCTGCCACAGCTAGCTAACATTAGCCAACACAAAAATGGCTGTAACTCAGTCACGTGTACATATACTGAGCTAAACTTTGTGTGGTAGTAGCTGATAGTTATCCCTATCAGATCTTGCAGTATCGGGCTCTGACTAAAACTCTGGCATGACAGGCGATGGGCGTTCCTTCCAGGAATTCTCGGCCCTCAATTCCAAAGGTGTTTTTCAAAGCTGGCATCGTGGTTTCATCTCCGTTTTTGTTGTTTCAGAAGTGGTTCTGTTAAAGAACCGGCCTGACAGCCACTGTCACGCGGAACCCGGTGAAAGACGCCGGGCGTCGCTCAGCAAACAGTTTGCGGCGGCTGCTGGCGCACGATAAGATTCTTCCCAAACATCATCATCTGAGGTTATCTGAGCTGGTCTTATCTAACAGATGCACGCTGAAGAAATCAACAGAAACCTCCCATTCTTAGTGGTGCATCGTTCTCCCAGCTACACAGTCTGCACAGATTTGGTGTTTTGTTCTGGCAAACGACATTTGTTCCTTTTTTTTAATTTTTTTTATTGACGTTCGGTGAAATCATTAAGAACAGTTCCAAAATTGTCACATAATATGCAAAGAGTCACACGGATACATACTGATGTGGAAACGGGCTCTCTATTCACCTGCACGGTTTCATGTTTAAACTTCAATAAAAACGAGACAAAGCAGGTCATCTGTTTATCTTCATTAAAGTACAAGTTACTGGATTTATTTATTCATGTTTATGTGATGTCGATAATGCTTTAGCCTGCACACTGAGTGTGTCTGGCTGTTAGCAAGGTGTTTCACAAACCACCTGTTGAATTTTAATGAAATTTGCAGACAGTAATCATTCGGTGCATGACTATAGCCGATTAACTTTTGAAGTCAACCCAATTTTACAAACACCCTGCTAAAATTTGATATGGTGGTAGCCAAGACGTACTCACAACACATACTCTGAGTGCTTCTCATTGTGCGAGACCTTTGCTTCAAATTTTTACCAACAACTGCAGGAGTCAACCCAGCTCGTCCGTTAGCAAAATATCTCGTGAACCACTGGACGGATTTTATTGAAACTTTCAGAAAGCAACCGTTGCATGACCATGTACAAATGATTAAGTTTTGGAGTCAGTTTACTTAGAGATGGCTGCCACAGCTGACAGACCTTGTCGAACACAAAAATGGGTATAACTCAGTCAAATTTACAGATATCAAGCTAAAATTCAGTGTGGTTGTAGCTGAGACTTTTTTTCTTCAAGCTTTGACCAAACCGGCTACATTTATTATTGTAAACTGTTTTTACACAAGATATTTTTATGCTTGTTTGTTGTTGTCAACGTTACTGCTGCATTTTAACATTTTGTTTGTCTAAACTGGTCAACATCAGCTGTTTGTAGCAGTTCGACAGTGGCACGAGACTGTACGTCCTCGCGACAAGTTGAGGTTATCAATAAATCTGCTTCGGATTGGAACTGAAAACACCTTCGTTCATCTTGGGGGGGGGGGACCGGAGCCATACGCCGCGTCGGAACCATCAGATTGATCCAAAGAGGCAGCATTGATTCTGTAAGTGTGAGAGAGTACACTGCTGTTGATCTGGTGATGGAGCTCTAGTGTGAGAGGTGTTAAACACCCCTCCGTTAACACTTTCACACACACCCTGACAGCGTAATAAAAGCCCACGGTCCTCTGCAGACACACACACACACACTCTGGTGAGCCTTCCCTCACTTTGATTTAACCTTGTTAAACTGTTTCAGAGCTATTTTTCTGAGTGAAGGCGGATTTTTTTACCTGACGTGATAGGTGAGTTAATTAAGACAGTGACATTATTAAAGCCAGGAGTGACTGCGGCGTGTTTTTATTAATTCACCATCTGACCTTTTCCTCTGGATTCAAGCTTCAGTAACACCTGATACCTTACAATTACTCCATGATATTCTGAAAGCATTCGGCGGAGATAGGAGGGGGAAAAAGTCGAGCATTTGAAAATTCTTCGTGGTTAAAAAAAAAAAACCTCTCAAATAAAAGCTTTTCTGAGCTTCTGTTCTGGTAATGGAGCACAGACTGTGCTTTTAATCTGGGAAATGATAAAGGTAATCTACGCACAAACGTTTTTTTTTTTTTTCCCCTTTTTCTTCTTTTTTTTTTTTTGCATGTGATGCAAGTGGTCTGTAATAAAGTCGGCGGCGCAAGTTATAAAAGCGGCATTTTGTTTGAATATTACTTCTTAGAAAAGGTCGGAACTTTAAATAGGAAAAAATCTGACATTTACATAAACACAAAAAAGTAATTTCCAAAACCAATTTCCCCACATGTACTGCTCAGCTTAAAGAGCTCACAGCCTTTAATATTAGGCCAATGAAATTATTCACTGATTAAAAAAAAAAAAAAAAAGAGGCAAAACATCCCACAATACTTGGCCTGAAGCAATGAGATTTAAAGGGCAACGATGACAAACAGCCCCGTGACTTTTACTTTGGCCAAAGAGTCAGAAAATTACAGTTTGTTGTCAGATGCTGATCTCGTCTCGCTCCCTGTCAGTTTTTTATGAGAAATTTAAAATTTTTAAGTTATAAACGACCTCAGTTTGGAGAAACAGAGATTAATTTGGACCAGATTGTTACATTTATGCTCCAAACATTTTGACTCTCCCTCATCTTAGTCCCACTATGCCTCCAAAATATTTATTCCCTCCTACGTTACGCTTTAAAGATACTTTTTATATTTTAAGGCAAGGGTCTCAAACTCTATTCTTCGTGGGCTGCTCTCCTGCCTGTTTTAGATGTTCCTGCTTTAAAACACCTGGTTTAAATGGATGACTTGTTGCCATGCTTCTGGAGAACTTGATGATTTGGTGAGGAGGTGATTAAACCATTTGAATCAGGTGTGTTGGAGCAGAAAAACCTAAAACACCCAGGACAACAGAGCCTCGAGGCCTGGAGTTTGACATCCGTGTTTTAAGGAAAAGACATTGGTGACACTCCGAATGAGTTAAAAACCACAAAGAAATTTTTTAAAATATACCCCTTTCAGAAACAAAAAGTTACTTTTGAGCAGAGTATTTCCTGCTTGGTTGGGATTTTAAATGAATATTGTTTAAAACAACATGAAAAACTGCAGAAAAGTGCTGTAAATTGCTGACTTTGGCTTGAAATAATTACAGTTTTTGCGAGTACATGCTAAGCAAAATTAGCCTTTAAATGCTACAGAGTAGTTCCCTTGTCGGTGATGTGACTGGTTATTACTTTCAAGTGTTCTGCTTCATTTTTTTTTTTACTGATTATCTTTGTTCATCGGGAGTTCAGTAGAGCGTGCTGGAGGCCAAACTACGAACTTGCTCAGCCAGAACTAAGACAAAAAAAAAAAAAAAGGAAACTCAATTAAAGTTGCTTCTATGCTTCTGAGTTTATATATTTCCGCGATGAGCAAGTACATTCGAATCAAATATGATGTTTGTTTTTGTTTTTTCTTTCTCCAACAAGAATAAAAGTTTGAAATAAACAGCTGCAGCACAAACTCTGAGATGGTATTCTCAGCAGGATGGAAAGCACATCTCAAAATGAGCTTGTAATTCTCAGCAGTCGGTTATAGCGGAGATTATTTCGTTGTGTGATAAGCTGATCTGTAAAAACCAGGTTCAGAATGAGTGTTAGGCTGCAGGTTAGAACCACACTCTCAACGGGGTGATCGGTTAGTGGCTCGGTTGAGAATAATAAAAAAAAGAAAAGCTAAAAATTCTGTTTCGAGTCAGGCTCGTTGGGAATCAGTGACAGCTTTCGTTTTTTTTCTTAATGCTCCTAATGAAAGAAGAGGCTCTAAAGAAGAGGAAGAGCAGTGAAGACACAGAAAATCAAACACCAGGTGAGCCTGGAAAGCAGGGTTTGTTCCCGATATGACAGGAAGTGTAACGATTGACACCATATCCTGTTAAAAAAAATTCTTCCCCTTAATAAATTAATTAATCAATTAGCTAATTAGTGAAAAAAAAAAAAAACTAAACTAAAATTCCGACACTGCTTCGGATATTTTTAAAGTATGACTCTCTCTGCTGCGTTTGCACCTTTTGTTCACATGTAAATGGAATTTTTAGGTGAGAAAAAAAAGGGAAATTAAAAAAAAAATTGCTTTTCAAGGTGATGATTTTTAAAAGCTGTTTTTTTTGGCACATCCATGTAGGTTCACCACACAAAGCTTCAGAGAAACCATGACAGCAGCCTCCTTTCTACGTGCCCACTGTCCCTGAAATCAAAATGGAGCTGCTTTTGCTGCTGTTTTTTTTTTTTTTTGTCAAGCTGGCTTTATTCCAATTTCGTCATTGTCAAACTTTCATTGTGTGATAAAAAGGACAGAACTTCACAGAAAATTGTAAATGGTGTCAAAAAAAGAAAAATTTACAATTGTTTTAGGAGAATATTTCGCCATGCTCGGAACTTTTTTTCTTGGCCATTGCAGCACTTTCCTTAAAATTGTCTGAACACAGGTGTTCTGTAAACACAGAAGCAAAACCTTCATTTATAAAAACCCAAAATCAATCAGTGTAGACGGAGCGAAAGAAATGGGAGGTAAATCCTGCAGTTTGGGAAAGATGTGGTCAAAACCAGCTGCAGCAACAGAGACGCTTTTAAAAATCCAGAGAATAGTGAGCGTTGTTGTGACGGCCGGTAAAACTCACAAACGTTATTACAAACGTTTTATCTCGCCGGACGCCATTATAGAGCTGCTTCAGTGTTCTCTTCCTCTACGGTCCTAACGCACGCTCCTCTGCCCCACGCCGTTGGAATGTGACGGCGTGGGGCAGAGGAGCGTGCGAACTAACCTGGAGGTTTGAAATGAACGAAAGATTGAGAGGCTTGGGAACAAAAACAAACTTTTGCTTTCTTATTGAATGTACTACAGTATATGTACACAGCAGTACTTGTTCTGGCATATTCAGCTCTGAAAAAGTCTTTCCTTAAATGTACTGAGCTGAGTCCAAGTGGTTACTTAAGGTAGTATCTTACTGAGCTGTGACTGTTCAAAACTGGTAGGTGACTCAAACATGTAGGAAATTAGGCAAATTTTTAGTTGCAGTTTCACTAAAATAAGTGTTTGGAACCGAGCGACCAGCAAGCCGTGCTTTGAGTGGACAATTTTTGAAAATTACGCCCTATTTTTGTGTGCACAGCTTGCAAAACAGAACTCTAAGTCTGTCCATCCATCCATTCATTTTCTTTACCTGCTTTTCTCCTTTCAGAGTCACTGGGGAGCTGCTGCCTATCTCCAATGGCCGTTGTGCGAGAGGCGGGGGACACCCTGGACAGGTCGCAGTTCCATCACAGGGACATATAGAGACAAACAACCATTCACACTCTCACTCACAACTAGGGACAATTTTAGAGTTACCAATGAACCCAACATGCATGTGTTTGATCTGTGGGAGGAAACCGGAGAAAACCCACGTGAGCGCAGAGAGAACAGGCAGATTTCTGTGGCTGCAACGCCGATTAGAGAGGAGCAAGAAAGGACGACTTGAGAGGGAAGAGAGGAGACAAACGCATAGCCATCAGTGCTGCATATCAACACTGCTCAGATTTGTGATGGCTCTCTGTGACACACTTTCAGAAACGTAGAAACTTTAGGGAGACATGGTGACAGTAAGCAAAAGAAGCCAACTCACGGATGCAAAACTGCCACAAAGGGTGTTTGGAGGATTTGGAGCTAAAGTGCAGACACACAAGGAGCAATTAAGTAAAACTAATTTATTTAAAGAAAAAAGACAACTAAACAAAGGGCTGACATGGCAGCAGAGACTAACTAACAGAACCTCACGACTGGGAACACAGGGAGGAAGACACGAGAGAACCAGACTGAACATGACCGCAAACATGAAGTAGATGACCAGGTTTTAAAGGCAGAGGCTGATTGGTGTGACAAAGTGGTTCAGTTTGTGTTTACCACTTGACGCTTATTTTTATTTCTGATTCACTTTCTCTAGTTGGTTATAATGCTTCGATTTAAACATTACTTTGCAATTTTGCTTCACTTACTATCCCGGGTTTGTTTGTGTTAGCATTATGTTGCAGTTTCCATCTATTTATATGTTTAGGTTAAAGCTAATACTTCTGGACCATTGTTTGAATTTGTTTCAAGGTATATTTATGGTATTTGTTTTCCCTTTTACTCACCATTGTTTGTCCCTTGTAGATCTGCAGCAGGGCAGGAGT
>NC_051438.1:9768666-9824799 GCF_001649575.2 Kryptolebias marmoratus
GCCCAGTATTTCCTGCTTTAATGGCTGGATGATGTCATTGATTACCTGGCTGGGTTCTACCAATTAGAGGGTTTTCTTTTGAGTATTGCTTTGTTTTTCTTTAAAGTAACTTTCTGAGTTATCTTGTATTACATGGTTTATTTTGCAGACCACTTCATTATGTTGATGAGTTTTTCAAATAGATTAATAATTTTATTCTTGTTTGTCTGTATAGATGTTTGTTGTTTGACCTGTTTCATTGTGGTTTAGTCCACTAAAGTACAGGTGTGTTGCCAATTGGCTATAAAAACAGTGTCTTTGGAAGCTGGAGAGAGAAGTCTGTCAAATGAACAAATAAAAGGCATCACAAGAAACTAAAACGGATGGCTGATGCTGATTTTTCTGTTCACCTTCTGACCCTTTTGCCTACTCTACCTTTACAATTGGTAAGTGGACACAGGTGAACTGATTAGCAACAAGGAACAGGTGTGGGTGGTTGAGAAAGGCTGACATGGAAGCTACTGAGGGACAGTGAGTGGCACAAGGAACAGTAGGAAAGGAAAAGGTCAAAACACAAATGACAAGCCTCGAAATAAAGCTATAGAAACACACAAGAAAATAAAACCCAATACACAAGAACCTAATAGAAAACTAAACACAAGGCAAACCAAGAAAAAGGCAGAAATACAGAAACCAGAAACCTAACTCTAAAAAGAACTCAACTACAAAAAACATTTTCAATCCAGAGGAAGTAGTAACATCTTGGTAAATTTACAGATTTGTTACAGATAAACAGACAGAGAAAGCTTCACACAAAAGGAACTGTAGCAAATTCAACATCCTGGTGTCAAAGTTTTAGATAAAACTGATCCTAGCCACATCCCATTGTGATAAAAAGTTGTAAATATGGGGATAGATAGGAGATAAGTCAGCTTCCTGGAAAAAAAGAATAGTAGTAAAAATTGTTTAGATGAGGCAATAGAAGTGGCAGAAATGAGGCTGGAAAGTTATTTGCTCAGGTGAAGTTTAGACTGAAGGCAAAGAGGCGTAATGGTGTATTTTATGGAAATCCTAACCAACTGAAACTCACAAACCAAAGACTGAAGGCAGCACCAAAGGGGCAGATCCTCGCTTCTGATAGTTATTTTGCCCCTGAATGATAAGAAAACACGGTCAGCGATAGAGGAAGAAGAAGCCTGAAACTAGATGCCAGAACAGTAACAGAATATTGTCAAAGTTGGTGAAAGAAGAGAATAAAATTGACATTGAAGTTCCAGGAATGTGAACAGAACATGACAGGATAGAAAGGAAAAGAAAAAAACCCCCACCAGCATTCCAGTGCCAGAAATGTGAGCAGAAAATTGTTTAAATGAAGTATGGAATGAGCACTGACTGCATTGAAAAGGCGATTAAGTAAAAAGAGTGACTGAAACTGGGTGCCATGAAAAGCACCGGGATATTGTCAGAATAGGTAAGGGAGTAGAATAACTCTATATAATGTCTGAAATAAAGGCAAGAAAAATGTTAAAATGGCAGAACAGAAAGGCAAAATTGAGTCTCAGCTACAAAAACTTGAGCAGGAAAAAAAATGAAAAGCCACAATACTCAAAATAAAAAGCAAACCAAAAAAAGGAAAAAGGCAGTCATGAAGTGATGTTACAGGCTCAACTTTTATGGACACAGTAACCCAGGAGGTTGATTTGTAACTATTACGTGGGTATACAAAGCTTCTCTTCTGAAAGAAAGTGACAAAGCATTCCTCAGTTACTATTTTCCCTGAAAATCTGCAGTGGATTCAGGGATGTTCACACTGACCGTAAATATAATCAGCATCAGAACAAAGATGATGACATGCAGGTAGAATAAAAGGTCCTTTACCCTCTCAGAGGCAGCCACGGACCCGGTTCGATTAACTGTGGATTCTTGTTTTCTTAAGGTATTGTGATGCTTTTTTCCTTCTTTGGCCACATAGGTTGTCATACTTTGAGTTTCTTTTTATGTGGGTCAAAATGTGAAGAGATGAAACATATGCTGTTAAAAGTTTAACCTTGCCGTGTACATGGAACATTTTTGATGTGTTCCCATTACGTACTGCCTAATGGGAACACATCATGGGTTGAAGGGTGGGAAAGTTACAGCGTACAGTAGGCGCGATGTATGCTAAGCTGCAGTTGTTGTTTTCATTGTCTGGTGTTTTCTTCATCAGCATCTTCTTGTTGCCGCTCTTCCATGAGCCTGTAGTAATGTCTGAACTTCAGTCTTCTGTCAGCATCTAGCCATGGTTTCACTCACCATCTTCTTGGTCTTCTTCTCCTTGCTAATGGTCTTGTCCTTTTGTTCTCCTCTGGCATATCTCAGTCTGTCTGTTATAGTTCAAACCTAGCACATATTTTTTTCTTTTTCAGTCCATGTTTGTGAAATGGAACGTCGGTACACATCATGAGACCAGACACAGCATACATCCAGTACCAAAAATTAATGCAGTGTAGACATTGTTGATGCTCCTAAACGCCACATTTACACCGGCAATGCAATACATATGCAGCAGCAACCACAGGACTTTAAACACTGTGGTATTTACACGGTAATTATCCCAAGAACATGAAGGAAAACACCACTAATGTACAGCTTTTAATGGGGGGAAGAGGAAGGACAAGCAGCAGCGATGCCTATTGCACATGCAAGCACCACAAGTACACCACAATACTGTGGCAGTCCAGACCAAGCGTTTGCATGAGATTGTGTAACGTCTTGGGTCACAGCTACATAGCCTTCGTTATCATGGTGTGACACTTCATGCTTCAGAAGTTTTGGACATGACCAATAAAATCTGTGACAATTTGTCCTTGGTGAAGATCATGCTACATACGCAATCAGATAAAAAAAAAGCGGTGATGTTACAATAGTTTCTCAGAGCTAGAAAGCCATAGAAATGCAAGGAAAATTTGCAAAAAAAAATGAAATGGGATTATTAAACTGCACAAAGACTATCTTATTATGGAAACGGTCTACATTTGAAAACGTCTGTCCACGGCTGAAGACGACAGTAGAGAAGTACATTTTGCTATCATTTTTTGGCAAGCAGAACTTGAGCAAATCTAAGAGTAGGGCATCATCAAGGGTGAGAAAGAACAGGTGTTCAGGTCAGGCAGGGATTCACAGACACAAGATGGAAACAAGAGTGTTTGAAATGTAGTTATGAGCTTGAATCTCAGCAGAAACTATTATCTCCACTCGGGAGTTTGGTACTGTCAAATGCCAAAAGTTCCTTCTGACTGAACCGACCGAGAAAGCTCTCTTTGGATAAGAAGTGTTTTCAATAAATAAAAAAAGAAGCTTGATTGCCTTCAATTTAACATTTTAGGATTATCGTGACTGAGAATCTTCACTAGCATGTGAAGCGGAAAGGCCAGCAAATTTCACCACAGGGAAACTAAAACCAAGAGGGTTTGGTTGATGATCCAATATCAGATTGAAACGACAGAAAATGTTGCTTTCACCTTCAATATAACACACATTTGTGTCTTTTCTAATAAAGACAATGACAACAAAGATCTTTTTTTTTCAATGAAATACTCACTGATTATATTCTTCACCCACTTTGTTTTTCTGACTGGTATGTAATGTATGGAAAACAAAGAGTAAAAACTCTCCAACACATTAAAGAAACATTAACCTGAAATCTGACAGCAGCAATAAAACAACCATCTGCTGTCTGTTGGTTTTTAGACTGACCCAGAGACTGCATTTGCTAATGGCAGTACTGATTTGCAGCCAAAATGTATCTTTTTGTTGTTATTGTCGTTTTGTACCAAAACCAGCTGGTAACAACAATACCCCAACATTGCACACTTTCTTGTGTGAAAGTAGCAGGTTATGAAACAGTCTGAATCACTTGGCAAAGAAACAAAAATAGCCCAGCATGACTGTTTGACATGACTATTTTTTTCTCTGTTGTTTTGGTAGAAACGCAGAAAAAAAAGGGATGAGAATAACTCAACTCCATTTATGACAGCTTTAGCTGTTATGAAGCACATTTTGTAACAGTTTCGGCGATCAGGCTTTTTTTGTGTTTTTGCCTGCATTTATTTTGTTTGAAAGATAGCTGGAAGTTTGACAGAAAACAAAGGTAAACAAATGCTTAGCCGATGCGAGCTATACGTAACGTACACAATCGGTGACATTTTCAAGCCCTAAACTATGTTTTTTTTGTGTGTGTGTGAAGAAAGAAAACACACGTAACTACAAACACATCCTCCAGTGTTCTCATCTTTATCTGAGGTTCAGTTACAGCAGTCGATTTTCTCTGGAAGGCCTGCCTCGGTGATATGATGATATGTAGCAGAAAACTTGTAAAGCACAGAGCACCAGAGGTCCCTGAACCCCAGAGACTGCTTTGCAGTCAACCAAAGGCATATCTGCAGGCAGCTACATCACAAGCTATTATCTGTCTGGAGCTGGTGTTCATCATCATGAGCTCTGAACACCAGGTACTGAAACATCCAAATGCTTGGAATCCCAGCGGAGCGCTGCTTTCTCTTCTACAAAGCCCCAGCATATTGCATTACAGTAGTGGGAATATGAGACAGCGCTGGATCTGCTGGAGGTTTGTGTTGTGCCTCAAAGGGAAGTTGAATAAGTTGAACTCTGCCGAGCAGACAGTAGAAGACAGTCTTTAGTTGTTGGAGCTCTCGGGTGATCTCTGTGCACCCTTAAAACAGGGAGAAGGGGTGGGGGGGGTGGCTTTGTAAACAGCTTAATCACTACTCTTGAATGTGATCTGTTCATAATGAGAAAAGGGTGTAGCACATCGCATCCAGAGTTGTGATGGCTGACATCTCACTGGGTCCCAATGTAGCTGAACTAATTCTTACATACAAATGTAGTAGTAAAAACAAAAACAAAAAAACAAAACGGGAATTTATTTCAGGCTAATTAATAATCAAACAAGCCAATGAGCAGTAAAACACACAGATGATTCACTAAGTCCTGGACAGACAAGGTATCTTCAAATGCTAATACACCACCATCCAACATAGCCTGGGGGGGGGGGGCGACAGCACATATGTCCTCATCTGTAGAGATGAGATTGTTTTTAAAATTAACTCCAGACTGTGACAGATTGAGAATTCCTCTGTCCTAGAGGAATGCAAACATTCGTTGGAGCAAAAGATTACAGACAGGAGCAGAAGCTTTATCCCTGTTCAAACTAACCCAGCAGAAATACTTTTTAACTTTGGCTTCGTTTTCTTTGCCGATGACATTTGCAAACTGTGCAAATGAGGTTAAATGATATGAGGATTTTTTTTTTTTTTACTCCCACTCTGATTTTAAAGCTGGGATTCTGATGACAGCTGAAGCTTAAATTAAAATTTACCCATGGATAAAAAGACAAGCCGGCATTTGTTTCTGGACAGTTTAACCGAGAGATTAGTCACTTTTTAATTTGTATAACTTGAATTGTGTTTTTAAAAGATGCAGAAAAGAAAGCAGACAGAAAAACAAACCATCCTTGCTAGAGGGGAGGCTCTAAGGCTCTAATGTGTTCCAGCAGTACTGGGAAATGGGAATTTCAGAGTTCCTAATTGTAAATTTCATCGGGAATGCCCCCTCATGTGGGACGTACCACTCGGAAAGTGGGAGCAACTCCGACTACTCGCAGTTGGGATTTCAACATGGCTGCTACTCACAATTGTAGTAAGTAAACTCTGTTACTTTTGCTGTTAATATTTATTCGTTCGTTTGAAACAAACAGGTAGGTCTTTGCACTCCTGCGTGGCATCTAAATGAGCCGTTCTTGCTTTGCTTTAGCGTGGAGTGCTTTAGATTGTTCCTTCCTTTAATTTTGTCAAGGCAAATTGGCAATTTAAAAAAAAACTCTTCTAGGTGAAGAGTTGTGATCAGCTGCGACTAACATATCACTTGTCTGACCTCACCAGACTGTCATCTGTATCGTTGGTAAGAATATATGTACCGTTACAGCCCTCAGAATAAAGACTTTTAGCCATTTGCCATTGTAGGAAAGCTTAAAATTCTAAAAAAAAAATAATAATAATAATTCTTCAAGAAACAAAAAACTAATAATAAAGGAATGAAAATAAAAAAACAAAAATGCACATAATCCATTACTTTTATTTAAATTTGTCTTTATTTTTACAGTGTGTCTGAGTACCAATTAATCTGTAGGAATGAGGTCCCTATTTTTGTAGCTGCTCAGTATTCATTAGTAAACCCTCTCTTTTAGTTATTTTCTGCTTTATGTGCATGCATAGCTTCAGTCTCTCCGACATCAAACTTCTGTGTCAATCTGTATTCTTCATTGTTATTCTTGTTCTCTTTTGTTCAGTAGCCACTAATGCTTCGGAAACTTTATTGACAGTAATAAGGTTGCTAGTTCGCAAGTTGCTCTTTGAAATTAAATTACTTAGCGAGTTATTCTTGGATCAGAAAATAGACAGTCTGTAAGATGGAGCTAGAATACCTCTTTTCAAAAGAAGTTTCCTCCAACTCGGCCAGACAGGTTCCAATATGAGTCATGTTTGAGAAAACTGGAAGGTTTTTAAAGTCGTTGGGAGATCTTCAGAAAGAACCTTTCTCTTTGACTTTAAAAGTCTTTAATTTAAATTTTTTTTTCTTCTTTACAAATGATTCAAATAACGAAGACTGATTTATCAGAAGCCAATAAATATTAAGGAAATTCAAATTACTCTGTGTGTTTTTTTCTTCCAGAAGCAGGCTTCATTATCGCGTGCCGTGTCTGTTCATGTGTCTGTTGCGTTAGTAAAAGATGTCAAGAACCACTGGGTGCATGAGCATCATCACCTCATGTGTCATTGCGTGGCTTGAAAACTGCTCTGCTGTAGACAAAAAAACAAAATCCGCCTTGCAGCGAGTGGTCAGGGCTGCTCAGAAGATCACTGGGAGCAGCCTCACAGCAGTCAGAGACAGCTACAACAGGAGCTGCAGGAGCAGGACTGCTGGCATGAAAGAATCCACCCATCCTTGCTCATGGACTGTTTGCCCCCCTGCCTTCATGTAAGAGATGGCGAAAGCATCAAAGCCAGATCAGCCGAACTGAAGAACAGTTTCTTTCCAGAACCAATCAGGCTCGTGAACTCTCTTTCATAAATCATTTATAAACACTGGTCTAATCCGCTGCTACTCTAGGTTTTTGTTATGGTTGAATGTGTATCTTTGGGAGTCTAGTAATGAGGGTGTGTGGGTGGCTGTGGGGGGTTGCAATACATTCCAAGTCTAAATTTTACATATATTTGTTTATTCTTTTATAGATTGCTTACGGCGTTTTTATTGTGTTTCTCCCTGCTGACTACTGGGACCTCAGCATTAGTTTTTCGTTCCTCATGTACTCATTTGGAACGTCAATAAAGCTCCTTGAATCCTTAAAGAGCTCCTTGAATTTTAATGAAACTCTCAGAAAGTAATCACTGAATACACATTTACAACTGATTAACTTTTGGAGTCAGCCCGATTCAAGATGGGCCGCCAAAGCAACGCAGCCTTACCAAACTTTAAAAAAGGCTATAACTCAGTCAGTTTTACAGATACTGAGGTAAAATATGGTGTTGTAGGAGCTAAAGGACAGCGTTTTTGCTAAAACATTGCCATTAACTAATGGAGTCGGCGTTGTCTGTCTGTTAGCAAAATATCTCTTGAACCACTTGATGGATTCATTGAAACTTTCAAAAAGTATTTATTAAGAATACATCTACGACTACATTTCACACTTAGGCCTTCAGTGATGTCCAACTTAGTCAATAAATACCTTTCATTATGCCAGCATTTATAAAACCAGGACTGGAGAGTAATTAGAAACACACTTGGCATTGCATCACCACAGTTGTGTACAAAATGGGCTATTATCCGGCACATTTTAAAAACCAACAAACCCACATCAGCAATTAAAACAAATCTGGTATGCTACTGTCAAAACTAAATATAATAGAATAAAACAAATAAAATGTTTGCACTCACCAAAACGGCTGTGTCCCCCAAATCGCTTATTTCAACACAAAATCCATTCTGTAGCAGGTTAGCTAGCTCAGGACAGGTTAGCTAGCTCGGTGGTCGGCCGTCCTCCTCTAACGAGACCTAGCTTCTCTTGAAAAGTTCGTCTTGAAAACAGCCTTTCCAGTAAATCAGCAACCAAACTAACGTGTTGCTCTCCTTCAGCCATTGTGGGTTAAAAAAGTTTTTAACCGGTAACAGTCCCAGGTGTGACTCTGTTGATCTGCACAGCACTGCCGCGGCTCAAACTAGTAAGTATCTATATCTAATCACAGGACGCGTTAATGTCACGTTCAACGTGAGGCCAGCTAGAGGGCCTGACTGACACAACTCGTGATCTGATTGGCTGTCGCAACTGTCTATCAAACGTATTTGCCCGTTCGCTTACAGTGTTGATTCTGAAGGTCCGGGCAGATTTCATACAGCCTGGCAACATAAGATAGCTGAATTTTGATTGGATAAAAACTCTAACCTAAAAACAACAGCACTGGAAGGAGCATAATATGACATGAAGAGAATATGAATACTTTTAGATATCTAGGGAAAGTAATTAAAAAATTAAATTAACCTTTATCATAAATATGATCATGATTCTTGGTTATATTAGGCCAGCAGAGAAGGTCTTGCTGGCTCTGACAGCACATCACTGATTTTTAAGAAACAAAAATGGCTCTATCTCAATCAGTTTTGCAGATATTGAACTAAGGTTTGGAGTGATAGTCGCTGCTGTCTGTCTGTTAGCAAGATACAGTATCTCAT
This sequence comes from Kryptolebias marmoratus, assembly GCF_001649575.2. Lineage (NCBI taxonomy): Eukaryota > Metazoa > Chordata > Actinopteri > Cyprinodontiformes > Rivulidae > Kryptolebias > Kryptolebias marmoratus. The sequence continues at coordinate 9,777,430 of NC_051438.1, forward strand.
GAATAAATAGATTCATTTTAATGAACCAAAAAAAAAAAATAATAATAATAACAAGACAATTGAACTTCTTTCCTGTAGCTACAGAATAGATGTCAAGTTGTATTTGTTTTTAAACTGTTTTTTGGATTCACCATGTCCTGGGTGACTGAGAATCTACACCAGCACTTATTTTAATGAAACTCAGAAAGTAATCATAGGATGTACATCAACAAGTGATAAATCCAATTTAAGATGGCCGCCACCGCTTATCAATGTTAGCAAACACAAAAAAAGGCTGCATGATCTGTTAGTGCTCAGAGTGTGTGTCAGGGATAACCATGCCTGATTTTAGCACAATATCTGTAAAATTGCTCATGTTGGAGACATTTTTTTTTTGCGTTTGCAAAGGTTGTGCTTGCAGCCATCTTAAATTAGTTTGACTTTAATTAACAGTCAATCAGTTGTAGAGGTACATGCAGTGATTACTTTCTGAGAATTTTATCCAAATGCATTCACTAGGTGATGAGATATTTTGCTAACATACAGACAGACAAAGTAACAAATACTTGATAGCACACCTTTCAAGCAAGCTGGTGATAAATATCTTCCAAGAAGGGAATCATTATGTTGCAAATTTAAAAAAAAACTCATTACTTTAAAGTTAGTTCTTGTTGACTTTTTAATATTTATAACTAAAGTTAAATGTTTTCACTCAAAAATTATCACTGAACCTTTAAAACCCTTCCATCTTATGAGGAAACCCTGTGTTTTACTTTGTAAAGTGCATCTTGTATGTTTACATACTTTATTTTAACGAGCCATGAACACAAAAAAGCAGCTATGGAAAATAAACACGCAGGAGTGAAATTATATTCCTCCATTTGTCTTCTTATAGCTCGGATGACAAAAAAGACTTTTGCAATAAGTTAACTGAATTTCTTTAATAAGCTTTTCAAACACCCAATATTTTATCTAACAGAATAAGACTGAAGGTTTCTTACAGGTTTCAAAACTATAACTGTATTTTATTAACCGAATAAAAGGCATTACCGTAAATTCTCAGGTCCCCTTGTGCTTCTATTATAAGGTGACAGTGATATTTATAAGCTCATTAATTTGCACGTTCATACTGCCGGCATTCTTTTCTGTTTTGTCAGCTTTAATTCCTGCTTTGACTGCAGCAGCTGGGGCGCTTTCACCGAGTCGCAAATATAGAAATTCGAGAGATACCCCCGGATCTGTTGAGACTACTTTGTAGTGCAGATCTCTGTTCTTGGTTTAATGCATGCTGATTTGCTAATCCAGGTTACAAAATAATAATAAAAAGAAAGAAAAAAAGTAATAAGATACAAACTCAAACTTGCATCCAAACAATTTGTAAGTATAAAGAAGAACATCTGTGCGAAGATGTTTAATAACAAAAATATGCCAATGTCGAGGATAATATCTTTTATTTTAATTAGTAACTTCAAATGTTTAAAAAAAAAAATCCAGATATGAAGTAAACAAATCAATGCAATCAGTGCATAAAATCAGTTTATATTTGCTGAATCTTTTTGAGCTATAGTAAATCCTTATTAGGCATGCCATTAGGTTCAACATATTTAATGTTTTTATCTTAATTTATGCTACTTTTATCAATGTTTACATCAATTAAATGTTTTTAATCCATTAAAAAAATACATTTTAAATAAAATGCACCTTTTTGTGATTCAGATCTACTCTATAAGATATTAAATTAGGGTCTAGTATTAAGTTTCTTAAATACAACCCACATAAGTGTTTCCCCATCAGAGTAAATGTCATTCTAAATTTTACCAATCAACAACGTCCACCTCAAGGAAAAGTTTAAATCTTTTAAAGTGGGGTTCTGCGACAATCTTATGAACAATTAATATCTAACCTGTCATCGATAGCTCTTTGAACAACCTCAGTTTGGAGTGAAAGAGTTTAATTCTGACTGGATTGATGCACTAACAGCTAAACAGAGCGAGGAAAAGACCAAAGCGGATTGCTGCTGTCATTAAACAACTCCAGTCAAAAATATTTTAAAGCCTTTCAGGCAGAAACTATTTTCTAAGCCTTTTTTTAAAAAATCATTTTAAGTAGACAGAAAAGAGGGCTGATGGCACTTCAGACATTTAACCATGAAATCCAACTTTGAGAGCTACATAGAAAAAAACTGTTTGCTCACTTTCAGGTTTTGTTTCGGTGAGAGATGGACTTCACATGGTTAAAAACTCTATTTCATATTAATGATTGTGACCGGAGGTATATTACCTTCTATTTTATTGTGCTTTCAGTAAGTGCTCAGATACTAATTTGACCCTTTTACAAATAAATCACAAAGTTTGACAATACTACTCACAGTAATTGACATTATATTGGTAACCATGGTGACCCGTCAGCAACGGATCATAACAATATAATGTTCCAACAGTAACACTTAGTTAGTTGCAGGTAATGAAACTGTAAGGTTAAAAATAACATAACAATTTACACTGTTTCCACACAGCACATGCAGGTGTTCTCATTATGATTATGAGAACATCATATTTACAGGTTCCTGCAAGAATAAACAACACAAGAAGTTGTTTTAGGAAGAAAGAAAGTCTTCTTCGCTACACATTTTACTTCATTAATAGAGATGGGATTTACAGCTTTTTGAAGGGAGCCGGATGTTGTGGGTTCGCTTCTTTCAAAGAGCTGTTTAGGAGGAAGTTTTTTGAATTGTTGGTCACGTGGTACAACTGGTGATGTAGTACTCCCATGTTGTCTTGTGAGCCAGCTTTGCCATATACATGATAATTATAACATTAAAACAATAATTTTAGTATCTATAGATATATAAGTTTGGAAAAAACCCAAATATACGACAGTTTTGACATTTCTGTGCACCAAAAAAGAAAATAAAACTCTTCTTTACTCATGTGAACACTCACTCAGTCCAGTTCTACCAGCCAGAACCCCCCCACCTGAGTGCAAGTTCCACAATAACTGCTGCGCTCCTCCCCTTTGCCTGTTCTTAACCTATTAGTGGATTAGCAAAGGAGGAGTGTGTGTGTGTGTGTGTGTCTGCAATTGTGTCACAACTGCCTGCGACTTGGTTCCCATCATTTGTTTTAAAGAGCCGATCAAAGGATTAGAATTGTTCATGAATGTCACGTCTGTATTATTCAACCTAAGCTGTTTTTTTCTCTATTTTAATTGGCATCAGTACAATAATTTTCAAACGTTTTAGTTACCTGTCAAAATTCAGCCTCCATTATAACTTGTTTTCCTGACTGGTTTTATAAACATTGAATGTGACCATTATTTTCACTTATTTTAACACTCCCATTGCTTTTAGTTCCTTTGTTTTAACATTTAAACCAATTCTGGGAGTTCAGATGTTAACATTGTCATAGTAACTATGTGTTTGAGAAAGTTGTAGCCCATGAATCAGTTAGATTAAAATGAGAGTCTGATAGTTGTGGTGAGAGAAACATATTGGTTGTTTAGTGGAACGAGAAGTGGTGAGGCTATTCTAAAAAAAGAGTAAAAGATAAAACTCCAACTATTGGTGCTCTCTTGCCACAAGGAATGGAAGACAACACCTCAAAGCTGATGGTAGCAATATCCCCACAACTATAGCTGACATTAACACATTGTGCAGCTAATGTGGCTAACAAAGTTGTTAACTTTTATTGTGTTTCTGCAGGCCAAAATGAGCACCCTGCAAGTTACAAATGCTGATTGTTTCATCAACATCTGTGTCGACTGCCCTGCTTGTAACTGTGTGCACTCTAACTCACTGCTTCTCTGTCAAAAAGTGAATTCTTCTTGAAAGTACCACGGCCACTGTCAGGTTGATTTAGATTTGAGGCTGCAGATACGGAAACATCTTGCGTGAACACAGATAAAGGGCAGGAGATACCCAGGTATGATGGATTAAATGCTGTCAGAGGTGTTGTGAGCGGAAACCTAAGAACTAATCAGAAGAAATGTGAGGATGACAGTTAATAGGGCTTAATGTGTAACCTGTATATATAATTCTTGTGTAGCCGTCATAGCTAAAACTAAAAGTTTCCTCCCTAAATGAATAGTTTGGCTCTTTTGAAGAGGTGTTCTGTAGAGTATCTTACCTGCAGCAGACAGCAGTCAAAGAGTAATCAGTTTCATTTTTCAGTCAGAACATTTCTTAAGGGAAACTGTTCAGTTCAGAAAACAGTAACAAACTAAACATTCTTATGCAAAAGTGTAGAGGTTTAATATCAGCTAATATAACGCTCTATCTATCTACTATAAATTGGGGGGCCATTAGCCTGGCTTTTCGTTTTTTTTTCCCCTCTTTCTTCATTACTCTGTTCTCTGAGACAGATTTCATGGCTGAAAGAGTACTAACTATTGATAAGTATATACACTGAACATCACTTGATGACTGGACTGTCTTTTTTAAGTGATAGTTCAGATCTTCCAAAATTGTGTTTTGTGAAAAGTTATGAACAATTGATATCTAACCTGATAGATAGCTCAGAAATAAAGATGAATCATTCCACGCAGAATGTAGTCTACCTGCGTTCTCCTGCCTCCACTCTTATCGGTCATCCTGTGTTCCTCCCTCATTTAGAAATAGGTGTTAACTAAACCCATTTTTATCCTCTTGGCAAATCCACCATCTGTCCTTCCTGGTTCCTTTCCTTGACACCAAACCAGCCCATCACTTCCTCATCTCCTCTGTTTCCTTCAGCAACATATCCATTCAGATCTGCTCCGATTACCACTCTCCCTGCCCTGGGAATATTCTCCATCACTTCATCGAGAGCCTTCCAGAATTTCTCTTTCTCCAACCTGTGGAGCAGAACCACTGACAACACTGAACACCAGACCTTCTACGTCTACCTTCAGACACATCACCCTATCTGACATTCTGTTCAGCTTGACTACATTCCTTGCTAACTCCTCCTTCAGGACCACCCCTGCTCCATTTCTCTTCCTATCCACACCATGGTAAAACATCTTAAACTCTGCCCCAGTGCTGCATGCCTTGCTGCCCTTCCACTTTGTCTCTTGTACACATAACACATCAACCTTCTTCCTCTGCATCATGTCAGCCAGCTCTTTACCTTTGCCTGTCATTGGTCCTACGTTTAGAGTTGATACCCTCAGTGCTACACTCTTGACTTTCCTCTTCTCCCTCCACCTCCTGGCACGTTTCCCTTCTTGTGGTCTTCGACTAACAGTAGCACAATTTCCATTGGCACCCTCTTTGTCAACAGCACCGGTGGCAGTCATTGTTATTCCAGGCCTCGATCAATCCAATATGGTGTCACTTGGATGAACTCGCATGTTTGTTTTGGCAAAAGTGTTTTACATCGAATGCCCTTCCTGAGACAACCCTCACCTTTTACCCGGGCTTGGAACCAGCACGAGAGATACACTGGCTTGTGCTCCCTAGTGGCTGGTTTCGGAACGATGGAACAATAATCGGTTAAAAGTTTAGCACAAGGAGCCATTGCAGGCACATTTTTCCTCCGACTTCAAGGACTGGTTCATAGGAGGGGTTGGGAGGATCCTGGTGTCCAGAGGAGTGAGACGATGGAACATTGGAGAACGGGTCAGGCAGGTAAGTGGTTCAATGAGGATTTTCTTGATGTGGATTACCAGTTTGTTTAAGTAAGAGATCTCAAAGAACCAAGGAGTAGAGCAAGTTCATCTGTCCAGCAATCCATGAGGAAATCAGAGTTGGCGTGTGTGAAGGTAAGCACAATCATTCTCAGTAAAAGGTCAAAGATGTTTCACAAGAGTTGGCCACAATGATCACTGGTGTGACAATATGATCCAGCATGGTTTGAGCTGGTCTTCTGTACGAGCTGGACTAATGAGTGATGGTACATAGGTGAGACTGTTGGAAGGAAGTGAGGTGGCATCAGCAACCTGCCAGCCCACAGCCCCACCCAGAGGAAATGATGACAGGAACAAGATTCTCACATAAAAAGCCCAACACGCAAACTATAAACAAGATGACTGCAGGAGTTTTTTAAACTGACATGCTATGGTTACCAAGGTAACTTGTTTCTGAAGGTTGCTTATACAGCCATGCTATCACATAAAATGAACCAACACTAAGGAGGGAATCTCAAGTTGGAAAAAAAAACCCTCTTTTGTATCATTAGATACAGTTCAGTGATTCTATCGACAGTCTAGGAACAACCAGTGTTAACGCTAAAGAGGGAAAAAAAGTGGGAATTAGCACAGTTCATTGTCACAGTTTCTGAAATAATCCAACAATTAGCAGTCCAACTTGCTATTCCCACAGTCCATGGTGTTAATAGTCTCGGGCATGTTCCACTATTCCATTACTGAATAATTGGACAGCACAGCAGGCCATCACCAAGCCTCCTGCTCTTGCCAACAGAGAGGTGAAAGTCTTATTGATCCTGTGTCTGAATCTCTGATCAATCACCCCAAATCAGCCCCCAGGGATGAGGGAGGGACAACAGGTGACAAAGGATATTTCTATGACTATATTTATATTAATCACAACAAGAAGTGGCGGCGGGGGGATGAGGGCAGAATCTCAAGCAGCATCAAGCTCCAGTTTTTTCCCTCAATTCTCAAGTGTGAGTGGAAAGTTTTTCGACAACACGCACAGAGACGGTTTGGACAGTTGCTTGGTGAGGCTGAACCCGGCTCTCCAGGTGACGTCAGTGGCAGAGGACCCTGCTGTGGCTTCCTGTAATTGAGTTAAATAAATGATTGCGTTTCCAGCGGTGGTTGCTGCGGCCTTCAGCTTTATGCCTGGCTAGAGCCACAGCCGATTTAATTAATTTTTAATTAGGAGGGAAAATTGCAGACCTATTCCAGCGAGACCTTTAAGACATCTGTGCATTTGAGATAACATTCTTAAATACCCTGAGCCTCCTCCCAGTATAGTGGGAGCTTTGAGAGCAGTGCGACTCTCGCAGTCCGAGGTAAAATAGGGTGCTGTAAAAAGTTCCTCTGAGTGCATGTTGCTGGCACTTAAAGTGATTGGGGTTTGTTGATAGTTGGCGTGGACGTCGTGAAGCTTCTGGACTTGAGATTCATCAGTCATGCAGACTCATGTCACTGTCGCATGCTGCTTTAATTGACTGATTGATTCCCTCCCGCTGTCACACACAAACACTTGTGCAGGCAACACATCCATTACGTTTCAGACACACTCTTCCACTAAGGCCCACTCTCCACTGATGAAAATGCACCGCTGTCCTGTTTTTTGCCACGTAATCCTTCTCACACTGTTGCATCGCACGGCTTGCAGCTTGATGTATAGCAGTCACGGTGTGCAAGAATGTGGCGGGCGGATGTTCAACAGCCTGTTGGAGGATGTTTTACTGCCCTGGCAAGCAGCACGTTGTCACAATGTGCTCAATATCGCGACGCATCAAAATTTACTGCAGTCTTCCAGCACTTTCCATTTATTGTACTTTATCGTTACAGCGACACACATTGATCACGGCAAATAATACTTTTTATTATTGAACATTACCCCACACGCTCCATAATCAGATTTATTTCCTGTCCAGCATGTCTGCTCTGTGGCATATGAGCAGATATCCTTGTGGATAGAGAGGAGAGGATCCTGTTGTCTGGTTCACGTGATGATATCCCTGAAGAACAGTCCATCCGAGCAGGAGATGGTATCTGTGTTTGTTGTGTCTGAGAGAAATACGTCTGACCTTCTCTTGGTGATACACACTGACAAGTTCTTGTAGAAATGCTAAAAATTGATACCACAAAAAAAAAAGCTTACATTTGATCTCACAGCCTGATCATTGTCTCCTCTGAGGAGGTGAAAATAGGAAAAGGGAAGATAACACAACAGTGCAAATTAACAGACGAAGATTTCATTAAAATGGCAAAATGATTCAGCAATTATTGATCTTCCGAGAGCTAATTGGGCTGTGTTGTGAATCCTTTCCTTTCTTTGGAGCAGCACTTCATTGCCGTTCTGCATTTTGTAAAATTAACAAATGTGTTATTGGAAGAAGCGTGTTGTTGGAAGGGCTGATGGCAGAGCATGGAAGTGCCTAATTAGGCTGCTGTCCAGGAGGCTGCAGCGTGTGTGAGAAACGCCCTGTCTCTGGCATTTAATCTTATCCTGTCACATCCACTTTGCCTCCCCCTCAGCCCTCAGAATCGCTCTGAACGCATGGCTGAGGGAGCACCTGAATGCATCGCCGTAATTTTCTCTTTGCGGGATTCATGCTCAAAAGCCTCAGTCATGACACCGGCTGATGGTCCTCCAGGCTGAACCCGCTTTGCTCTTGAATAAAGCACCACAACGCACAAAGATTTATCTTCTGGGTGTATTCATATGGAGCGAATGTTAAATAAAAGGCGGAAAAAGACTTCCTGGTTTTAAGTTGAACCATTACTGGAAGACCAAAAAATGACTGCAAGCCAATAATTAATTTTTTAGTTTTTTTTTTTTTTTTGCTAAGAGACAAAAATTGTAAATTGAACTGTCTTCTGTTCATCTGATCACAACATATCAGTGAGACATAGAATTACAATAGCACAAATGCAAAAACAAACATTCTGTCAAATGCTGGCTGATGCTGACAGGCAGACAAAAACAAACAAACAAACAAAAAAGATAATGAGCAATCTGATAAGACAGGAATTACATGAAACGTATTATTTGCCAAATAACCCACATAAAACAGCTTGTTTGTCTGTATCAAAGTGAACACTTGAAGGGCCGTAGTCACAATTCAGCCTTCAAAGCCTGACCCACCCCAAAAAACGGATCACAGGAAACAGAAAACAAAAGAAAACAAAAACAAGGAGCGTCACAGGGGATCAAATCCTGCAAACTGCTTTTTGGGTCTGCATTACCCCAAAACAGTAATTCACGAAACCAAAACAAAATATGTACAGGTGTTAGACATGTCATTAATATTACTTTTATCATTGTGCTGTTTGTTTTTGTTACTGGTAAATAAGGGACGTTTTCGTGTGTAAAGGCTAGAGCTGTTGCAGCTATTCAAGAAAGTTGGCCCGTTCGACTAATCCACTGACATCAACATTTTTAGCGGGCACACAATTATTTTGATTTTAACTTTTAATTTCCTAAATATATCGACTGAAATACGTTTTCTCCTCACCGTCTGCACTGTGTACGTCAGACCTGTATCGAGATGAAAAGCGTTAAAAACGTTTCTAAAAAGCTGAAAGAGTATAAAGTATGGGAGAACCTCAAGCTAGTAAAACAGTTGTTAGAACCTTGCTTCCTTGGCGTTTGACATCTGAAAACAAGCCACAGAGCGACTAATGAACCTGGGTTTATCTTTCATTTGTTAACGTTGTTTGTAACCGGTGTTGTGTTGAAATGTGTTCTCCTGAGATCTGTTCCTTCACCAGCTGTGCTACATTTTCTTTTTAACCTCTATTTTTAGTAAAATGCTAAAAGAAAAGATCTTAATCTCTTTTTGTCTAATATAGCAAGAGAAACACATCCTGATGGCTGGAAATCCACTATACTAAGGTGAGGAAACATCTCAGCGGGGCAACACTTTCCAATACAACACCTGACTGGCGTGATAATTTGCCTCTTTTAGGCGGTTAATTATGTAGATATTGTTATTTAAATGGTTAACATTTAAGGTTCATACTGCGTATTAAAGATGCAGTTAAGAAATACAATTAATGTGTAATGTGAAAAGTTTAGTTAAGTTAAAAGAACATTTGAATGCAGTTCCTACTAATAATATCATTACAATGTTAAACTTTTAGGACTTTTTTTTTTAAATACATAAAAACAAATCAGAGTTTCATTTTATTTGTTTGTCATGTTCCAGTTGGCCCGTTAAACCAGTGTTTTGTACTTTATCTTGCAAATTGATAGATTAGTTGAGCTAAAAATACCTGATAGTGGTAACCCTAAAAATGACAGGAATTTTAATACTGTATATGTTACTATACAAAATTGGGGTTTAAATGATAGAAAATCTCTGTTTATTAATTGTTTTTTATTTCAAGTTTAAGAATAACTCCTGCAATTTTAATTGATATTTATGGAAACAAAATGGGATTGTTAGGGTTTGGGTGTTTTTGTTATCTTCTCTGTTTGATTTTGTGGTCCTTGTGTTTTGATGTAAAACAGATTATAGTATAGTTCTGCTCCCTGTGCCCCTCTGTGTTCCTTGTACCATCATTCACTCTCCTTCAATTCATCTCCTCAGTAGTTTTCCTGTCAGCCTGCCACGCCCACCTCACCTGTTCCCCATTACCTGCAGTCAATCGCCCGCTCACCCTCAGCCTTTATATTTGGTCACTTCCATCATATCCTCGCTGGTTCATTGTTGGTCTTCACCACCCTCAGATCTGTTCCCTGTGTCTCCTCGGGATCCTCACTGTTTTGTCTTCCTGTTAGTTTTTGTTGCCACGTCAGCCTTTGTTTTTATTCACTTTAATAAATAAGTTTAGGTTTTTTGAGCTGTGTTGTCTGCATCTGGGTCCGAACCATCCAACCTGAAAGGAAAATGAGTTAAAAGAAAATCACTTACCTCTTTAAAAATGACAAAAATAGTGTTAAACTAGCAAGTATGGTTATAATGACAAAACCCCAGTCTTCCATTTTTTTAAAATACCAGTTTAATTCTGTTCTGTAACCCAGCAGAGTACACTCTGGACTACAGATGTGTATCTCTGATCTATGGCTGATATCATACAGTATCTTGACGTACTGCCAATGATTTGATTCATTAAAGAAAAATGGGCAGCAAAAACTGATAAAATATAATAAGATTCAGTTTCGAATCATGATCAAAATAGGTTTTTAATTACAATTTGATGCAATTCAATATGAGGTTTGATTCAACACACTGAAAATAGTGCAATACAACACAATTATCCAAAGGAATGATTCAGACATTGATTGTGAATAAATATTTACTACGGTACTTAATAAAAGAACAATCGTTCACAAATCAGTCTTGGTTTAAAATTACAAAACACTTTCTTAACCCTCCTGTGGCCTTCAGGTCAAATTGAGCCGAAGATTCAAGGGCTTCTCTACCTCTTTCTATCCCGCTCTCTTTTTGAGGGCTTCAGGAGGGTTAAAACCTGACTCACATTTTACAAATAACACAAAAACGAGGCCTGGAAGAAAATTATTAAAACTGCCAGCAGCAGATGTGTTTAGCACCCTTTCAGTAACTCAGTAGTTTCTACCTTATATTTATGAAAACAGAGGTGAACCGTTTTCCTGGAGCATTAGTTGATGAACGCGGTCAGGTTGAAGCACACTTTCAGTGTTTGTTGCTGTTTATCTTGGCACCGCTGAAGTTTTCCTCTTGAACATTAGGCATTGCTAATGTGAAAATGTTGCTAAACAGCATGAAGTGCAACAAAAGGAAGAGTCTACAGGGGATATGTTCTTCATACACAAATGGAACTACACTTTTTTGAAAATTCTTTGTGACTTTTTTAAAAAGTGGATGTTTGCAGAAATGTACCTGCTTTTTGTTTAGTCATTAAACAGATCAGGTTTTATCAGTACAAAGACGTAATAGACTATTGCATGTAGATTTTACCCCTAAAATGCACACTGTCCACAGTAGCTCTACCGATCTTATCACATCATGCACATGTGGAAGTCAAGAATTACAAGTAACTCAAGTGACCTTGCTTGGAGCCAGAATGTCTGCCAGTGTTTTGAAAGCATACTTATGTGTGACCACACTCTCTATTTGTGAGTGTAATGTTGTGTTTTACTACTACCTTTGAGCTAAACTGGGGAAATATGCAGTAAGTATTATTGTTGCTACTCTCAGAAAAAGAGATCCAAATTGTAAAGCTCTCAATGAAAAGGCTTTTCCAGCATTTAGGTGTCAAAACATTTTTTTTTCCAGCTGTCAGTTTTTGAGCCCACTATAATTATGAAGTAAAATACCCACAACATAGATTTGTGAATCAGTACAAATCGGTTATTTTTCACATCCCTACTCTGGACAAGTTGCCAGTCCATCACAGGACCACGTGGAGATGGAGAAACAAGCATGTAAGCTTTCACCTTTAAGGGCGATTTAGACTCCTAAGTTACCCTTAACATGCATGGTTTTGGACTGCTGGAGGAAACCAGAGAATTTGAACTATGGCCCTGATTGCTGTGAGCACCAGTGCTAGCGAATTTTTTCAATTTAAATCTGTATATTAGCAGTTTACACAGATATACGTTTAATATGGATGAAAATACATTTTTATATAGTTAAAATGTCAATAATAAAAAGATATAAAAAACAAAAAAGCTACATCAAAAGTATTCTCTTTTCTTTTCATTTTCACAGATTTTATCTAACCCATATCCAATTATATTTGAATATACTTTTTTATTGTCAAATTTAACCTTATTTAGAGGGTGTTAGTATAGTTTACAGAAGAAATGCATATTTACAGTTTATTTTTGTCAATTTAGGTACTTTTTTAAAATCTATTTTAAAAAATACTGGAAAAACATTTAACATAAAACAGAGAAAATGCAGATTAGAATTTCACCTGTTAACACTAAAGTTTCAGACATTTTTCAGATTTTTTTCCACCATTAAATCATTTCAGTGCAACACTTTTTTCTCCTGCCCTCATCGTTCAGTTAAAAATCTTTTTAGGTTTTTTTTTTTTAATACTAATAAAAGCCTCATCATCTGTAATCTCCAGCTTAAATCCAGCAACGCTGCGGCAATCACCGAGCTAACACGTGCCGATGACAGCGTTCATTTCCATGTAATTTCCCCCAGGTATCCCACTGCTGTTGCTCGCGCTCACAATATGGCCACTAACATCAACACTCGCAGGTGTAACCTATAGCGATCCCTTTTTGAGCTTGTCAGACAGCTGCCTTGACGTTGAACGGTGTCTCGGCGGTGCCGGGTTTTAATAGATGATAATCACAGCAGGACGTGGAGGGGCAGGCCAACAGGAGTTTAATAGCTTCAGATGGATGTGTCTGTCGGTACGGCGGGACGAGGAAAAGAGACGGCGACATTTTAGCACCTCCTCGCTCTGACTCCTGGGTGACCTTCTCGGGAGGGACGGGGAAATGTCATCTCAATTAGGCCGGTGGCATCCTCTGTTTTTGCTACAGCTGACCAAAAGAATGCTCTGAGGAGAGTTTTAACAACCGGTTGCTAAAAGCTCAAATTGCCCATTTTGGAAACATTTTGATTTGGAGTCTAAATAAACCGGGAAGTGACTCCGACTTTCTCGGGTACTGGCGGAATAAGTGGCTGTAATGTACTCCAATTCATCTCTTTTATGTTTGTGTTAGCAACGGGACTTTAAATGAGACAATTACTCACAACTTGATATTCTAATGGTATACATTTAAATCTGAGTTTAATACAACAGTTAAATCTCCTCATGTGACGCCAACCTGAGGCAATAACCTGAAGAGAGGCTGGTGTTTAAATCACTCGGGCGCCCTGTCATGACTTCTTCTAATTTTAGTTTTAATCAGCGAGCTGATACATCAGCATTGTTAAATCGGAAACCTCGTATACCTGATAAGGCGCATCGTTAATCAACTGGTGATCATTCCAAAATTCATTTTCCCCGTGGCATAAAAAGCCTCCCAGATACTTAGATCCGTACAAATAATTACACACGAGAACTCGCACACGTGCGCTGCTGCTCGGGTTTTATTTAAATTGCATCTAAATCTGAAGACGCAGAAAAGTGTGACCTTGGTTTTGCACAGAATATGAAAAAAATCGGGCCATTATTTCCTTAATACAGCGTAGCCCTTCAAGCACTTTGGTTTCTGCCTTACCATTTAACCGTTCTTTATTACTTGCTGACTAGGCTCGGGATGGCAAGGTCAATTACCGAGGGTTCCTCGAAGACACCGCTTCACTTAGCTCATCGTTCTGCTCGACGCCGTCAAAAAGCAACCACGATGACCCTTGTGAGCCTCAAGCCGAGGGATTAAATGCAGCTCCTCTTTTTCTTTTTGTTTGGACGCGCTACCCTTTTGTGGTTTTAATGGCGCAGAGGCAAAAAGAAACAAGTAAGGGGAAAGCTGTAAAAAGATTTAAGATCTTACCATATTAAAATATTCATCATCCTGCCTTGAACAGTGGGTCACTATATGAAAAATGTTATAGAGCGCGTTATTTAAGGCTTTTGAGAGAAGAATAGAGCTCTCCCTCAGGCTACATTTGGGGGCAAAATATGAGATATAGCTGCAATTTTCCCCCTGCACTTTAAGTATGAACAGAGCGGCGGACTGGAAACAGCAAATAGCTGTGAAATTATTTGCATAGGAGGGTGGTGGGTGAGGGTGGGGGTGCATCTTAATGACATCAGGTAGCACAACACTAATCCACCCCTCACCCTTTCCACTGGCCTCATTCTGTGCAACACAAAAGCTCAAAATCAACTCGATGAATGTATTCACGTGAAGTGGCACACGGTTGGCTCATAAATTCCTAACCTTGCACCTAAAGTAATCATACGAGCCATGCATGAAGTGCTCCACCTCTTTCTGACAGAACCTTAATCAAAGGTCACGACTGAGAGGGGGGTGAAAAAACGCCACGCTGTAATTGTTACATGCCTAATTTAGTAGAACATTGCATAAGCTTTGGGCTGTTGTCTGCCAGTGATTTATGTTATTGCAGCCCTATTGACTTTCATAACAGTATTCAGTGAGCTATTCCCCCTCTGATGTTTACTACACTCGATATGCGTATTACATCATATTCTATCAATGGAATGCACTGTACCTACATGATAGAAATTGTTGTGACTCAAGATAAAAATGTTCGTTTCCCAGGAAGCAAGACATGCCATAGACCGTCACCCCACAGCAGCTCTAATGTAAAGTTTTAGGGTGGAAAACAATGAAGTTGTTGGAATTTTTCATCTACAGTCATGACACAAAGAATGTCCTCTTTCAGGCTTTTATATAACAAGACATGATAAAAAAAACGATCTGTATTTTCACCAGGTTCTAAATTTATTCAAATTTAACCTCAGCTGTACAAAAACAAACAACAAATTGCCCCATATCATTATTTATTAAACTAAAACAACGTCAACATTGAGAAGCTGTGTGTGGAAAAACTGAATTAATAGCTTGTAGAACTACCTTTAGCAGCAATAAGTTGAAATAGTTGCTTTCTGTGTGACTATCTGTCTCTCACATCACCCTGGAGGGATTTTGGCCCGCTCTTCTTTATAATGATGCTTCAGTTCAGTGAGGTTTGCAGACATTTGTTTCTGCGCAGCTCTCTTAAGGTCCATACACATCTGGACCTCTGACAGAGGCTGAAGCTAGAACGAGACCGGCTTTCCTGTCAGCTGGTTACATGACAAGTTTCAAGTCCCTCCTCTCCTTCCTCTCTGTGTTGTAAAGCACTTTGAGTCGCCTCGTGCTGAAAAGTGCTATATAAATAAATGTACCTACCTACCTACCTCTTAAATGAATGAAACGTTGCCCGTGGTAAAATTCCAAAATGCACCTCAGATATGCTTTTCAGGTCTTGACATTTGATTATTCAGTTCCTACGTTGCTACAGTGTGTTCAAAGATTCATTTTTCAAACATGTTTAGCTGTAATTAGAAAGAAATCTTCTTTAAAACAGCAAGATTGTGTGCAGGAGGGTAGGCGGGACTTAAAACCGGACGTCGCTAGTGCACAGACTCTGGTTCCAAAAATACAACATAGCAGCTTCAGTTAACCAGGTTGTGCTGGCTGTAATTCCCAACAAAAAGAGAAAGCGGGGACTCTTGCTCTATAACGTTTACAATCTATGTTTACAGCACAACATTTTTGGGTTGGAGGTCTAGACTTTGCAATACCTTTTATTTTAATCTCTTTCAGCCATTCTGTTGTGTTTGGGATCACTGTCCTGTTGCATCATGGCTCAGTTTGGTCCAGGTTTTAGCTGTTAGATGGATGGATTGACTTTAGAAAACTTTGATATACAAAACTGTTCATGGTTGACTCAATGTCTCCAAAGTGTGCAGGTTCTGTGGCTGCAAAACAAGCTCAAATCACCAGCCTCCCACCGTTGTGCTTGACAGTTGGTATGAGGAGTTTGTGCTGACGTGCTGTTTTTTTTTGTGTGAGCGTGTGTATTATGGGCAAACATTTCTACTTTAGTCGTATGACTTAGCTACAGAAGTCAAACCCTTATTTTTTTGCATGCAGAGTCTGAAATGTAGCACTGCTTCCCTGTTTCCCTGAGTACTGTACGGTCTGACCTTGGGGTAAATTTGCTATGGCGTCCACTCCAAGGAAGGTCTGTCTTAAACATTTTCCACTTATGAATAATTGTTCTCACTTTAGAATGATGGACTACAAATGGTTTAGAAATGACCTTTGATCCTTCCCAGATTGATGGGCAGCAACATCTGCTTCAAAGGTCATTGCTGATGTCTTGCTCCTTGGCACTGTGTTAACACACACCTGTATGACCCAGAGCAGCAAACCCCTGCACTATATAGAGGCGATCACACTGATGATATTTAGTTAATCATGTACATCTGATCTGGCTACAGCTTTCCTTCTTAAATCTTAAGTAAGCAGCAAGGGTGGACTTTTCTACTTTGACTTTGTTTTCGTTTAGTGAATGGCATGGTGAAATCTGCTGTGTGTTTTGTACTTTTATGATTCATTTGAATAATTTAGAACTTGCTAAAGAGCAAATGATTTTTTTATTACGTCCTAAAAAAGAAATCCTAGAATTGAAAGAGGGTTGACTTTCTTTTCCCCACGTCTTCATTGTCCTCTGACAGCTACATCTGAGCAGAAAAAGGCATTTGCTACATGAAGTTGAAAAGCAAACTCAGCTGACTGTGTTTTTTTTTTGTCCCTTCCTCCTGTAGATGCCCTTGCACACTGGATACTAATTAACTGGACATTTAGTTCTGTCAGAAGGCTGCAACTAAATGCTCAAAGTTCAGCTTCTCACAGCTCAAAAAGAAATCATTCTTAAGCTCCTGTTAACAAGAATGTCACTCGTGAAAAGGAAGGGTTTAATGTGCCTTCCTGCTCACATTTAAATCTGAACCATTCATAGCTCGCAACAGCTTAATGGACTTTTAAGTTAAAGGCGGCTTTTTAACAAAGCAAACCGCCATAAATGTTGAAGTATTTTTCCAGAGTGATTTTGAAACTTTTTCTAAAAAAAAAAATAAAAATAGAAGGATTTGAGCCTGGCTGGAAGCTGTCATATATTTTGCCCATTTCTTTTTGAACTTAATGTGCTTATTAATGGTTGCTGGGCGGCTGACACCAGTAAAAGACAGAGGCGAGAATTAATGATGTAAAATATCGACTGAAATAACTTCCAGAGTAAAAATGTTACACTATTGATCCACTATTTATGTTTTCCATCGAGCCTAATGCTCCCTACCTTGACGCTAAAAGGGTGTGTGTTCGGAAAAATAAATAGGAGTCTATTCAGGTCTGCCAAGTTAAATCAAGCATCTCAACCCCAAATAGCTGCATTGTCAGTGTTAAACACAGCTTGTAGACAAACGTCACTGAAGGGACAGTTGTTGGTGTTTAAGCAGGCCACACCTTTAGCTTGGCTGTAGTTGCACAGGGTGTAAATGGGTGCTGAACAGTTTGTACTTTGACTAATTTGGATTCTTTCATCCACAGTGGTTGACATTTTGTATGAAACAGTTACCGTTTCACATCCATGCACTTACCATATGTATCCGTGCATGCATGTGACCCTGCGTGCACGGATCATCATAAGCGCCAGCACCCCACCACCCTGCACAGGGATAGTAATCGGATGGATGAATATAGCTATCTATCACCCTCCTTCTGAAAAATCCTCTATCGTCACAAGTTCTGCTGTTTTAATCAGCTTAAGAAAGCAGTGGGTAACACGAGGCTATCTTTCTGCCCCGACGATATTGTTCAAAATCATTTTACGAAGAAAGTTTTTAAGGTCATTGGGTTGGACATTTTAGCGATCACGAACAGCGGTCTCAGTTCAGGTGTTGCGCCAGCCTGTTTTAAACATGCAGCCGGGCAGACGCTGCTTAAAAATAATCTAACCTTGACTCCTCTATCCTTTCAGATTTTAGGTCCGTGTCTCTGAAAAATGTTGACAAGAGTGGTATTTGTGCAATTGCAGTTATCTTTGAACGGGCACAACATTCTTGAAACATTTCGGTCTGTTTTTGAGAACTCCTCAAAGCACGGAAACTGCTCTTTTAATCATTTTTAATTATCGTTTATTAGCCACTGCTTCAGGAGACCCTGACATTCTTTTGCTTTTAGACCTGACAGCAGCATTTGACACGGCTGACCACAATATCTTAGCATTGTGGCTTTTCAGGCACTGAGCTTGAGTGGTTTGGATCTTACCTATCTGACAGAAGGTTTTGTTTTGTAAGCCTTAAAAATTCTGTTTCTTCTTCAGCCTTTCTCTCATGTACAGTTCCCCAAAATTCTATTCTTGGGCAGATTTTATTTTCAATTTATATGCTCCCCTTAGGTTCCATTTTATAAAAAAAAACAACAACATTTAGATTCAACTTTAAGCACAATGATAATTTCCAAAAAAGCACTTTTTGACTGTTTCACAGAGATCAGTGTTTGGAAGGCTTTAGGTAAGTTTCAGGAAGTTATTATTTTTGGTGCCAGTGGAAAATGCAAAGCTTCTCATACTGATCTGGGTAGCCTGGACCCATTTGCAGCACCACACATAGAAGATTTGGGCTGATTTTGGTTACTAATTTTAACTTTGGGAAGCATATTACTTTTGTTTGCTTGTTTATTTTTATTGTTATGTCCTTACTAATTTATGTACAGCACTTTAGTCAGTGGCAGCTGTTTCATTAAATTAACTTTTTAAAGATGAACTTAAATGACTGTGGTGATGCGCTTTCATTTGCATTGATACACTGCAGCAAAAGTTTCTCCAGCTCCTGCAATCAGCCCCAGTGTGTAAAATAGGCACTGCCACCTGCAGATTCTCAGTGCACATGTAATGAAGCAGATGCTGCTTGTATGAAATACAGAGAAAGCACCACCAAACCTATTTGGAGTTTTAGGCAAACATATCAAATTGTATTATTTTAGGAGCCTAACCAACACGTTTTGAATAAAACTGCCCTTTTAAGTTTTGTTTATCTTGAGATCTAGGGTTATTCAGAAAACATTCTTGAGCTGCAGCTTTGAATGTTCAAGTCTAACCACGCTAATAATATTATTAATAATATTAACAGGAGCAGTTTAAATTACCAATCCTGGAGTAGCTGCCAAGAAGAAAACCTATCTAATAAAATCAACATCAGGATGCCTCGTTTAAACATTACCCATCAGGTGACTGCCTAAATCCCTTCTTCCTGAAGCCAACTGTTTGGGATGAAGTATGTTATATCATTATAGATGCAGCTTTGAATTGATGAAATAGCCAGTAAAATCTTGAAAAGCATTTCCAGTGTAATTACCGCACCTCTTACTGCATTAATCTGTCTCTGCTTTTTGGAGTAGTGCCAGAAATTGCAAAAACAGCTCAAGTTATACACCAGTCTAAAAATCCAGCAGTGAGAATGATTATTATGCAATTTTCGTTCTTCCAACTCTCTTCAAGTTCCTATAAAGAGTAGTTTTTATTAGCTGTCAAGACAAACTAAACATCATAGTACCATCCCAATATGGCTTTAGAAAGAAAAATACTACTTATATGGCAGTACTTGATTAAATCGAAAACAATCTATGATGCAATGGATGAAGACGATTACGATATTGACAAGGTTTTGGACTTATCCAAAGCATTTGATACCACTAATCTTGACATCCTTCTGTATAAACTGCAACATTAAAACATCAGAGGCTTTACAGAATTTTTGAGATTCCTTATTGATTAATTTCTCACTTTTAAATGTCATACTGATAATCTAATATTAAAAAATCCATACATATGAAATTTTGTTTTTTTAAATTGAGACATTTTCTTCCAATCTTTCCACTTCTCACTGTATAAAAAACTTTATTTCAACCTCATTTAGATTACATATTTCTGTCTTTCTCTGGGGGAAAATAAAAAAAATCTGAAATTCTCCAAAAGAAAAGTTATACACGCCTTTTCATATTTTGAGTTTAATTCTCCTACCAGAACACTTTTCTGCCGTCACAATCTACTGAGACTTGCTGAGCAGAACTACTTTCAGAAGGCTTGCGTACCAGGTTGTCCATAAACTCAACCATAAACCGTGTGACCTCATTCCCATCTTCCTTCCTATGCACACCTACACTACCAGGAATAAAAACCAAATTACTGGGGTGGGAAAGAAAGCAAAGTTAAAACGTACCAGCTGTGTGCAGAGGACTGCAGTTTTGGAGTGAAATTGATGAGAAAGTAAAAAATGCCACATTCTGTCTTTATTTTCAGGAAAAAGCAAAAAGTGCATCTCCTGTCGTTGTATGAACAATTTAAAGATTGTAATAATAATGCTGCTAATGTCTGAGTTGATTAAGTTTTTATTCCATGTTTTGATTTTCCTTCATTTGCTCTTTTACCTTGATTGTTCGTGCTACTCTAAGGTAAAATGAAGGCTGGGATTGTCTGTTTGGTATATGTTTTGTTGTTGTTGTTTCCATGGAAAACTGGGCCACCTGTTAAAAGATTCTTGGGGTGAACCTTTCACATGTTGAGACATTGTGGAAATGCCTACTGTACATGTACTGTATCTTATGTTGAAGCTGTGTGAATAAAGCCGTCTCCTTGTGCAACACAAAAGTGAGTATGAAGTGTGCAGAGGTGGGCACAAAATAGATCTGCGCCAGGCGGCTTCTTTTCATCCCCAAAAACTGTGGGACCACTTCCAATTTGTCAGAGGTACGAACTGACCTGAAGCCCGTCTGTATGCATTTCTCCGCTCTGCTCTACCGTTGCAAAGTGTGCTACATTTGCATAACAGACAAATATCTGCTTAAAAAGGAAACCAACCTTTCTCTGACTTGTACAAGCAGATGAGCAACAGATCTGCTGAACAAAGTCTCATCTCCTGTAAATTTGCCTCAGGCTCCATGTGGTTTGAGTCACTGTCAATCATTTAGTCTGCTGCGCTTTGGAAGATTGAAGAGGAAGCCATGTCACCGCTCTGAGCTGCACAGGCTCCTGCCTCGATTCTGTAAAAGAAGACAAAAAACAACAAAGCTCTCTAAATAAGCTCCTCTGAATATAATTACTCTTCTACAGGTAATTCCCCAACCTCTTTTTTTTGTCTTTCTTTCTTTCTTTCTTTCTTTTTTTTTCTTTTCTTCTTTTTGCTTATCTGCTTCTGCTCTCTTTGGATGTGCTCATTTGAATAGAAAGCAAAAAATCGTGTTCCTTTAATATATGATGTGTTGTTTTTCTTTTCTTTTTTTTTTCCTTAGGCGTTATTATGGAGCCCTCACAGAATAGTTGCAGGAGTAAAAACGTCACTGAACATAACGCCCCAATATACTGTAAGGCTGCAGACACTGACTATGCTAATGAATGCTTCATGCAGCCTCATTATGAGCCGTGGAGAGAGGTCGTTTTTCTTGGCTTTTTTCCCGAGGAAGTATTGCTTGAGGTGGGGAAATGGGCTGAGGTCCTCAGTGTGAGAATTAGAAAAGAAAAGACAAAAAAAACAGTAAATAAAGAGAGAAAGAGAGAGAGATAGAGCTATCATTAACGTGTGTGATTTATATATCTTAAAGGTCTTAGTGCGAAGTTTTCCTGCAGGGTTTATGTGTTCACTGTTTTGGTTTACCAGTTGCTGACAAATGAACAGCAAATTAGTTTAGGATTAAAAATCTGTGGGCATTTTATAGATATAATTACGACTTGAGTTCTCCTGCCACTCCAGGGACGGTGCATGCTTTGAACATAATTTCCATCGAACACACAATGAAAAAAAAAAGGTTTTTATTTCTGCACCCGAAGGAACAGTTCTCAAGAAAGAACTCGGTAAGGCCCAGGAATGGTCCAGTAGAAAAATCACTGTGGATCTGTATTTAATTTGAAGAGTAAAATTTTATTTCTGACTGCAAAGGGGGTTCATAGTAATAACAACCTTTATAGTGCCTTTTACAAAAACCCAAAGATGCTTTACTAGAAGGATCAAAATTTAAAAACAAACAACAGAAACAATTAAAAGTAACAACATCAAACGAGAGTAAGAAAAGAAAGGAGGAAAAAAGTTATTTTTATAGTATGTTTTGATTAGTGTCATTCTAGTCTTTTTTTTAATACGTCCAGAGATGAAGTGGTGAAATAGTCAGCAGTGGGAGCATTTCAGAGGGTCAGGGCTGCAACTCTGAAAGCTCTGTCTGTGAAAGTTTACATTCTGGAGTGACAAACGAAGAGCAGACCAGCTTCAGGAAATCAGAGGTCCCGGGACAGAGTGTAAGGGTGAAGGAGGTAAGAGAGGTACTGAGAAACACAGATATGGAGTCATTTGTAGGTGAGAAAAAGAGAAGATATAACTGGAAGCCAGTGAAGCTGAATGAGGGTTGGAGTGATGTGTTGCCAGGGTTTAGAGTGGACAGGAACCATGGCAGCAGAACTTTGGACGTACTTTACTGGGTAACCCAAACAAAACTTCATTGCAGTGGTCCAAGCCAGAAGTAATAAAAGCACGAATAAGGATTTCTGCTACAGAAGGAGTCAGGGAGTGAGGGTTGCAGCCTTCAGATGTCTCTGAAATTAAAAAGGTGGATTTTATAGTAGATTTGATGTGTGATTCGAAGGAGAAAGGGGAGTCCAGGATAACTTTAAGGTTGGAAACCTCAAAGGATGGGCAGATGAAGCACCCATTTATATCCAGAAGGATATCTCTATGGGAGGCCCCTTAGGACAAAAACCATTCTTCCTCTCACATACATTATCAAACCCTCTCATCTAAACAACACTGAAGCTACCTGGCTGAAGTTAGTACCTGGTTATGATGCCTTCTTCTGCCCGTAGAAGGAGACACTCAGAACTCACTGGTGAGTGTCACTGGAGAAAAGGAGGTATGAGGTTCTCTTTTTGATGTGTGCTTCCATGACCCAACCTCAGGCAAGCAGCCAAAACTGATGGATGGATGGACGGAAAGGCTTAGTTTGGTATCATTACCACTATTTTTAACAAGCATGAAAAGCTATTATATTCTTCAGTATAAAATATTTTATTGTCACCATTATGAGGTTTAAGTCAAAGTAGATTGATGTATTACATTTGGTACGGCAGTCTATGTGTCTTCACAAGAATAAAAATGTGATACATGAACATTTTGGCATTCCTATCTGTTTACATGAAAGGACTCCACAACAGCTGTTGGCATTTTGACTTCTTGAAGAGTGTTTCATTTTGTAATCAAACATTTCAAACCACTACCCCTTGTAAGTTCAAATTAAGGGCCATGGGGTGAGCATCACACTAGGAAATTGGAGGTACAGCCAGAGTGACAAAATGTGGACCTTTTTTCTTTTACCACATTTTTTATTGTGTATAGATCCAGGGAAAACAAGACCCTTTATTTTTTCCCCATATTCCCTTTTTTGAATTTGATTCACAAGGCTAGCAAATTAGATGAGTGAGTATACTCTTCGTAATTTTATGCACAAGTTATCCATATTTTTGTGTAATAAGCTCAGGGTCCTGAGACAAAAACTGAGCCTGCCAATTAAGATACTCACACCCAATCTTCTCTCTTTCTCCCGTCTCTTCGACTGTTTGATTTCTACAACCTCTTCTTCTTCTTCTCTCCTGATTATTTCTGATGCTGCAATCTCTCGGTCCTCTCCACCCCCCGGTTCCCTGTCAGCTTCTCAACCTCATAATTAGCCAGCATTAATTAGATGCGCTGGCATAATTGTTAATCATTGGTTACGCTGGAAACATCTCAGAGAACGAACAGAATGCCAAGCATGGCATGGGGAAAAACAACAGCTCGACTGCAGGAGAAGATGCGAAGAGACGCACCGAGAGGAATATGATTGTGATTGGAGATGGGGAAAGTCTCACACCAAATGCAATAATATAATGTGACTAATACCCGGAGACCTCAGCTTTGCCACTCTGCCCTTGGAGACGGCGACAAAGTGAGATGAGGCTGCTAGGTAATTCATTAATGACTCTGAGCCCTCTCTTATTACTTTATATTATCACTGCTTGCACTCCAGAGGAAAGTTCTGAGAGTAAAAACAAAGCCTGTCGTGCGAATGGTGGCGCTCGGATTATAAATACTCCTAATGACCGCCTCGACGAATGGCCTGAAATGGAAAGTCATGGTGATAGTTTGCTTATGAAGTCCCCTCGGCTTGCACATACATGACTGCACCGCAGCCTGTCCGTCTCCGATTACGGTCTAATCGAATTCAGCCTCATGTCTGGCTGCTCCCGCGGGTCTGCTCCGGCGGTCGACTTCTGTGATAAAACATTAAAACAAGACACCGCCATTTCATTGTGGAGCTAGTCAAAGGGGACATCAAAGAGCCGCATTGCCTCTCTGTTGCTATCGTCCCCTCGGTTCATCGTTCTCGGTTGTTTGTTTCCTTTGCTTCTGTTTACCCACTCGTTTGCATTTTGTCTTCCTGTCTCCACATCACCCCGTCTCTCTCCACGTGCTGATGATGATAGGTGGGCTCAAAGTAGTCAACGGTGCGTTTGTTGTGTCATCGGGAGTCAGCCGGCATCTTTCAGAGGTTACGCGGCTCATTCTTTATTCTCCGTGTCAACTGCTCGTAAATTTTTATAGCTTTGTGGTAAGACCTCGGCTATTCAAATTATCTTGTCACAATGCATCCCTGAGCAGGAATAAAGCCCTCCTTTATGGGAAACTGTAAA
Source organism: Kryptolebias marmoratus (assembly GCF_001649575.2). Taxonomy (NCBI): domain Eukaryota; kingdom Metazoa; phylum Chordata; class Actinopteri; order Cyprinodontiformes; family Rivulidae; genus Kryptolebias; species Kryptolebias marmoratus. The sequence goes on from NC_051438.1 coordinate 9,802,206, forward strand.
CATTCGCTGTGCTTCATGGGGAACAATAGCCATTTATAAGAGTCCAGCAGAGGCCATGTCCAAAGGGGACTGTAAACTTTTCTCCCTCTTCCATCTCTTCTTTTCTTGTCTCTTTCACTTGCGCTGTATTTTCTTGCCTCTTTCTTTTTTTTTTCCAACCGCCCTTTTTCCAAAGCCTGGCTGAGATCAGGCCGGGTTTTAATGAGAGCCGCAGCCTCACTCTGAGCCCTCCTCTCTATGCAGCTCCATGAGCCTCGTAATCCGCCATCGATCCTTCCATGAGTTGTTGCTGTCAGCTTTCTGAAATAACAGAAAAGGAAAACAAAGCGCACTTCCAATTAGCCTAGGTTATAATTGGGTTTTATTACAGTGGCAGTGCAAGAGTTGGCAGAGCGCGACGCATGTCATTGCCCTCCTCACTGCGAAGCTCCTCGGAGAGGTCGGGAGTGATACGGTGCCCTTCTTGCCAACCCACATCCTGCCCTTCATGCCAGCTCATAGCTACAAGCCGAAAGCTTTCCCTGCCTCAGCTCGCAACTCGCAGCCAAATAAGCACTCTATTTGAATGTGACCGTAATCCTAATTTCATATGAACAACGGTTTTAGCTTACCTCCATGCAATGTAGAAACTTTATCTCCAGCAAGAAATGGACTTTGTTCTGCAAAAATGTCATTTAACTTGGTCGAAAAGCTCAAGGACAGACGAGGATGATAACCTTTGTGAGGAGCAGAGGTGCTACAATATGCCTTTCAGAGCTTTTGTTCCATCACCTTTGAGTAATTCACTTAACAACTTTTGAATCTGCTCCGCCGTGGTGGTGCTGAGGTTGTACAATGAATTTATTTGAATAACAAAAGGAATCGTTTAAGAATTGAACCACACATTTATTTTCTCGGGATAATAGCCAAGAAGTCTGATACTGTAACTGTTGTTCCTTCATCACTGCTGTATTTTCAATGTAAATATTCAGAAACTTAAGATTTTAAAACAACACGTGATTAAACAGTAAAATTTAAAAAAAAAAAGCAACCACCGCAGACTTTTGGGACAAATTTGTTCGATCTGTAAAATTTTGTTTTCAAAGTATGACACTGAAGAGAGTTTGTGGAGCTTCTCTCTTCTTCTCTGACTCCAAGAAAAAATATCTTTAGAATATTTGAATAACTGGGCAAAGGCAGGAAAGCAAATGCAGGGCTTCCAGGACTCAAAGCCAGTGAAAACGAGCAACATTTGGTACAAAAACTCACAAGCGTTAGGGAGGCTTAAATGAGCCTTCACACTCCTCCTCTCTGAAGTGTATTCAGAGAATTGAATTACACCCCTCTAGAGAGAGAGAGAAAAAGAGTGAGAGAGCAAAGCAGGGGGTGAGGGGTGGGGGGGGGCTAACAAAAAGAGACGAAAGACAGAGAAACAGAAGAGGAGAGTAAATAGTTTTCTTGTGTGACTGGCAATGTGGAAATACAGTTTTCTGACCCTGCAAAGAGCAAACATCAGGAGTATCAACTCGGATGGAGATGAGGCTGGCGGTGTTACTGCACCACACGTTTCCATGGCAACAACTAAACCAACTGATGATGCGAGGTACCCTGATTGTCACAAACACGGTCACCGGGACCTGTGCTGTCAAGCTGCTGGGGGGAGGCACTCAGAGCACTTTCAGACCTGTTCTTTTTTTCTCGGCTTACTGTAACCCCCCCCCACCCCCCACTCATCCACCGCTGCGCCCTATGCTCGGCACCGTTGAAGGACAGCCGGGTACGCTGAGGCAACCTGTGTAAACCTGTGTGGGCTGCTCCGAACGCCTCTTATTTGTAGCGCCGGGCCTCCCGAGCCCTTTTGATGTCAGAGAAAACAACAGAAAGCGCGCCACAGCTGCACCATTCAAGATAGTTCTGCAGACTTTTATGTGCTGATTAGGTATTCTGTGTGACACGCCTCTCTGTTTTCTTCCACGGAACAGCAAACCATGAAAGGTGTTTAATAAAAAAAGAGTGGAGCGAATGATGATCTTTGTCTCTGCTGGCGTCCCCCCCACCCCCCGGGGAGGCGGCCAGTGGGCAGCAGCCACCTGCTACTGGGAGCTCTACACTTTACTGGTGCCATGAAAAGACAGAGGCAGCTCTCCACAGGCCAATCAAACTGTACCAGCAGCTGGCTGGCTGCCCTCCTCTCTCTTTCCCGTCGCTGTCTGTGTCTCTCTGCCTCAATCTGTCCCTCTCCTTTGTGTGTCTTTCGCTCAAACACACAATCCCCCAATCCACTGTCCTTTCACATCATCCACTGCGGACAGCGTCTTCGTCTCCTAACGTCCAAATATTTACAGTGCTGGCCTGATTTACTTTAGGTTAATTAGTGAACGTTAAATAGGGATCATTTGAATTGTTTCTAAGGATGAAACTAAAACCTGTGCACGCGCATCGACACAAATAAGGATGTCTTCCACATCTTCAGTGCCAGCTCCTGACCTGCCCTCTTGGCCTCAGAGGCATAATGTGGTTTATTATAGACATGTGAAGACTTAATTAGATGTGTATAATGCATGCTGTCCAGGGACCGCTATCTGTACTGCTGTATAAAAGTGAGACGTGAATAAAACTGGCCGTGTTAACAGCCTGTATTAGTAAATCTCTCCGTGTTGTGTTAGCGGGGAGAGGCAGCGCAGTGTTAAAGCACTGTTTGCTCCTCATTATGACAGATATACGTTGCTCTGGCAGCCAGGAGAAGAAGAAGAAGATGGGGGGGGGAACCGAAGATTTCACACACGTACCTTTTTGCGCTTTCTGTTTTTTCTTTCTTTCTTTATTTAAATAATTGGCTCACTGTATGGCAGGAAGAAACAGAACAGTGGCAGAAGCTATAAGTAATGAGCATCATCATTAAACAAATACAGCCTGACACACCTTTTTGGCTCCACATTTGACAACTGCGGTAGTGACAGCTGGCGCTCCTGAATATGTGTAGGAACGCTTTCCTTCAAACTAAGCTCACAAAGAACTTCTTAAGACTCCTGAGAAGTTTTTTTTTTTCTTTTTTCTTTTTTACATCTGCGGCAAATCACTCAGCTATACAGGCTCTGTGCCCTGCCCTGGAGAAAGCCTTAAAGATTAGCAGTTAGATTGCAGTCTTTACTACAAACAGTCTTTTTTTTTGTTGTTTTGTGTTTTTTTTTTTCCAAGAGTAGCGGGTGGGTTGGTGGGTGGGTGGGAAGAGGGGAGTAAAAGCTGCGCCGATGAGGGAGATTAGCCCGGGCCGAAACAAGAGAGACAAAACTAATCTAGTCAAAAAGGAGAGGACAGTCACATAAAAGGAAGAGGTGGGAGACGGCGTGGAAGCGGAGGCACGCTCAACACTAAAAGAAATATTTACGACTCGTGGTAAAGCTCGAGTCGGAGCTCTGGTGAGGCAAACAGAAACAAAGAGTTGGAATCAATAAATCCATACAGGCTCAGAGAAATGCCGGATTCTCTGACATTTGTCACGCGCATTATCGGTCCAGCGGACACGACCGTGACCTGAGTGGCACCGCCGGCCTTCGTGTCCATCGCTGCCAACTTAACTGTGCCGAACCCCACGCAGAAGTACAGATGAGCAGCTCTAAACAGCAAGGTTTCCTTTTGTTCCTCCTCCTGGATTCATGTTCCACAGAACCCCACTGGGTCCCATTAAATACACCAAAACAAACAGTGGGTCGGACCGTCTTGCAGAACCTCCTCTCTTCCGTCTTGTGCAACCTGATCCCCATTAGTTCTGACTGAAGTTGTAACAATATACAAAGAAGTCCTAAAAGTCACTTTTTATTTTCCTAAAATATTGTCTTGAAGCACCGGGGCCCTGCAGATTTTAGTACACTTGATTTAAACAAAAATAAATTGTGCTTTTGGGGACTGTATTCTGTGGGGGATTAATACACAAACCTGTGGTACGTGTACTGTATGATGCACGAGTACACTGGAATCCATGTGGACTGACTAAAATTAAACTGTCCTCTTTCAAAGTGTCGCCACAGGGCTCACTGATGGATTTGTAATGTATTGGCTTTTAAAGTGATAGTTCACATCTTGTAAAGTGGGGTCCTGTGGTAAAGTTGTGAACAGTTATTATCCTGCTTGTTGTAGATAGCTCTTTAAAAGACTTTGGTTTGGAGAAAAAGAGCTTCATTCTGACTGGATTAACAAACTCAGGGTTAGTTTGACTAGGGCTATTTAACAAACCTTCACACTGGCATGAATTTTATATTAATTATTTACAATAAATTTTAGCAGCAGTTTACAGCAGGAGCATTAGAATATTTTTTTCCAGAATAACGTGAAATGTAATGGTCTACAGGATTTTGTTTGGATAAACTGCCATGAGTTGGGTTACGAAGGCAATTTGGCCAAGGCCAGCACCGGATGGGGGGGTGAGGGATATGGGGGGTGGGTGTGAGGTGGCAGTAGGTGATGGGACATGTGGTGTGAGGCGGTGGCACTCACCCACAATCTACTGAACAACGGATAACAATGTGAAAAAAAAAAAATCTTATTTTGCACGTGTTTCTTATTTCAAAGCAACCCCATAAAAATCAGACATAATAAAAAAGCAAATTTAATCAATTTTGTCATGTTTTAATTTACCAAGGTGAGGGTTAAACTACTTGTTTATAATAACGGCACACAGTGTAATGCAGAACCTCGACCTTCCTCGCTCTTAATGCTGTAAGTGTGCCGCTGTTTCTTCTGTGAATGGCAATTAAGTGATGATAAAATGTATTTATCTATTTTATTACTCTAATAATAGTATATTGTTGCATGTGGTGCTTGAATTTGTTTGTTCAAACACAAACTCATAACTCCGTCAACTACTTTTTACCGATTTGTTTTTCATTCTCTTATTTTGTATTTTTAATTTTTTTTTTTAACATTTGAGTTTTAACTCATTTAATGTTCCTGTCAAGGTGTTTCAGGCAAACTAATTTCATTTAAAAATTAAAGCTAGAGAAAATATTTTAGTTAAGGTAAAAATAAGAACATGGCAAAGGCCATCTGTGTTTGGCAACATAAAACATTTGCAAGCGTTATCATTACCCAGGCAAAGGCAGAGCCATGTTTTTGATCGTGTCTCTGTGTGTGTTTGATTGTACTGTTAGCAAAATATCTCATTAATCAGTGGACAGATTTTAATAAAACTCTCAAAAAGCAATCATTGGACAAACATTTACAACTAGTAACTTTTGAAGCCAACCCAATTCAAGATGGCTGCCACAGCGAATTGAATTTGGATTTGAATTTCTCACTTCAAGAAATCTGAACTGTCACTTTAGGCAAAGAGCAACTTTGCTTCTATTGGCTCTATTTCTGAAAAGGATCTATTTACTCTCGGTTTGGTTCTTAAATGTTGAAAATACAGAAAATGATATGAAACACAATAAAATAAATCTACAGTATATTATACACTGTAGACTTATTTTTACATGTTTTTATTTTAAGCCCTTTGATATGTGTTGGTATCTATAATTGAAATGTCTTTGTGAAATATTACTTATTATTAGGTAAACAACAAACAGCATTTCCAAAAAATGATTTTCTCATCTGTTTCAGTGCAGTAAACAGACAATGTAAACATACACTATATTGTCAAAAGTATTTGCTCACCTCCCTTCACACACATATGAACTTGAGTGACGTCCCATTCTTAATCCACAGGGTTTAATATGATGTTGGCCCAGCCTTTGCAGCTATAACAGCTTCAACTCATCTGGGAAGGCTTTCCACAGATTTAGGAGTGTTTGTGGGAATTTTGGACCATTCTTCCAGAAGCTCATCTGTGAGGTCAGACACTGATGTTGGACAGAAGGCCTGTCTCACAGTCTCTGCTCTGATTTATCCCAAAGGTGTTCTGTCAGGTTGAGGTCAGGACTCTGTGCAGGTCAGTCAAGTTCTTCCACACCAAACTCCATCACCCATGTCTTTATGGACCTTGCTTTGTGTTCTGGTGCTCAGTCATGTTGGAACAGGAAGGGGCCGTCCCCAAACTGTTCCCACAAAGTTGGGAGCAAGAAACTGTCCAAAATGTCTTGGTATGCTGAAGCATTAAGAGTTCCTTTCACTGGAACTAATCAGCCAAGTTTAACACCTGAAAAACAACCCCTCACCATAATCCTCCCTCCACCAAACTTTACATTTGTCTCAATGCAGTCAGACAAGAACCGTTCTCCTGACAGCAGCCAAACTCAGACTCGTCCATTGGATTGTCAGACAGAGAAGCATGATTCGTCCCTCCAGAGGACATGTCTCAACTGCTCTAGAGTCCAGTGGTGGTGTGTTTTACATCACTTCATCCGACTCTTTGCACCTGGTGATGGAAGGTTTGGATGCAGCTGCTCAGCCATGGAAACCCATTCCATGTTCTTGAGCTGATCTGAAGGCCACATGAAGTTTGGAGGTCTGTAGCTGCTGACTGCAGAACATTGGTGACCTCTGTGCATCATGAACCTCAGTGTCCTCTGAGCCCACTCTGTGATTTTATGTGTCCTACCACTTTATAGCCAAGATGCTGTCATTCTTAATCACTTCCGCTTTGTTATAAAACCACTTACAACTGACTGTGGAATATTTAGTAGAGAGGAGATTTCACAACTGGACTTATTGCACAGGCAGCATCCTATCATGGTACCACACTGGAGTTCATTGAGCTCCTGAGAGCGACCCATTCTTTCATAAATGTTTGTAGAAGCAGTCTGCATGCCAACAAGCTTGATTTTATACACGTGTGGCCATGGAAGGGATTGGAACACCTGAATTTGATGATTTGGATGGGTGAGTGAATACTTTTTGGCAGTATACTATATAATTATGTATTGCAAATTGTTTCACGTATTACTGCACTAAGACAATACTTCTTTATTTCTTTAATATCTTTGGACTGTAAGGGATTCTCGATTTATCCAGTGTGGAACTTGTTTTCGTACTCACCGACTCCCCCCACTCCTTTAAAAAAGTAAGATTTATTTATGAAATATTATCTTTTTTTTTCTTTTTGGAATCAGCCTCTTTGTGATAAGTTTTTCGTCAGGCTCGCTCACTTTTCCCTCCGCACTTTCACCCTCACCGCTGTGCTGCCATCTCTTAGATCCACTGTGCTCTACGAGCCTTTGATGTGCACGCAAAGTGTGTTTGAAATGTTTCAGATTTCTTTTAATGAGATTGAAAGGGTGTTTTATGATTATCAGCTAAACTTTGAGCAGAACGCACCTTAGTGATTATTCCCTTGGCTCAAAAAGATTCTTATTTATATCAGATATTGTCTTCAAAATTAATTAATTGATTTCAAATTGATATCTTGATCCAAAAGAACAACCCACATTTCCATTTTAGTTCTCACAAAACTATTTTTGTTGAAAATTTGATTTAGAAGCATGCCTAATGAGATCAAATTAGACACTGTAGTGAAGTTCAAGAGAACAGATCCCAATAGAACAAGTGTCTCATAACAACAAATTAACATCTAATTTATTGTCACACTGTAATTTAATTTCATACACTGAGAACTCAGACTACATCCAAACTCATCTGTACACCTTGCTCTCAAATGCACTCACCAACAATTTTTATTGCTGGAACAATGGTGGCTAAATGGTGATGAGCTCTGTAAGTACAGTTAATAAACAATAATCATTACTTTCACAAGTGATGATGCAGTTGTGTGCATCATATTTGTTCTGCAGTAGCATGGATGCGACCGAAGCCGTTTTAATGTGCATCGTTCTAAGGCGGGAGTGGTGCCCGTTCATTACCCCGTAAATAAAACCTCTGCCAAAGGCATTATTTAGCTGTGAGATGAAACAGGAAGAGCAGCTGGCGAATTCAGGGGTTTACAAACACAAGAACGAGCTGACAGAAAGTTAGTGTCCTCTTTTAATATACGATAACAAAAAGGCTGATGTATTTCTTTTTGGGTTTTTTTGGTAGATACTGTCTACCAAAATGAGCTCTTCTGACTGAATTTTCACCTCAAATCTTTTGGTGCACATACAGGAGTCTTGGCTCCCTGGTGCCTATTAAAAGTACCTACATTAACGAAAGAGAGGCACATTGATATGTTTTGATTTTATTTGAAAAAAAAAGAAAAAAAAACTGGAACTAAGTGTTCCTAACTTCTCATTAGTTGCTACTAACCATTTAGTTTCAGTCCAGTCTTACTTTGGCCTCTTTTTAGTGAATACACTTCAGTTTGCTGTTTCAGATCTTTTGAAGTGATTCTCTGTGGAAAGATTATGGACAATTAATTTTTCACCTGTTGTAGATAGCTCCCTTATCAACCTCACTTTGGAGAAATCATTTCATTTTGACCAGACTGATGAGCTAATGGCTAGTCAGAGTGGGGCTAAGACCAAAGTGGTTCGCTGCCCTCTTATAACATTTAATTCTCAATAATTTCATAACACTTTATCTGGACGTTTTAAGGCGGCAGCAATGCACTTTGGTCTTAGCCCCATCAGTGTGGTCAGAATTAAATTAGTTCTCTAAACCGAGGAGAGCTGTAGACAACAAATAAGATAATAATTGTTCATAACCTTCTGACATGAACCCCATCTCAAAATGTACAAACAAACAAATCCCTTTAATTAACAGATGTAATTAGATTGCTAATGAGTTTTTTCAGATATTTTGATTTGCAGCATGGATTCATGCACTAATTTTATATCCCATTTCCATTTTTTTGAAACTGCAGATAAAAGGTCAAGATCTGAACTTCATAGATGTGGGGTTATAATGTATTATACTTTTAAGGGAACAAAAATTTGTGGGTTAAAGATTTCTGTTGGTTTTAGTGCGTAAAGTAAATATCTGTGAGTTTCTACTGTTTTGCAGAGCAGTATCCAGGAGATGTTTCAATTTGGAAACCCTTAAATTTACACCATGTGTATGTTTTGATCAGAGTTATGGTTTTTAGACATATTTCCTGGTGACTAAGCTGGTGTTTAAAGTCAACTCACCCCCGTAACCCACCCAATCAGCCTAATCAGCAGTTGGCGATGGTACGTATTTTTAATGAAAGGTTTTGGGGAAAATAACACAACTGTGCTACAGGCTGAAGCAGATATATTATAGGTAAGGCAAGAAGGGAAATGGCCCTGTGATGAATTGGTGACCTGTCCTGGATGTACCCGACCTCTAAAACTGCAAGATAGGTTTATAGGGATCAGGTCACAGCAACCCTGAACAACATAAAACAGGTTTGGAAAGTAACTGAATTACTGAATGAATGGGCACAATAATAATATACAGAAAAAAACAAAACAAAATAAAAAAAAAATCCTGCTGGACTCAAATTTGGGCATGTCAGCAGGAAGCTTATGTGATTCCAGTCTATAATTCTATAAAAATTCCTCATTTATTGGTTTACATTCAGTCCTTAGTTGTGTCCAGAAAGGAAAAAAAAAGAAAGATAGGTAATTAGGTGGATAGGTAGGTCAGTCAGTGTGTTTTCTCCTTTATTAAGTGTACCACCTTTTTCGCAGTGTTTGTGATAAATGAAGGAGAAAAAGCTGATCAATGTTCTTTACCACATTGGCAGACACACACAACGAACAGCAGAGACAGAGGCGGGGACAGTGAACTCGAGTAAAGTAAAGGGTAACACAGGGTCACGCACTGTCACACCTACAACCACCTGAACACATTTTTATTGTCCAATCTTTGTCTGCTCGGCTACGTTGTTCTGTCACAGTTCTCATTTGTTTTTCCATACGCTTTCTTGTTAAACTGTCTGGTAATTGTTTGCAGGGTGGAACACAACTTTGTCACCGGTAAAGTGCCCTATAATTGCCTGTTCGTGGTGTTAGCTTCAGCAGTAGTCACACTTTCGACCCTCCAGATGCAAGATGAGTGTCTCTTCCTAACCTCGTTCCTTTTCTTCTCACCGTAAAATATCAGAGGGCTGATGTCAACAGTATCTGGACAAGCAGGGATGGAGAGGGCAGGGATGACCTGCATCAAAAGGCAGAGGTTATATACAACCTGCCTGCTGCAGGGCTCAACCTATTGACATTATCCCACTATGCCCACTTTTTGTCTTCTACATCAGACAGACTTGTAATAAAACCTCCAGGTCAATCCTCACATTGTCTGCAAAAAACTGTACAAAAATGAATAAAATTTGGAAACATCTATCAGCTATGCTGCAGCAATCCAACGGTTTTACTGTATCATATCTAACCATAATCAGAAGAATTACAGGCAAAACTGGGCTGAGATTGCCTACAAAACCATCTTATTTACTTTAAGGTGCCTTGTCATGTAGATGCCTCAGCAATGAGAAACAGTGCAGTAAACAGTGAGAATTTGGACATGAAATCTTTAGCTTGTATCTCAATAGGCTGCAACTGTTGACAACAAATTGTGAACAGCATTTGCAAGAGCATTTCCAAAACGTCCTGAAATGTTTACAAGAGTTTATAATTTTCTCAAGTATGTCGCAGGACAACACTTGTGTCGCTGGATCTTTCTGACAGTTTAAGGAAAAAACATCATGTGAACTGTTAGAATATGTTCAGAGCCATTGGGATCCCATCTTAAACTCTTCCTAATTTAGTTTCCGTGAGTCCAAAAATGTGAAAAAGGTGAGACAACTTTGAAGGTTGGAGCTTTGTACCAGTGAACAGAGAAGTTGAATCCCAGAACCAGCAGAACACCCTCCGTCTTCTTCCAGAACAGTGCATTTCTAAACAGAAATAGAAATTTTGTTTTCTTTGCAGTAAAACTACAGAAACAACAGAAACATATCAGTACTTTCACAGTGGTAGGATTGTTAAATGTCTTTACTGTAAAGATTATAGTTGGATGGTATTTTTGAGCATCGGTCATAGGGTAAATCCCCTCAAGAGCTAGCCTGCTAAAAGTATGTTAATGAACAATAATACACAGAACTCACCTGTTCACTGCTTCAGAAACCTCTGTTGTTTTTTTTATATCAAACTCAGAGAGCAGAAATTTGTGTGTGTTGGTATATTGATTTTTGTGCCAACGAAGTGAACAAAGACATGATCATTTTGGCTGATTGTTTAGGTTTAGAGCTTTTTTATAAAGTCGGAATGTTGAGAAAAAAGATGAAATAGTGTTTCAAGACTAAGCCCGATGAAATAAACCCCATTGTGCTCTCAAACCTCATTGTATTTTTTTTCTTCTGTTTTTGACTATTATTGTAGCCTCAGGGTAATGGCTGCACCTTGACTAGATAAACTAGAACCAATTGGAACCAATATTGAACCAATTTAAGGATGCAGGCTATTGCTGCCACAGCAGCTGTACCCACAGAACTTCCTTCAGTCCTTCACAATAAGAGTCTCAAACATACTCACTTACTGTTGACCTCAAAATACTGTAAAATCATTTGAAGCTGACAAAAATAACACATCATTGTTGTATTTTTCTAGTAAAACTCCTGCTGCAGCCTAAACGGCAAGGAATTATGAGGAATTATTTATAGATTGTGTATCGCCCAACATAAAAGTTCCAGTGAAGGCCTTAGTGCGTTTTTAAATCGTAAAAATCATATACTGGGATTAAAACCTGTACTTAGTTATAGAGTCGCTACAAAACCCATAAATATTGTAAGCCATTGTGGTCTGTTTTTTTATTAGCAACTTAATTTCCCCTATTTTGACTTCATTCATTAATCTATAATTCTGCAAACAAATAATCTTCCTCCTGATTTTGTTGTTGTTGTTCAAAATTAAAGTTTTTTTTTGTCTGAGTGGCACCAATTCGCCTTTGTACAAATCCAATCAAATGGAGCGTCACGGTGCTGAAACGGGGTAAGATAACGATGTTCAAAACACGCTAAATTTCCAGTTTCTCCTCTTCCTCCAGTTATAGATTCATCTCTTCACAGGGCATGCTGTACATCCCACGGTTATCATTTTACTAACTGTATGTTGGGGCTGTATTTGGGGAAAATTTATGAGTTGCAATTCTAACAGCGTTATAAAAAGAAAAACTAATAAAGGCATTTCTACGAAAAACTGACAAACTGTTACAAGATGAAGCTTCATGGAAGTGGTCCAGTCTAAAAGACGAATAAGGTCAATAACACGCGGGTGAGCTACAGCAGTGCTCCTGGAGGTAAACTGCTCCCATTCACCTCTTTCTGTTTAACACAAATACAGAAGGAGACGTAAAAAACTGGGCACAGAAAATTGAGGTTGGCCTTCCCTATTAGTATTTCACAGCCTAAACAGAAAAAAAATTATAGCGCTCATAAAGGCTTTATTTGCTCTGCTCCTTGATGATAATTGCATAAAACACTGAAATAAGGAGCAAGCAGTTGATGCAAGTTGCAGAGCAATGGTAATGCCTCTGTGATAAAGCACAGTGTGCTGCCTGGTAGCTATAAAAAAAATATATATATATATATATATATATATAATCTATAAAGGGAATTTGATCTGTTATATGTTATTAGCATTAGCAGAGGCTCATTCCATATATTATATTTTATTCAAATACATGTTAACGTTTTGTTTTTTTCCGTCTAATTATTCTTGCATCAAAAAGAAGAGAGAAGCCGCCAAGATCTCATTACTGCATTGTTTCAGCTGATGTAAATGAAAGATAAATGAATGTGGTAGAAATAAATAAATAAGCAGTTTTCGCATTTAAATACACAAACCATGTTTCCAAAGCAACAAAGTTGACTTTTCTAAATCCCTTATCTACGTTACTCTGTAATTGCAAAAGGAACTCATCCTGAAAACAGTTTCCAATCGAGCAGACTGTCGTTGTCTGTTTTGGTTTCTCTGTCATGCTGTGATGGCCGTCTCTGAGGAGCGTTCAATGAGCTGTTGATTAGATTAATAAGGCTACAGACTGAATGTGGTGATGTGTTTGGTTAACAGGTCATTCCCAGAGCCCCTCTCCTCCTGTGGCTGCTATACAGGACCAGCCAGTAAAGCCATTTGTTGTCACCGCAGATGGTGATAGCTCCCCCGGGAGCCTGCGTGCTTGGCTCTCCTCTACAACAGGCAGCCAGGCATGTTGCACTGACATTTGTCCTACGTTCCTTTCCTCTATTCCACATGCAGTTTATGTCTAACCGTGTTATTCCATTAATCATTCCAAAAACATGTCAAACCTTGATGATTGTGAGTTTACAGCTGACACCCCCTGAATATAGTGAGATATTTGAGACTGAGAACCGCAGAACAAACACCTTTAACATGGATTTGTAATATCCTGGTGTTGATATTGCTTTGCTGTTATCAAGGTCCACTGAGGCTGTGCAAAACATTGTTCTAAGAGGTAATGAAATAATGTCTCACAGTAGCCTCCGTTCCTTATTTCTGCTCCTGTATAATCACAGATAGGACATGATATAATGTGACAAATGAAAAATATCCCATTTCAGAGCAGCCAACATCTCACATTTATCACCATTTCAGGAAATGCCCAAAGGGTGAAGCCACAGTGCTTACCTGGGAGCGCAGCCTATTGATCTCCGCTGGCAACGCTAACCGCGGTCTATTCATCCCTTTCTGGCTGAGGTCTCGCACAAACAAAGCCGTCACTCACCGTCTCAAAGTAGCATTGGCAGCACCCTTGACATTAGGCTAACAACGTTGTTGCTCCTCTCAAGTCAATTTTCCGTAGAATTATTGTGGCATTTGCCGGAGAATTCGCTTTCATTTCGCCTCAAAGGACGCAGAATTAAATTTAAAGTTTAATTAAGTCGTAATGAAACTTCAAGTGGAAGTGTATAACCCTCCTTAAGCTCTTGTTTTGCCTACGGCAATAATTTAAAAGGATTCAAATCAAAATCATCACGTAAAAAACTGTATTTTCTGCATGTGCAAAATAAAGTTTTTCCTCCTGTGTCCTGTTGAGAGATGGTGGTTTGTGGTGGGCGAACGGCATCTCTGAATATGTATTGATGCCTGCTGGGTTCAGTTTTTGGCTCAAGGTCACAGCAACAGTGTCAGTATGTCAGGAATCCTGATCAGCGCTTAGTTCTACAGGAGCCATATCAGGGGATAATATTGACACCTTAAACAACTGATGAATTCTTTTGGAGCTTAAGAGAAAAAAAAAATCCATCTCAAATGATTTCCCCATCAGTAAAGAACAGAATGTGGGCATTAATAATTCATTCAGATTCGGAGGGAATTGATCCGCAGAGCTGGCAGAGTCTAAACAGTTGGGATGGTTGGAGAGTTGCCCCTACACACATGCTTTAAATGTACTTTTAAATTTTTTAGCACACACGTCTATAAAGTCAATAAATCAAGCACGAAAAGGATTTTCATACTGTTGAAGTAACAATATAACACATTAAAGCTACAGTTCAGATTATCTGAAGTGGGGTTTGGTGGAAAGGTTATGAGCAATTAATCAAATTGTTCATGAAAGGCTTATAAGTTGCATTTTTGCACAGGCTGCTGAGAAAATTTAGAGATTGGAGCTTTTTCAACATGGCAGCCATCCACTTTGGCTGTGGCCCTGCTCAGACTAGCCATGAGCTTGTGAATTTGGTCAGAATCAAATTCTTGTTTTCCAAACTGAGGTTGTCTAAAGAGCTATGTACAACAGGCAAGACAGTAGTTTTCTTATTTAAACTTTTATGCCACCTTGAATGCTCAGCTCAGATAATACTAAGATGTACACCTGCTTACATTATGGCACACCTTAAAAATGGTAATATAAACATATATTCATGGATAAATTATAAAAAGAAATGGACAGAACTCCTAACTAGGGATGACCCAGTCAAAATATTTTTACCAATGTTGCCAGCCAGAGTAATTTAAAGTTAAATAATAGAGAGTCTCAGTCCAATACTTACAGATTACATATCACAAATGCATAAAAATGGTTTAAATCAATGTCATTGTGTGCTTGACACCTCAGTAGCTCAACATTGCAATAAAAAACAGAATCCGAGTTTATATTTCTCAAGTTGTTTATTATAAACAGGAAAAAAAGCCAGGTGATGGCAGTGTTTTTAAACAGCTCAGGTAGCGTTGTGTTGGTCGTGAAGTGTCAGGGAGGGAAGGATGTACCGTCGCTCCAACAGCTCCAAAGGAATTTGAAAACCTATTTTCTCCATCAAAGCAATGGGTTGGTTATATAGAGCGATAAATTCAGTCACCCGTTCTGTAATCCTTTTTGCCTTATCAATATTCCATGGAAATATGTCTCTTCTCCTTAGCGTTTCTTCTAAAGTGTGCTGCCATGCTAGCTTTTAGAGTTAGCTGAATAAACTAGATGAACTCAGCTGAGTGGTGGGATTTTAAATGTCTAAAGTGGTGGTATTGATTGTAGCTCAATCGCTACCGCCAAGAGAAATACCCAAATTGCAAACATTGCAAGTAGCTGCTAAACTGCTCTGAATTACTACTTTAAAATACTTCAGTACCGCAGACATGTTGGCACGCTACATCACCATTTACAGCTGTAGTTTTAGGGCAGTCAATTTAGACAGGAGGTCAACATAGACATAGACAGTAGGTCCACAACTGAGATCAGGGGCAGAGTGAGGTCAGCTGCTCTGATCAATGAAAACTGCCTTGATCTGGATCTCCGATCTGATGCTTGAGATTGACTCGGGGTGTAAGGGTGAAGGGTAGTGGTGTCCTGAACCAAAGGAGGGGGGCTGATGCATAATAAGTGTCAGAACAACAACACAGGATGCTTTCCTTGCTCAGAGCAACAGCACACACACACACACACACACACACATTGGCCCAGGCTCTTTCTTTTCAACAACAACTGAATGCAAATTTGAAGTGACGTCAATTAAATTTCCTCAAGTCTTATAGAGACTTCACTGGTGCTGTTTGAGGATCAACTAGCATATTGTTTAACCACTTCCTGAAGTATTTTCCACTTTACCTTCGTTCTGAGTAATATTCATTTTGGGACAACTTAATAGTTTGGTTGAACTGCTCATATTTTTTTGTCTTTCTCTGCGGTTTAGCTTTAAATCAGAGTTCCACTAGAGGAGTAGATGTTTCTCTGCTCTCCAGCAGGTCTTCAGGTCCTGCAGATGCCTCTTAATCACTCAGTCATTCACATCAAGTGTGTCAAAGCAGAGAAACAACTATAACACACAGGATAGTGGCCCCTCCAGGACCAGGGTTGGACACCACTGCTCTAGAGGGATCATGAGTATCACACTTTGAGAACCACAGGGGGTAAAACATTAGTAGTTCATAACCTTTCCACAGAACCTTAGTTCAGAATACCTGAAGTTTCATTTTAAATTCTATTTTTGTAGCTTTAAAAAATAATAATTGTGTACATCTTTGGTTGAACAACCAGATCCAAGCGTCAGGTTCAACTGGATTATCAGACAATGAAATGCGGTTTTTAAATTCTCCCCCTCACTAGAGGTATTAGGTTAGCGTTTCTATCTTGAATGGTTGCAGCAGTGTCCCATTTTTTATTATTTATTTTTTGCAGACTTTCAATGGTGCCTCACTGTCTTGGTATCTGTAAGCCTTTGCTTTGAATTGAGTTTATCCAATTATCTTGCAGGTGTGACATCACTGAAGCTGAAGAAAGCCTCGGAGGCGAAGAAAGTGCTGCTGGTTGAATGAAAGATAAGCAAATGAAAAAGATGCAAATGGAGAAAAGTTATTTTAATTTTTTTTTCTTTTTTTTTTTTTTTAACGTCTAAGCTAATTGGTTGCTAGAGAGAAGATGCTGATGCAGTGGTTTTACCGTGTGCTCCGAAGCCACCCACCCTACAAGCCGCACAAAAGCTGTGAGGCGAGCACGTGGACGTGCACGGCGCACAGACACACACTTGTGAAAGCATCCGCCACAGCTCCAGGTAACGCTCTACCTCACTTGTTTAACAATGCCCGGCTCTGCTTTGGTTCTTTACAAGGCGCGTTTGTTTTGTCCTCTGAATCTTTTGTTCGGCGCATGTTAAAAGCGAACACTAGCACACCAAAGTGTCCCCCCGCCTTTGTCCCTTTCCCGTGAATCATTTCAATCTCTCACCTGCCATTTGTCAGCACGGCATGGCTGCCTGAGTCACATTTTTACAGGAGGGAGACTGTTCTTTGCACACCCCATTAGAGACCAAGAAATAGCCCCGGAAAAGCTGGGGAGTCGGCATGCAGGAAAGCGCGTGCACGCTCGAGCGCACAAACACGCCCCAAAGACTGACGGAGCTAATCACTGAGCGAGCATGTCGTTCCTTCAAAATAGTTACTATTCAGCCGATAAAGATGGGGAGGGGTGGGTGGGGGAAATCTAAATGAGCAGAGTGATAATGAGCTGCAGAGGGAGAGGAGGACACCTGTTTGTTTATACAATCCTTCACAAACACAGAGCGGTTAATCACCTGAGGTGCTGCTGGGGCGACGCTTATCTACATCACAACGGAGGGGTCAGCCCAGATTAAACACAGAGGACACACGCCGCTCCATTTCGCTTTGGCTTTTTGTTTTTAATGCCAGCTTTTTTTTCCTTTTTTTTTAAATCTTTTTTTGTTTGTTTTTTGCCACAGAGACACAGATGCAGATGTTTTTTATTGTGCTGCACCTGCAGTTCCAGCCCAGCTCCTGCTTGCCAACCATTACAAAGAGGGAGAGAGAGAGAGAGAGAAAAACAGACAGTATATGTGCTCACAATGAGCAAGGTGAAAAACCTCCCTGGGAAAGAAAAACATTGAAAACGATTTCAATCTCGCCTCTAGTTTCTCTCAATAGTCGACTTGCGAAGCAGGTCTCTTCCATCAGGTATAAAAAGGGACCCTATAACGTATATACATGATTTCTTCTTCTGCTTTTACTACCGCTGCTTTGCCCCTGTAGCCTCTCAACAGCTGTAGTTACCACTTTATTTGTTGTCTCCATAAAGGTGACTTATAAGCTGTTATCACAAGAGTGGCAAGAAACATCAATAAAAGATTAAAAGGTTTGAACTGAAAAAAGAGAGAAAAAAAAAGGGGAAGAGACTTCATTAAAGCTGATGCAAAGCTCCGAACACTTATTGATATGTGAGAGACAAGTGGTGTCCGCACCACTGACACCTGCTGACGCTCACTGACCGGGGCCATGCAGCCGGCGGATGGCCACGTCCGATTTTGGGTCAGCGTTCATTTTGAGGTAGTGGGAAATTTCTGGGCGAAGCCTTCAGAAAGAAGGCGAGGAGAAAGCCACGGAGAGGGAGGGATTACTCTGAGAATATTATTAAGATAACTGTGGTAAAAATAAGCCTGAAAAAAGATTAAGTGTATCCAGTAGGTAATTTCTCTGAACCTGTTCCCATTCCCAAGTAGTCAGAAGTGTTGCACTATAAAGTAGTAACGTTTCTAGTGAGTCGCGATAGTATTCACCCACCCCCCTTTGGCATGTTCTCTATTCGGCTGCCTTACAATCCAAATGATTAGAGTTTTTTTTTTTTAATCTTCACCTTTTAATTTGCACATCACGTCTTCATGAGCTTGGCACATCTAGCCTCTAGCCTTTATTTTTTTATACCCCAACCCTGATCTGTACTTCTCTCTAACGTTGTTTCTGACCTGTATGGAGAGTTCCTTGGTCTTCATGCTGTCTCCTGCTTGGTGGTAGCTCCTACTGCTCAGAGGTGTTGATTCTGGGGTTTATCCGAATATACTTATTTCGTCTGGCACTGACGTCGCTCGCAGGTGGATCTTATTTACCTAATATTTAACATGGATTCTAAACTTAATAGGGCTTCAAAATAAAAGGGGGTGAATACATACGCACACACCCCTTTTCGTTTTCATATTTTGAGTCAATAAAACAGAAAGAATATCAAGGGGGAGGAATAACTTAACAGATGCTTTATTTGGGCACCACTTCAGTCAGGGGTTCAGTCGAACCGAGCTGAAGCTGAATGGAGGAAATTCTCCCCAAATAATGTCTCTGCAGTGCACCCGAAGTTTTGTTTATACGGAGAAACTTCCTTAAAACCTGTGAGCACAGTTTGCAGATGTTTGGCATCAGATGCAAAACATAAAACCACTTCTTCATTTTTCGGCGGGTCACAGTTCCCTGTGCATAAATTAGAAAACCACGAGTATGTTTATTAATCACAAGTGTGGATTTACAGGTGGCACAACACACACAGGAAGTTGTTTGTGTGTGTGTGTAATAAAATCCTAAAATAAAAAGTGAAAAGCACTATATTTTTGTTTTACATCTGCATGTTTAAACATTTGCACTTCAGTCTGCAGGGCTAAGTACATGTTATTTTACTCATTTTTTACTGCAGCCGCATCAATTAAGATGTCCTTGAAGCGCCTTTTTGGCAGCACACGACATAAAACGTCTCATATTTACGACAGTGAAACTCTGAATGCCACCTGCGTGTCCTTGTTGATCCTGCTTGGTTCGTCACTACCTGCCGCTCAGATCTGCCTGTAATGTTCGGCCGTAAAGTTTCACCGTGTGCTTTGAGTTTCAGGCGAGGTCCTTGATGATTCAAACAGACATGAACTGAGTCCACTGTAAGACTTTGTTTTTGTGTTTTTCATTTTTTCATTTTTTCAGTTATCAAAGATTAGCACAGATTCATAAAATACATCTGTTTGACACAGCTGAAAAGAGGAAAAATAGATTATAGTTTGAATAAAAATTAACCCTCGGTTCCAACGAACAACATTTACTGTCATGATCTAAGTACAGCTTGTCACTGCATCATTGTGTCTGTGTGACAAGATGGAAAAGAAACCAGCTCATTCTGCTTCGAAATTCCAAATACGCTACATATTTTTGGGTTGTTTGTGTATTTTTTTTCCAAAGACAAGTTTTACTTCTGTTTTATAAACATTTTTGTAAATATGAAATATCTTACCTGTTGACAGCTCTTTGAACAATCCCATTTTGGAGAAACGGTTTATTTGGACTAAACTGACGAGCTAATAGCATGTCCAAGTGAGGCTGAGACCAAAGACGTTTTAAAATAACTCCAATCTCAACACAGCAGCTTATGCAAACAGTCTTTTATAAACCTTTACACCACCATAGGTTTTAAATTATATGGTTATTACTGCAGAAATGTTATAATATTCCTGCCAGAAGTGCTCCTGGCTGCACTAGAACTGCTACAGCTAGCTGCCGCTAGGAATTTGCGTTTGCAAATAATGAAGACCTATTTAAATGATATTACCATGTGAAACTCTCTGCAATTCTAAGGTTTTTAAAATAGCATTCACGTTAACTGGAGCTGTTTTGAAAAGGGCAACAATCTGCCTGATGTCAGCTTGTCCAAGCCGGATGAGCTAATTGTTAGCTGTTCAGACTAGTCGTTAGGTAGTTGTTAATTCGAACAGAGTTAAACTTCATCTCTCCAAACTGAAGCTGTTCAAAGAGGTATACATTATTTTCCCTAATCTTTCCATTGAACCTCACAAAACAACTATTGTTTTAGGCCATAGTTAATTACAGGTACTGGTTACTGGTATTAAATACTACTTATAGGTTTATGTTTGGTAGTTTGTTGTTTTAAATTCAAGAACTTCTTAGAATGATCTATTAGTTATGGAATAGGGTTGTTTTTAATAAGTTATTAGTAGGTGGTTTCATGGATTAATTAAGCGTGAATATGCTGCTCTTGGACTCATTAATTAGTTTGCACAGGCTAGTAAAAAGAAAAACAAGATGCTGCATGTCACAAAAACAAACATTTCATGCTCGTTATTTCATTTTTATTGTTGTGCTGTTCATTGTTGCTGCAGCAATTTGTGTGATTGTTTTTGAGGAGTCGGCTTCCATAAGTAAAACCAAAAAAGTGCCACGTCACTATCCAGTGGCTGAGACATTGTGACACAAAATACAGAGAAAACATAGTCCCGTTTCTGCTGTCTCTGTTGTTGATTACTCATTTAATGCAGTTTACTACCACACGGCGCCGTTCTGGTCTAGTTTAGCCCTCAGCTGCTGACAACAGAGCGAAGGCTGCAGCAGGTGAGAGGAGTTCATTAGAGCAGCAACCTGGGGTCCTCAACAAGCAGTCTCTTCACATGGAATAGCAGAGCTTAGCCTCCAGCTGCGACCTCTCCCATCGAATATGGAGAGATAATACTGTGGCACAGAAATGCAACAGTGTTTAGAAACACTTTAGTGGAGGCAGAGAGCTTAACAACAAATCGTAGCTCAGCCTGTGCCTGCCAGCACCGCGCTCCCTCCCCTCGCCGCCTCAACCAAACCTCACTCTAAACGTCTTGCGTCGTTCAGATATTTGAGTTTATTTCATGAATTTTGTTCATGCATATTTAAAAAAAAAGGTTACAGCTTCAGAAAGTTTGGAAATTGTTGAAAGGCACATGAAGAGTCGAGGTCAAGTTACGGGGCATCAAGAAGGCAGAAACAAAATCTTACACTCTGTTTATGCTGATTACTTTTGTCATGCTCGAAACTTTTAAATAGAGCAGAAAATAGATGTTGTCTTTTCTAAATACGAACACAAAACAAATGCTACATATGTAACAGATGAGCGTAGCATTAAGTTTCCACTCAGTTCAATGGATAAACCTTTTATCCCACAAACCAGGTCTCATGTACACTATGCCAAATGTTTTTAAAGTAAATGTTTTCTTTCGTGTATTATGTTTTTTCTTTGTCCACATGATTTGAACAAAAACAATGAAATATCCAAAGTGCACCACGAGGTGCTGAGAATGTCAACTTTCACAACATATCAAAATAAAAAAAGGACATTCTTAGTTTCTCTCAAAAATAGTTTCTTCTTTGATATTATTTACAGTTTCTTGCTAGCCAGTTTTTTGCACAGGATCAAGGTTTAATGATGACAAGATTGGGATGAACTGAGACAGTTACATAGCATACATAAAAAAACTGAAAAATGACTCCATTGTTATTATGGTTTCTAGTAGAGATGTGACTATGAACCAGGTTGCTGCAGTGGTATAGCAGCCATGGACCTATGAGGTTTTAGGTTTAAATCTAGATGTATCATTAAATTACGTATTTGGACTGATAAAATTTGTTCCATGTAATGATCAATGGAAAAGTCTGCAAGCAGGTTTGTTTCTGCAGACATACACTTGAAATAAAACGGCAAAAATGTTTTAAAAGTGTGTAGTTATGTTTGCGTATGAACAGATCTTCACTTCTTTCAGTTGACGACTCTTCTTCTGGCTGCACTTCCTGCTGTTTTCTCATCAGTGACACCGACTCTTTACGAGGAGAACTGCAGCAGCGCCGGGGTGAACGGAAACAAAAACTCTGAAAGAGAGCTTCCCCCTGATCACACGGACAGGCTCATATTCTGCTGGTGATGCTAATATTCCAGAATAAAAGCGTTACCTTGAATTGTATTGTTTAATTTATAGAAAATGCATTTTGCCACTCACTGCTGAGTCACTGAAAGTGAAAGTGCGTTAAACACATCTGCTCCCTGGAAGTTTTATTAATTTCGCACCAGGTATTATTTTTGTGCGTTGTTAGTTGACTGTGAGTCAAGTTTTATTAAAGCGGGTTATACAGGTGCTGGTCATAAAATTAGAATATCATGAAAAAGTAGATTGATTTCAGTAATTCCATTTAAAAAGTGAAACTTGTATATTATATTCATACATTACATACAAACTCATATATTTCAAATGTTTATTTCGTTTAAT
>NC_051438.1:9826065-9867679 GCF_001649575.2 Kryptolebias marmoratus
TGAATTTGAGATTTTCATTTGTTGTCATTTGTAATCATCAAAATTAAACGAAATAAACATTTGAAATATATGAGTTTGTATGTAATGTATGAATATAATATACAAGTTTCACTTTTTAAATGGAATTACTGAAATCAATCTAATTTTTCATGATATTCTAATTTTATGACCAGCACCTGTAATTTTAAAACAAGATGTGTTTGTGATCAGTCCTTTTTATTGGGTAGTAAATATTTAACCTCAATAACTAACATAATTGCAATGGCTGCTCTATCCATAAAAGAATGTAGATTTTCATAAGAAAATAATTGTATAAGATAGTTTTATTATTCTATTCCTACAACAAGTCAACTGTTAACACTTTTTCTCATCATGCTTTAGTTTAAGATCATTTAAACCAATGTTTTAAAACAGCTTCACTTCACTTTTTCTATTTAAATACTCAAACAGCCCCAGTGGATATGATCAGCAAACCCTTTTCTTAAAGCTGGAGGGGTCAAACTATGGTCAGCAAGTACAAGGCTTTTGATTTTGTCTTCGGTGTGAAAGTAAGAGCTTGTCTTCCTCTGGGACTGACACGCTGTAAATGCATGCTTTCATGCTGACTTTTGGGATGAGTGTCCATTAAGTGAAATGTGCGTGAGCTTTTCTGTGAGATTATGCTTTCTAAAAAAAAAAAAAAAAAAAAAAACAAGACACGTTTCAACTCAGCAAAAGCCTCAGCTTACACAATTCCTCCTCCTGTCCTCGTTCTACTTCTCTGCGTGCTACAAGGGTAAAAAGATTGTGAGCAAAACACCAAGACAACCAGTCAAGCTGTCAAAGTGTGAGCGCCTCCACGTCCGCGCTGACAACAGTTCAAAGCCGTGCATTTCAAGTACAAAAAGATCAAGGTGGATCAAAAATTTTTAAAGAACACAAGCCAACATATCTACAACTTCTTTCATTTAAAGGATCAGTCTTAATAAATCTGAGGGAACCTTTCTCAGAACAGGAAGAGAAAGAAAACAAACTAGAAAAGAGATCAGTTTTCTATGATATACACTTTCGGTAAAGAAAATAAAGTGTACATCTTAACCCCAAATGTTAAGACCATGAATGTTAAGACCCCAAACATTAAGATGTCAAATGTTAAGAACCCAAACATTAAGACCCATAATGTTAAGACCCCAAACAAAGCCAAACTACCACTATTGCTTTAATGAAGGACAGAATGAGCATCAAAACCATTAGCTCCCAGTTTCTTCCTCGTTAAAACAAAAGCTCCCCCCCCCCCGCCCTTTTTTTCTTGTCGACAATAAAGATTTTGGCTTGATACAGTAAACTCTTTTCAAATGGCCACTTCATTGTTCTTTTGTTTAGCAGGAGCGGCTGCGCTGGCCTGCATGGTTTGAGAACAAAAATTGGAAGACATTATGATGCTTTAGCATCGAGGGAGGAATTTAGGAAGAAATTTATTCAAGGTTTTTTGTTTTAAGCAACAATAGTGCCATCTAACCTAAACAAATGGCACCTGGCAGAAAGGCCACTGTGGCAGCTGAAGAGGGTGGTCGCACCAAGAATCTGCCACTATCATAGTTTCAATCAAGCGCATCAACTAATGGAAGTATCATTCTTGGAAGAATTGCTATCATTATGTGAACAGACAGATAGAAAAACAAATAAACAAGCAATTACATGATCATCTGTCTTGGCGGCAGGTAAAAAATATGATTAGCAGACGCAGTTAGTGAATAAAAACTACAGCTTATCACTTTGCTTGAGATGCTTTTTGATCTAAGACACGGGCTGGTATGAGACAGTATGATAGCCTCGAGTGATTATTCCATATATCACAGATTTAAAAGTAAAATCTAAAAACTCTGGCACACGATCCGGATGTTTTTCTATGAAAACAAAAATGCAACAAGTCTTATGACTGCTCAATGAGTGACAGGACGAATCGTCAACGTTGGGCAAAAACCTAGTCTTTCCGTCTTTCATCATTTTCATGTTTTTGCACAAATCAACTCGATTGTTCACCCTTCACATCGTACCCTAGGTGGCTATTCAAGGAAAAGTCTCAAAAGGAGCTTGTGAGCACACAGAGCTCATTTATTATTAAAACAAATAATTTTTTTTTGCTAAATCATTGCTGTAATAAACAATACATTATTTAATATTAATATTGTATTTAACTGTGATATACTTGTTTGGATTCTGATGCACAGATACACATAAAGACCATGAAAAAATTAGAATGGATGTGCTTACAGTCAGTCTGTTTAAAACCAGATATTTCTCGTGTTCATGACGCTGATTTTAAATCTGTTGTCATCCGCAATTCCTACTTTGAAGATCAATGTTGAAATCTTTTCTGCAAGTTTTGAGATTAAATTTAAAAGATACTGTGGTTTTGTTTTAAACAGCATGTGTTCACAAAGCAGCACCATCTGAAGCCTCATTAGGAGCATTACTGCGACGCAAACTTTGGCTCCTGCCACTCTCGAGTAGGATTAGAAATGGAGCCGATCACTGAAGAAATACAAGGAACAATATTCAACACTGGCTGGGATTACCGGGAGACGCGTCTGTTTGCGGAAAATGTTTCTACTCGGTCAGGTGAGAGAGTCAGGAATCAGAGTTTTCAGCTCAGGAGGAGCATCACCAAATACTCCCAGACTTCAGAAGAATCTCAGCCGTGACAACAGGCTGCTGTTCGTGACTAAGAAACTGTTGGAAAAAGACAAAAAAAACAAAAACTGTTGTAGTTAGCTGAGTGTCCAAAAAGCTCATACAGTATATTGTTAATTTATTATTGCTAAAATGTATTAAATAAGAAAATATAATGTTAAGTAATTGAAAAGGTCTAAATTTGTTTGTTTTTTTTGTTATTTATAGCTTTTATTATCTAGTTTTTGAATGCACAATCTAGGCATTAGCTTTTGTTACTTAAGTGCAAGTCTTTAATTTAGTGATGTGAAATAATTTATTTTTTTATAGCACTTTTCAGCAGTAAGGCGATACAAACTGCTTTACAACACACAATTTAAGATAGTATTGTTTGTGAAAATCATTTTGACAAGAACCATATTGTCCTAGAGGCTGCCATGAACAACATGAGGATGAGTTGATGAGCATCGGACGAGTTCTCCGCCTCGTCTTCATTAGCTGCGAGGAGGAAAATCAAGTTCTTGGAGTAGAACGAGGACTGCCATCTGTCCCTTAAAGTAAGGAATCGTCCTGTATTTTTATTAAGCTGGTAAGGAACACACTTTGCTCCTTATTTTTTAAGAGCTAGTGCAAATCTGTCAGGATTTTGGGTTTTTCTTTTAGCTTCATTTTGCGTTTAGGTTTATTGTTTTTTCGTGTTTTCTGCAGTTCTGTTTTCATTCTCGTTAATCCTGTGCTTAGTTTATTATGAAGTTCTTGTGTGTTGGGTTTTATATTCTGCTGCCACGCCAGCCCTTTTGTTTTCTTTAAAATATTTTTTTTCTTTAATTATTTCAATATGAGTCTGCAAGCAGGGTTCATTTCGCTCCAACCTGACACAATCTGTTTAAATATTAGAAATGAAATAGCGATTTCGTCTAATCAGAGCTGATGTTTCTTTTTTTAAGGAAGATGTTTGACAGAAATATACTTTGGTTTTTTGAAGCTAACAAGAAGTATGTTATTTAAGCTGCTTTTTCTCTGTTACTATGGACAGCTTTTTATTTAAAGAAGCAGCAGATTATATAATTTTTATTCATTTCAAACACAAACTAGAGAAATGTAATTTTCTGTGAAAATGCAGTGCGAACGCTGAGTGCTGAAGTTTGCAGAAGCTGAAACTGAGCTGTTAAAACTACAAGAAATAGAACACTAGCTACAAGCTAAAGAGAGCAAAACACCAGCTAAAAAAAATAAAAGTAACAAAATGCTAGCTAAAAGCCAAACGTAGCAAAAGTCTAGCTAAAAGGAGAAAAGACTAGGAATAAGCTGAAAGTAGCAAAACTGTGGCAAGAAGCTAAAAGTAGGGGAAAAAAGTTAACTAAAAGCTAAAAGCAGCTGTTTGTGTTTTTTACTCTTCGATCGTAGACCTGCGTATGTTTCTCTGGTAAATGTTCTGTTGTATATTTCTTCAATGGATCACTCTTAGTAAACACAGCGTCAAACAATTACATGTTATCTAGACAACAAAGTAAACCCTCCCTCAGGAGTCAGTGTTCTTTATTTCTTTTTCTGAAAACTGGCAACCCGAAGTATTGTCAAATATAGACCGTGAAATACCGTATATGGTGCTGATGTTAAAGTTACAGATTTGCCAAAATGACAATCATAACTAGTCACATGAAACATTGTCACTTTTAATTTTTATTCAAGAGACTTTGTGTGGACCGCAAACACTACTTAAAAGGTTTCTTATTGTGTCTTCTTTTATTTCCTCAATCAAAAAACCTGATCCGAGGGAAGGGCTGCTGAAACTGTTGTCAGGCTGTACATTTTTTTTTTTTAAGTTACCGGCAGGGCTGACTGACTTTAAAGTTAATTTCCACCCCTGTTAGAGGCTGGCGAGATGAGCTCTGAAGTAACTGTGAACATTCAAATCTACAGAGAATCTGACAGCTTCCCAAGGTAGCGCAGCCTCGCCATTTTCACATAATATCAAAGCCTGTAATTTGTGAAAAAAAAAATGTGTGTGTGTGTGTGTGTGGGGGGGGGGGGGGGGGGNCTAATGGAGAATTAGGCCCCTTAATAATTTCCACACAGCCAGCTTGAAAATTTCCAGACGAGCTTTCAGCAGTGAAGCACAAAATTGAAAGGAAGCTGTCTGCTCTTGATGAGGAGGTGAGTGCACATAAAGGCAATGCAAGGTCTTTGGAGAGCGGTACACAAATAAGAGCTATGAGAAAAGCTTTGTAATCTCACACCTGAAATTGTCGCGTTACCATTTTTCAAGTTTATTATTAGTCGGTCGCTGGTTTTCAGGGTGAAAAGGTGACGGTCGCATTCACTTACTTAACATACAGCATAGGGTAAAATCCAGACGTACTTATCCATAGCGTGCCGACTTCTTCCTTTTTTTCCCCCTCTCTCATCATGAGAAGAGCACGTGTCAGTAATTCTGCTTTGATACAGCAAGAAAAGAAACCTGCAAGGTCACGTATGAAATAGTCCGTGTGGGAGTCACTCTGCCTGAAACTTTTCCACAGAACCTTGATGACATGCGAGGTCAGACGAACTACTGCGCTCTAATAGGAAGTGTTACAGCTCAAGGTGTCGGGAGCAGAAAACTCTAACTTTGTAGTTCAGAGTCAGTTTTCCAAAGGCTATTTAAAATCTTGGAGAAATGAGTCCGTTAGGTGCTGTGGAAGGCTGCGGGTTTAAACAAATGAACGCTAAAGGGAGTTCTGCCATTTGAAAGTGCTGTTGATTTTGCTAACAAAGTATTACCAAAACTACAAAATGTTCATGTTTACTACCAATTCTTGACAGTCACTTAGGGCCCAATAGAAATGAATAATTATTGTTCACTGCTGAGAAGAGAAGGCGGACAATAAAGTTTTTGACACTTTTGTGTGGGTGTGCATGTGTTTGTGTGTCTGTTAGCACAATATCTCATGAAACACCGAATGGATCTTAATGAAACTTTCAGGGAGAAATCATTGAATGTACATCAACAAATGATTAACCTTTGGAGCCAACTTAATTCAAGATTGCTGCCACAGCCAGTTTACCTTAGAAAACACAAAAATGACTCTAATCAAGTAATTTTTTTCAGATATTGTGCTTAAACTTGGTGTGGGTGTAGCTTCTCTTTGTGCAGGATCTTTGCTTAAAGCTTTAGCATTAATTGTTGGATTCGACCCTGTATGTCTGTTAGCAAAACATATTGTTAAACCACTGGACAGATTTGAACGAAACTTTCAGAAAGTAATCAATTTATGTATGTTTTGGGGGTGCTTAACATGTGGAGTCAATCCAATTCAACATGGATCGCTAACTGACCTTAGAAAACACAAAAATGGCTATACCTAACTCAGTTTTGCAGATCTGCAGCCAAAACTCCATGTGGTAGTAGCTGAAAGTCATTGACAACACATACGCCGAGTGTGACATCTCCTAATATCCTACGAGATCACCGCTGCTCCTCTGTCACACTCACGCTACCTTGGCAAAAAGGTGCTTTAATATAAAATCCGCCTCTCACTGATGGTGTTTTGTGTTTTTGTTTTGATGAACTATCATATTTTATGGATTAATAAAAAATATATATATACTGTTTACCTAATGTAATGCTTTTCTTGGCAACTACCGGTTGCCGCTTGCTTTATGAACACCGCTGTTCCACCACATTCTGGCTTCTTGTAGCACAGATAATGAAAGACCGTGTTTAAATGCTGTTTTTCACAAACTGTGAGGAGTGAATGCGAGGCTTGCCATATGGTAAGAAGCCCAGTGTGAAACCTGTCATCTTAGTTTTGCAAGCTGGGGACTTGCAGACACAAACCGTTTAAGTGGATTGCTCCTACTTCTTCGGTATGAAGTGACAGGAAGAAATGCAAACACAGATATCCACAGCCATCACACAAGGAGGGAAGGGCGGGGGGGAAACAACATAAATAGAGGACGATTGAATTCAGAAACCACCATTATATTAAAGTGGCTACATTAGCTGATTAATTGCTGTGTTTACTCACAAAGGTATAAAAATCTGAGCCCTTTAGTGGCAACAGCACACATTCATCTTTGTCATCTGCCTCACGCAATCATCCAGCAGCAGTTCGGTGTCCTTAAATGTGAATGTTGATGGAAACCCTTAGATTAAATGTCAAGGAATGACTGGACTCTTTATGATCCTAATATTGTGAATATATATTTCAAAATTTTAAACACATGAATAATGTCATCAAAACTATTTAAAACCGCTTTCTATCATAGAGTACATGTGTTGTTTCGCAGTACTAGAGAGCTTGAAATAATAGTTCAGATCCTTTTGAAGTGAAATTCTGCGGAAAGGTGAACAATAAATGTCTTACCTGTTGTAGATGGCTTTTTGAACCACCTCAATGTGGAGAAATGAAGTTTGATCGTAACTGGAGTGCTGAGCTTTGAGTGGAGCCAAGAACAAAGTGCTGCTGGATTAAAACTCCTCCAATCTCAAATGATTTACAGCAGTTCATGCGATTGTAAGCCATTACGTGCCGGTCAGTTTTGCTTTGTTACGGTTTCAGTGGTTACTTGCAAGCACAAATAGTCACAAATATCACAAATATCTGGTAGGATTGTTAAAGCATTTCTTCCAGTTTAACTGTGTAATGCAAAATGGACAGAGGCATAAAGGTTTATAAAACAGGGATAAACATGAACTGCTATGAAAGGTCTGAGATTGTTGCTGTTTTGAGACAACAATAATCCAGTTTGATTTGGCTCCGTCCCGACAAACCGTGAGCTCATCGGTCCGGTCAGAATTTAACTCTGTTTCTCCAAACTGAGGTCGCACAGCAGGTAAGATATCCAATGTTTGGAACCTTTCCCAACAGAACCACTCTTTAAAGGATGCAAACTATCGCTTTAAGATACCAGGGGACAACGCTAACCATCGAGCAGAATACGTGTATGAATCACGGAGTCGATCAATGACCATTCCAGTGGTCTGTTTTATAGGGCCACGAGGTGCTTAAAAATAAATAGCACTAAGTTGCATTTGTAGCGCAAAGTGTAAACTACATGCATCCATTTAATATCACACACGTAACCTGCCTGAGCTGCCGAAAGGAAAAATATAGATTTAACATTTAACTGCACACATTAATTATGCTCTTAAGGAGGGGAATTTTCCCTCGCTAAAGTTCTCTGAAACTGCGCCAAGTCTGCCCTTCACAACTATTATTGCTTGCTTCTTGAAACTATATTCTTGTGTGATGATATGCTCCCAGGTCATCATTAAAAGCAGTAAAGGTAGTGGTGTGTTACATTACAATCAGAGCAGTTGTAGGTCTTGCTCAACAGCCCTTCTCTTCATTAAAAGTTAGTTAATTGACGGTGAACTGGATCTACTTGAGAAGGAGTAATGAGCTGGGAGGGAAGGTCAGGTTCTGTGAATCAGCACTGATCTCGGTAATTAATTTAGGAATCATGAAAAACGGAATTACTGCCGGAGGGGAGATTATTTTGTAACATTTGCTTAAAACTGTAGAAGTTCAGCTCTGTTGCCGGTGTAATAACTTCACAGGTTTATAATCCCTGATCCAGTGCCACTCCCATCTCATGACGCTGTGTGGTTCTGTGAACAGTGTGCAGAGTTTTCCATCCATCCATTTGCTTTAACCGCTTCTCCATTCTGGGAGCTGGTGTCTATCTCCAGCAGTCACTGTGCGAGAGGCGGGGGACACCCTGGACAGATCACAAGTTCATCACAGGGACACACAGAGACAAACAACCTAGGGACAATTTTAGACTTACCAATTAACCTAACATGCATGTTTTTGGTCTGTTGGAGGAAACCGGAGTACCCGGAGTAAACCCACGTGTGCACAGGGAGAACATGTAAGCTCCACCCAGAAAGGCCTCAGGTCAGGAAGCAACCCTGCAACCTTCTTGCTGGGAGGCGACGGCTCTAACCACTGCGCCGCTGTTCCCCCTGTGTCGAGTTTTAGCAAATTGTATTTTTAGAGCAATCAATAATCAGTTTACAACCTGTAAGCAGGACCGTTTAATGTCTCAACACGTCCAAGTGTTTTTTATTACCTAAAACTAAATAAACATCATGAAAAAGCAGAAAAAAACCTAGCATTAATTAATTTAATGCCGTCTTTTAGCACTCAGATTGTGTGACAGAGAGCACTCTCAGCTACGACCACATCAAACTTTAGCTCGTTAGCTGTGACACTGATTGAGTTATAGTCAGTTTTGAGTTGCAGACTGATTAGTTGAGGGGCCATCCTGAATTAAGTTGACTTCAAAAGTGAATCAGTTGTAGATGCACATACAGTAATTACTTTCTGAGAGTTTCATTAAAATCCATTCAGTGGTTCGTGAGATATTTTGCTTACAGACAGGCAAACAAACACACACATTGGCAATTACATGACAAATATTGCCTGCAAAGAAAGAACAGTCAGATGAGTAAAGATCTCAACCTTATTGGTTGAAAGTCACCTTTGTAACTCTCAACAAAGCCGTCCTGCTTCTGTGTTTACAGCTGACAGTCAAACGTAATGTGCTTTAACTTAAGCCTGATTTCAGCTGAAAGGTCTTTTCAACCTAAAAGCGCTCGGCGGGGGGCGACGTGTCACCAGAAGCAAAAATACGTGTTGCCGTTCGCTGCTCCACGCTGATGACTATGTCATGCAGCAACTTAAATTACAATTAAAAAACCTGTGAACGTCTTACGTTTTTACTTTAAGGTGATGATTGTAAATGAAACTGAAGTGCCATGATTATCAGTGGATTAGTCAAGGTCCAGGCCCAGAGAAACCTGCTTGGAGTCAGAATGGCTACCATTGTTTGAAAAACATGCTCATCTGTCATAAAAATGTCTGCTCCTGACTGTCATCCTGTGTCCTGCTTCTACCACCAAAGATACTAGGAAAGTATAAGCATTATGATTACTCTCAACAAGACGTATCCAGCTTGCAAGATTATGACTGTTCAAATAAATTTCCCAGCTGTCAATTCCTTGTTTAGCTATGAAATAAAATACCTACAGCAATATTGGTGAGTCTTGTCAAGTTGGATATGGTTGATTCAACTCTTTTTTTCCCCCCTGCATGCTGTCACCAAGGACCCAATGGGATCCCAAACAAAAAGTAGGAAAGCTCTTTAATTTGGGTGCGTGGGGAGAGGGTGCCTTACCAAATACAAAATCCTCTTGTAGAATACACTCAAGACTGACAACTGTAGAAAAAAAAAACTTTTTTTGTGTACAACAAAACAGCTGCTCAATATTTTGTCCAAATGATGTCATTTAAACTCTTAATTCTTATCTACTCTAGACCTATATCATGTCCAAACCAGTGGTTCCCAGACTTTTCAACAACTGGCTGACTAAAGAGCTGCAAAAACTAGTTGTACCAAATATTGCCAGATTAAACATCTAAATATCTCTGAGAAAGTTGAACAAAATTAGCAGCCTTGACAAGCGTTTCACAAATTTTATTCATTTTCGATTACTGTCTTCATCTCTCTTAAAAGGCTAAATTTTATTTCAATACTGAAGATCATCTTAAGACCCCTACTTGGTGATTCGCAACTCGCTTTGATTTGGTTTCTTCACATCTCCTCTGTACGGGTCAGTGCTGCCGGGTTAGCAGGCTAACAGAATGAAGAGATGGCACCATTGGCTCTTTTCTTGAAGTGGTGTTTTGTGGAGTTATCAGTAATTATAATCAGCAATTAATTCTTACAACAAGTAAGCTATTGCTTGCTCATAACCTTTCTATATAACCCTACATCAAAAGATTTGATATATTTCTTCAAAACTTTCTTTGTTTTGCAATTAGCTTCACATGGATCATTACTGGTAATAAACCACAGATGACTTGGATTTCAGTGGAAGTAAACATAGACATTTACATAAATAACCATCTAATGCAAAAGTGACAGCAGTCTTAATGTTTATACAGTAGCGTTCACATAAACGGAAATGACATTTTTGAGATTGGCGGTGTTTTAGGACAGCAGAAATCCAGATTAGAACTGGCTCTGCTCGGACCGACTGTTAGTTTGTTTCCCTCAACGTCTGCCTGATATTTTAAACTGATAAAGCTCTGAGCCATTTCTGCTGCAGGTAAGATATTGAATACTGATAAGAACTCCACAGAACAAACTATTCTTTTAAAACAAAAGGGACTTCTTTTTGCTTGTTAACAATGGTTAGTTATGTAAACTAACAGACTGACAGGCTCTTATAAGAGCTATCTGATACGCAGTGTATACATACATAAATATACATTTATATCTACACTTTTAATGTCAAAGTGATGAGTCAAAACCATAAGTTAGCACCACCACTTTTAATGAGTAATAGGGATGCAGTTGCTTCATATGTACCACTGATCAGACATCAGACAAACTGCATATCTGGTTTTAAACTATTGGCAGCATGAAAAACTAAAAAGAACTGACTTTAAACATAGAAGTAAAAAGAAGAAAAAAACATTTATCAGCTAAATCATGCTAAGAAGTCATTAAAATATACCCAATAAAAGAATCTACCCAATTTATGTAAAAATACAAATAAAAAAAACTCTCTAATAAAGCGTTTTTTTATAAAAGGAGTATTCCCATTATTCAAGCACTGCATTAATCAAAGCTGCAACATGCTACATTACAGAGACATTAATTCTCTCCTCTCCTCCCTCCCACCGTTCGACTGATCGTGTGCATATATGTGACTGGCTTTCCCTCGACCCCACGGTGAATGTGTTAGCCGGTTTAAGTGAGCATTTCATCATCTTCTCTCTCGGAGTCAGCTCTTCTCCTCACTTAGCTTCTCTGCATCTCCGCTCTGCTGTTTTCATCTTCGTGCTGGCTACTGTCCATGTTTCTTTTCTGCGTGTCCCTCCCTTTTTCCCATCTCTGCTTTATCTCCACCATCTCCCCAGCTGTCCCTCTCGCTCGTCTCTCCCTGCCCTCCCATCTGCTGATCATTCCCTACAGAGGGGAGGTTCTTCCTCCCTTCGCAGCGTTCCTTCTTTCATGATGTTCCCCGTTCTGGTCCCTATATATCAGGCTCTCTTTGCACACAATCCCTCCCGTTCCTTTTTTTTCTTCCATTCATCTGCCCTTTTCCTTTCTCCAAAGACTCATGAAAAAACTAAATCACTGCTTCATCATTCATACCCATCCGTCCCTACATCCAGCCAACGACTCCTCCTCTGTTCCCTCCAACCGGTCCGTACCCTACAGCAGTAGGATCAAAATGTTGCACAGACAGAGCGTGAGCCAAGATAAGCTCACCCTGCAGGTCACTGTCTATGTACCAGCTGATAAGAATCAATCTGCACCCCAGGATACAAGTCCTTTTGTTGTGTTTTTCCCTTTGTTACAGGCCTTGTTCTTTTATTTTTCTATCACCCCAGTCCAACCCATTTTTTTTTTCAAAGCATTGCCAAAATCATTATATTGCAGGCTCGTTAATCCTTTCTTCCATGTTTCTGTCTGACAGCATTTGAATTCTGCTTTCTTCAATATTTGATGTAGTTCATACGCTACTAATGGGAGCTCTGTGAAGAAGCGCACTGAACTGCTTATCTCACTCAGAGCAATGTTTTAGGGCATCTGTGCAAGATTGATTTATTTTCCTTTTATTTATTTATTTGTTTAATTTTGTGGACTGATAGGTCAGGGCTGACTAAAAGACCTCACAATTTCATGTTGCAGCTTAAAGCCAATGTCAGAAAGCCCTCTACCACCTGGAATGACTTTCATTAACACCAGCCTTACGTAAGGTACTATTTGTTTTTCTATGAACTATGAATATCTAACCTGTTGCAGATACCTTCATGAATATTCTCAGATTTATAAACTAGTCTGAGTAGGATCAAACCCAAAAAGGATTGCTGTGAACCTTTCCACATAAACCAACTTCAACAAATCTGAGCTGTTGCTTTAACTAAAATCAACTCTATTGAATAGAATAAATAGAATTATCATTTCTTTGTCCCTTAGTGGGGAAATTCCAGATCTAAAGTCAGTCAGCTCATCATTGTCAGTGATACCGATTTATTGGAGATAAACATATTTGGTGTTTCTCGCTGGACTGCGTCTGTTAGCGACAAACTGCGAATGGCATCTGCGAGGCAGTTTTCAAAATGCCTCGCAACATGTTTTCTCAATTTCCTTGCATAAGTCCCAAGGCCTTGCTCTCACATAGCCCGAATTTTGAACATGTTCGAACAATTAGCAAGAAAAGCTCTTCTATCAAAAATAGTAAGCAATATCACAGGTGTTGGGAACCTTGATTTCTGTAAATCTAGAGCAATAGAGCTGTGTCTTTTTTATATGTATGCAAACTTCCAGCAAATATGTTACTGGGGGTTTGTGCAGGTGTGTTGTTCAATGGGCAAATTTGCATCTTTTTCTTGCAATTTTGTGTCTCCAACTAGTCCCCAACAGTGACAGCCCAGTGAGATGCTACCTTGATACTACCTTGTAATTGCCACTGAAGTCCGATTTTCACTTCCTTGTCTCTGAAAAAAAAAAAAAAAAAAAAAAAACACAATTATACACAATTAAACAAAGACTTAATAAATGATTGGAATGAAGTTATTTTTTTTTTTTCAAATATGGGGCTATCCTGAAAACATTCAGAGGTGTTAACATTCAAATCTAACAACATCTATACCATGAACTGTGCTACAGTTGATCCACCTGACTGGTACAAAACAATTGGTGCAAATCTCCCTACCTTCATTACAGACGTGTACTCCAGTAGATGAAATCATACATGTTGGCCAAGGTGGAAACAATGTGCACGACATAGAATACTGCTTTGTAAGCCATATATGAAAAAATAGGTTGTTATTTTCAAAAATTGGACTCAGAAAACACGGCTTCATAGCTCACTGGTCCAAAACACTTAGAATTCAGTGAAACTGCAAGTGAAAATTCCCTTTTTTTTCTCATAATTTTGAGTCACCACCCAGCCTCCAACAGTCACAGTCCTTTAAGTTTCCTTTCACGCAACACTTTCAAGCTGACCCAAAAGGCCTGCTCACACTGTGCAACTTCAAACATTGGGAAGGACTTGTACATGTCACACTGTGCAAACTAGACATAAAGTCTTGATAGCGACCTGCGTCACACTGTTCAATCTGAAATGTAACGGTTGCCGTGAAATTTTCTGATGTAACGTGCCAACAAGTTTGCAGTATGGACGATTTTTAAAAGGGATGACTGAATTTATGGCTCTGAGGGACCAACCCGTGGCTGTGGTGGAAAAATCAGGTTTTCATTGCACTGCATAATTGACACAACGATACCTGCACTATTTTTTAAAATATTTTTTATGGCAATGTAGAGCCACTGAGGTGTCAAGCATGCAATAACACTGATTTCAATAACTTTAATGTACCAGTGGTATGTAACAACTGCAAGTTGTTGTGGTAAAAGAATGCACAACAATGCAAGTATTAAACTGAGACTGATCCTTAATTTAAATGACTGATCAGTATTAGGGACAAAAAAAAATCGATTGGGACATCACTAGTTTTTATAGTTCTTTAGCTTGAGTTTAGTTACTTCCATCACAGGAATGGGAAGTCTGATTTCTCTTTTGCTCGTTGTGTATTTTAAAGCTGATCATCTGACCTTGATCTTTTCTGTAGATATGTAGTTTGGGTTACCTATGAGTAACCTGAGTGGATGACCCACTCTCACAAGAGGAAGGTCAGTGTAGAGGTGGATGGGAGTGGACCACACACACCTCCTGCCACAGAGAGATTTATCAAGCCAGCTTCGCTCCCTGAAACACATGGTTAATTTAGCAGCCATTACAGGTGACATCTTGATGAATAGAGAGGGCTGTTCTCGCATACATAGGCAATAGGCATAAACACACACAAACATACACAGACGCACACAGACACGCTCATAGGAAGAATAATGGTCATTTTACTGCAGTCTGCAGGAGGACAGGAGATAAAAGTTAGTGTTGGGAGAATGATGTGTCAGGCTGGTTTCATTAACTCGGAGATAGAAGACTCCTGTCTGTGCCATCAGCGATTATTCTGGAAAAAATAAATTATTCTTCACTGCTGGAGATGGACATGTGCACTAACACACTGACAAATGATCAAGTTACCCCACAGTTAATCCTAACTATTTATGCAAGCACCCAAATAATCCTGTCTCTAATTAGGACGCCTGCTAATCAGGATTTAAGACACGCTGAAATGTTAAACAGTGGGCGACATATGCGAGTCCACCTGTGCGTACCGCTCCAGAGAAAATATTGTATTCAGACAGGAGACAACAGACCATTGCTCATCAGTCCCCTTGGCCATTTATCATCATTTTCATCCCTTAAAACTGATATGTATTGATTTGGTGGAGCTGCCCTTCACCGCGTTGAGTAGGAGGTTCCACGCGCACCACAAACATTCGATCACTGTCAAACATGTGTTGGCTCGGCCTGTGACAAACATACACTAAGCTGTTCTACAAAGAGCTGTCTATTCAAACCAACAGATGATATAGAGTTGTTCAACCCACACATGCAGGAAGCAGTCTGCCTACGGTTGAACGGCAGCCCAGAACCAGCAGCGGATAGAGAATGTCCTTTATGAGGCAGCGACTCTGCTCACGCTTTCTATCTCTCTAGCAGCTTTGGCAGGGGAGCAGAACAGACATACAGACAGACAATAGAGAAGTCTCTGTAGAGATCAACATGCACTGCTACACAGCCAGCAATTTATCTTTTTTTTTTTTCCTCCTGTCCCACAGCCCGCAGGGACACTGTAACCCTTTAATATACATTTTAAAAACACGGACAAATTCATTTTGGCTATGCTTTGTTGAATATCAAAGTTCTCCCAAGGATTAGCATCAGATGCAGCCAAAATTATTCCAGCTGAATGAAACCAGAAGCCCAAGAGAACGCAGCATTGGAGCACACGCTGCTAATAAAGAAATAGCAGAAAGTCAATACTCTGTCTGTCTGTATCATCGCAGTAACAATCACATCAGACGCAAACTTGATTTGATTATGGTCTTTCACCACTATAGGTATTTTTCGTCTCTCGTCGTCGGCAGTGGAGGGTTGTCATTACCTTCTGCTCTCATCAAGATGCATCCCGAAGGTCAGGCCTGATGAATTGGAGAGACAGTTCTGTCATAGAGAGCAGCCATTATCCATGATACTGAAAGAGATTATTCACCCTCCTGGGAGAGGAGAGGAGAGCAGATACCGAGCAGAGCAGGTGAAGATTAAAGGAGGAGGAAAAACAACGGAGACAGGAAAGAAAGGCAGAAATGGTGAGCCACATCCAGTGGGCTCAAACAACACTTCAGCAAGGAGTCACTGTGAAATACTGATGGGTGATTGGTGACAAAATTCTCCCCTAACCACTTAAAGCTGACACCTCAGTGCAACTGTTTCTCTCCACAGCAGGCAGTCAGGGATGACATCAGTGTACCTGAGAGAAGCTACAATAGTCCCAGCCCAGTTAGAGCTGACACCAGGAAACAGTCTCCCTCCCCCGCTCCCTCTGTTTCAGCTCAACATTTTTTCTCAGCGGAGATGTCCTCTGACAGAATCCTGCACTGAAACCTCGCCACAAGGCTGTTAGCTAAAGATATCCCCTCAGGCTGGAATTTAAGGAGGGAAAGGCCTGCTGGTTTGAGTGAATTCAAATAACATTGATCCGTCCCTGTTATCACCAAGGAATTTGCCAATCAGCTTAAAACATAAGGACATCCTATGGTACACTATCATCCCACGTATCATAACATCAGGGGGTAACAAAAACAAGACGGTGAGCTTGGCAGCTCATAGGATAACCCATCCTAATAGGGTTCTTCTTGAACCTTGAGCCCATCTTCCCATCTGTCTCCGCTTCTCTCCGCAGGCTGTGGTGATGAAGTGCTCTGTGCCTGCAGTAGACCAGCAGTGTGCCATGCATGATAAAAAGCAAGCGGATGGTAAGGGAAGCCTGAGGAAGGCTCCGCAACCCAGCTGCTGGTACAAAGCTGCAGGCCGAAAAACACACAGTAGGCCCGGAGGTGGAAAAACATGATTTGAATGGCAGTAAAACATGGATGCAAAGTGGCTCTGTGTGGCACTACACACACATACAAACGCACACACACAGGTCACATTAATGAAATGTGCATAAAAGAAGGTGAGTGTCTGGGTTAATGAGCAGATGCTGCAATCAAAATAAAACGAAAGTCCACCCTCTTACAACTCTAGGGATTTTTTTTCTGGAACATATTAAAAATGATCTGGTCTTTACCAGGTTCTAAAATTAGGCAAATCTTACCTCAAGTGCACAAAGCCACATCACAGATTTTATCATTAAACAAGAACAAAGGTTAAACTTAAGTAGGTAGTTGTATCTTTTTGAACCACAAGACTGCTGGAATAATGTTCTTAAAACAGATGAGACCAAAATGGAGATGTTTAGCTATAATGCACAGTGCTAGGTTTGATGAAAACCAAACTCAACATATCAGCACAGTACCTCATACCAGTTGTCAAGCACGGTGGTGGAGGTGTGATGATTTGGGCTTGTTTTACAGCCACAAGAACCAAGCACTTTACAGTCACTGAGTCGACCATAAATTCTGAAACTGCAACCAAAGGACTCTAGAGTCAAATGTACGCCTATATGTCAGCTAAAGCTTGGATCAAACTGGGTCATGATGCAACAGGACAGTGATTCAAAGCACAGCAGCAAAACTTCAACAGAACGGCTGAACAAGAAAATGAGTAATACATCGGCCTAGTCAAAGTCCAGACCTCAGCTTGACTGGAATGCTGTGGTGGGACTTTAGGAGAGCTGTGCAGAAATAAACGTTTGTCAATCTCAATGAATTGAAGCAACGTTGGAAATAAGATTAGGCCGAATACTACACAACCATGTGAGAGAGTGATAAAGTCATACAAAAAACAGCCAGTTATGATTGCTGCTAAAGGTGGTGGACTTACTTTTTTCCACACACAGATTTTCGAGCTTGGCTTCATTTTTATTTAATAAATAATGACACTGTGGGAGTTGCTGAGGTTAGATTTGAATGATTTTTTAAAATCTGGTAAAGACCAGATCAGTTTTATTATGTTCCAATATGTAAAACCCAAAAGAGGGTGGGCCTTTCTTTTTCCCCAATGCTGAATTTTAATTGCATGAAAATGACATGCAAATAAGGAGCTTGGCCGGGGGGTTAACACCAAATATAGTGAGAAAAAAAAAGATTGTTCAAAATAGTCGCTGAACTCTACAGTACACCCAAATGTACTTAGGCAGTAAAAACTGATAAGGGTGCTATAGTGTTTACCTGTCTCACAGAGGCAAACTTTAATACAGTGATATGCTGAAATGTAAAAGCAGCATCCTCAAACTTTAAAGGAGCAGCACAGTGGATGACACTTCCC
The DNA here is from genome assembly GCF_001649575.2 of Kryptolebias marmoratus. Lineage (NCBI taxonomy): Eukaryota > Metazoa > Chordata > Actinopteri > Cyprinodontiformes > Rivulidae > Kryptolebias > Kryptolebias marmoratus. The sequence continues at coordinate 9,844,127 of NC_051438.1, forward strand.
AACCTCTTCACCATTTGTGTTTAGGGGGCTTTGTCAGAATTTGCATACACACACAAACAACCTTGCAAGTCCACATTTCGTACACTGGTGCATATAGTCAGCTCTATGTTAATCCAGAGGAGATGAATGTAGACAAGAACGTGCTACGAGGGAAAACCAGCCTGTTTTCCCTTCTTTTACATCTCATCATGTATAGGCGTGTATTCTGGGGAATACATCCTCTTCAATAAAACACATTAAAAAAGCAGAGGTCTTTTATTTAGAAACAAAACATTATAATATTACCTATGAACACAACAATGCCTGAGGGTTAGTGCTTTTCTCCTCAATACCGGTTTGCTAGTTACTCCCAAATTGGGAGCTTTTGAACTAATGCAACTCCTGACTCTTTGGCAGCTTATTATCCCCAACACAGACAAAAAGTGTTGTGATCTCAGTCAGACGCTGTTTAGCATCTCCTCTTCTAACACCGTTACCATGCTGATGGTTTGACAGCCACAGACTCTACAGATGAGCTGATTCGCTTTAGTCTCAAAACTAAGTAGGTGGCAAGGCACTAAAAGTGTATTCAGCTTTATAAATGTAAAAGGTTTTTTTCTTTGCTAGGATGATAAGGTCACCAGAATACTTAAATGTTTTGCCAATTTAACTGTATTTTCACAATAAAATAATGATGAGGTTATCGCTTCACCTTGATTTGAATCCAACTTGAATGGAAATGGCTGACTTATCAGATGTGAAATATTCAAAATTTGCCTCATTCTTTGTCCCCGCACCCTCATCTCACCTTGTGCCTGTTTGTGTGCCTCTATCTGGTTTGCACTCAATGCTCAAAGGATTAAATTACAGAAGTAAGTCCACTGTCGTGAGTAGGGGAAGGGTGGACCACTTCATGGGTCACACTCCCAAACCCCATCACCACTTCAGTCCTCATCAAGAAGATCTCAGGGGTCCTGGGCTGTCAGGATGACCTGAGATGGCCTGTTGAGCCCTCGCTCAAACAGGCAGACATCATTGTACAGGTCAAACATACCTCTCAAGGGTGTGATTAAAAAGTTAGAGGTGTGATTTCTGCTGTTGCTGGAAAATGCTCCACAGTATGTGCCTTAGCAGAAAGCAACTGGAACTATTTTCTTTCTCTTTTTTTTTTTTGGCTTTTTTTTATTCTTGAGGATAGATTAACTCCCATTGGTATGTTTTCTTTAACTCTAACTTTCTGGTGACAAGTTTCAGATGGTTTGAGGCAATTTGGGAGTCTTTGAGTTCACATTTGTTTCACTGAGCCACAAGAACAATTACAAGTCATGTACTATCCCAGCCGTCATGTGAGATTTAATCAAGATAAAAATAATTACATACAACAACATAAGTACTGCCAACAATACAAAATACGCCTATCGGTTAATTGTCCGAGTAATCAAAATCCAAAGCATGAATTCCCTCACACAACAATCCTGAATACATGTGTCTTTTAAGTATATACATGATTGTGGTGGGCTGAAAGGTCAATCTCACTGATAATGGGGTTGTCCATGGTGTAAATCGACAAACAATTCAATTAAAGAACCTGTCAGAACATGACACTGCAGCTATCAGTTGGAATCTGAAGAACTGACCTGCTACCAGCCAATTACAGAGCAATTTGTGATTGGAGTAACAGACTTCATGAGTACCACTCAAGATTTCTTTGGTGGAAAAAGTCTTAATAAAAACAAGATCCATTGTAGAGCTGTAGTCTCATGACATTTTGTAATCTAAGTATTTGTGGAGTTACACCATGGACAGCTGACTGTGTACTGTCTTATGGATGGAGAGATTGGAACAATCTCGGGAGCAAAGGGTTTGACATTTTTATGTTACTCATTAGACTTGAGCAGAGATGAGGTTTTAACAAAGGAAACACATGTGACACTGACCCTGTGACCTTGAAATCAATAGGGATCATCCTTGACCCCTGAAGTGTTCACCTGCATGGTTTGACATAATTATCAGTTTAGAGCTTGGACAAGAAATTGTCTACAGACAGACAGACACATGGACATATAGTGCCATACCATAATATGGCCGGTCTTATGATGGGTGTAGAAAAAAACGACATGCACAACCTTTAAAAAGGCGCCACATTGCCTGATTTCACATGAAAGCCTTTTTTCAAAGGCATGAATGTTAATGTGTGTCTGAAGGCTGTTTCAACTGATTGCTGTGGTTTTACTATCTTTATTCCATCAGCTGTTACCTATACACCCCTTGCCCAAGGTTTGCAGTACAAAATTGATATAAACCCAAAAGAAGGAAAAAGCAAAATATTAGCAATAAGAACCAAATAACGTACTTCTGTTAAATGCCATTTCTTTATAAAATGTGGTTTAGTTAACAATTAAAAGTTGTACTTTGAGTTATTTATGTGTATATTGTGTGCCAAAACTACTCTCAGCTTTGCATGAGAAATCTTTAGGTTATATGTTTTGAGTATACATATTGGTTTCTGTATACTTTTACCTTAATGTTCAGTATATTTTATTCAACCAGAGATAAGTCCTATATATTAAAATCCTAATCAGTTTAGATGATGCAATGCATTGTTACATAGGAAATAGCTGTATATAAAGCAGCTCAGCATAGTTGTTCCTTCACTGGTTGTACCACTAAAACCAGCCTCAGCTGAATTGACATATAAAGGTCACTTTAGCAGTGATGGAGATTACTAATCAGACTGAAAATCAGACAGTTGCATGAGGTCTGCTGTTGCTCAGGAGAAGCTTTGTGACAAGCTGACCATCATCATGTTAGGCTAGCAGCCTACAAAACTATTAAAACAGAGGCTGATGGTTAACTCTTGCTGCATTATTGAAATACGAAGGAATTAAACTAAAGCTTCTTTAAGCATCTCCAATTTAGGAACTACAGTAATCAACCCTAATAATAAGTTACCGTAATACTTTTACAGCAATGAAAATGATCATTAATAATATGACAGAATAATGTTCCATGAATAATTTTAATTTGCCACTTTGATTTTTGCTTTTAAAGACTTTTACCAAATGTATTATTTTGACCTCCGTTCATTTATTCCATTTTCTCTTTACATAGTTTGGGGAGTGAGAGGAGCAGAAACATATCCAAGCAGTCAACTGGTACTTCCAGTTTATGTTGAATGTACTGCATTTACACAGTTAGATTAGATTTATTTGTAAAGAACTGTAAACATATTCAAATAACAGTGACTTTTTAAAAGACAAAAAATAACATATTTTTGTACACTCAATACCACCTGTCAGTCTGATTCCAGGCCTGCAGCTCTGATGATGATCTTACTAAACCTGTAACATGTTATATGTTTTTCAAATATAAATCTTGGATAGAGCTGTGATTGTATTGGAATAAATTGGACCGCATACAACGGGATCTATTTGCTCTTGTGTAAAGATGACAGTTTTGTGGACTGCCACTAAATAAAAAATTAACAGAATTTTTTTAATAAGTTTTTTTCTTTTCCAACTAAAACTTACTTGCCAACTTTATCTCTGTTATGCTCCATATTAAGGACCTACTACCACACTTTTCTACACCACTTTTTTCTACAATGGTTATTTGATGTGTTTGCTCTTCTTGTCCACATGGAAACAACATTTCCGGTAAGAAATGTAGAGATTTTTTTTTTTTTTTAGCGTATCTCTTTGCGCAAGTTTTCCAAAACACTGTGCTGTTTAGCACATGTCCACAGTTACTTTGTCTTCTAGAAACCAAAACAACAATGGCTCCATTTTTACTGATTATTTTTTTCTATTTTCACCAGTCTTGCTGATCCTGTGATCATTAAACTTCAGCTATGATGAAAAGGCTAACAACTGAGATGAAATTGATAAAAGTGTCTGAAAAAGAGCCACGGTTGAATATTTAGCCAAGCTAACAATGTCTTTCTCTGTATTTTGATATATAGTTAATGGGAACCTTCTCACCACCTAAGGGCGTGGCATGGGTATTACAGCCTTTTTGTTTAAACTCCAGATTTTCTTTCATGCATAAAAAGAAAAACTAAATGTAAAAAAAATCCATTTAGAATAACATTCAGAGAGTAGATTGGGCTTAAATCTAAGGCTTTGCTGTTGTTCTGTTACACCCAGAAGGCTAAATTTGACTCAATCTTTCTCCTTTTTTGTTTGTCTCATTGCAATTTAAATCAGTTCGTGCAGCAACACAACATTTAGTCTATGTAGTCCTTGAACTGGCTCTAACGCATAAATATTATTGTGAAGTGTTTTCTGGGAGGCCATAGACGTCAAAGTATCTTGCTCGCAGATATTTTGCAGCTGTGGTCTGACAATTTGCCCTGACCGGAATGTACATTTACTTGTCGAGCTAAAAGAAAATCTATTGGGTTAAATATAATTATATTCTAACCTAAAGAGATCCCTTTCACTGAAATGGCAGCTGAACGTTTTTACATGCAATGACTGCGAGCAGATAGGATCTAACAGTGAATTTTGTCTTCATTTTTCTTCCAGTAGGCAGATTTAATCCTCAGGAGAACATCTGCTACGGCGGAGAAGAGTTTTGGGCAGCTGTTGATAAACTACGAGCTGTCAGTCACGTCTTAAATGCCCCGACTTTTTTTTTTTTTTTTTTTTTTTATTTACCTCAGGGAGAGAGAGAGAGAGAGAGACAGTGAGTTAATCAAAGGAGTAGTTTTGCAATTAAGTGAAAGTGAAAGTTACAGGATTGCATCTTGAATCCATTTGGCTTACTTCATGGCTGAGATGAAGGCTCCAAATAGACTCTGTACTTTCTCAGGTTCAGTGATTAAGCTGGTCATGGCTTATAATAGTACAATACAGCAGTGTTTTTACACTGCATTTTCTTGTTCACATGCATTTTTATTTCATCCAGGGAAAAGCATTGTGCAGCACAATTACTGATTAGGTTTTTTTTTTTACTTAATCAAACGCCATAACGCATTTCAAGATTAAATTCAAATACTTTGTGATGTTTATCAGCTTTCCTTATGAATTATTCCAAGAGCCTCCTTTCCGGGTAAAGCCATTTGTTGTGAAGGATATCCACGTGAATTCGGCGTATGGCCTTGCTGTATGATTACATGTTTAACTCCAATATTGATGTAATCCACAAAAGAGTATTACCCTGCAGCAGCCTACCTGTGGATATGCATTTTAGAGCTTTAGCTCTGCACCCAGCCCACTCCTATCTGGCCCCTGCAGCTTTTTCCATCACACAGAAGCAATTTGGCGCATTTCTCCTGATGGGGGGCTCATCTGTTCTCCTGCTGCAGTTGGACAGCTGACCATCAAGCCAAGGTGCCTCCTTTTGGCAGGCCTGAATGTTTTATTCATACGCGCGGAGCTTAGAAAACCGCTGGACCGCTGCAAAAACGATTCAGTCACCTAAAGAGAACCACTTTCCCCGTTGAAATAAGACATCTTACATCTCTGTTGCGTTGCGATCCCTACCCTTTCAACAACCACGCTGTGTGAGTTCATTTCACTTGTTGTAAAGCAGATGTTCTCCTACCTGTTAACCACCCTCATTGGCTAAGAAAATATTCCTCTTGGATGTTTTCAGCATTCGATTATGGCACTGCACAGCCGTCCAGCTTTTCTGTTTTTATTTGGAAAGGCTTTTTTGTGTCTTGCATAGAGAATAATTTTAAGAATTAGTGTTGTGTTTATTAAAGAGTTCGCCACAAAATTAGACTGAATAGTCAAAGTACACTGGTGACATTGCAATCAGTTATCAGTTGGTGCACTATTTGTAACTCTGCTAAATCTTTTTAAACACCAAGTCCTGTTATATTTCTGTAATTATTAAGGTGATCGTTATTTGCACAGCTGTTCATTTGGTTATATTTTTGGCATAAAATATGTAGAAATAAAGTGATAGTTCAAGTCTTTCGAAGTGGTACCTGTTCTAGATAGCTCTTTGAATTATTTGGAGTTTAATTCTAACTGGATTGATGGATTTGTAAAGGTAGAGTAGGCAAAAGGGTCAGAAGGAGAACAGAAAAATCAGCATCAGCCATCCGTTTCAGTTTCTTGTGATGCCTTTTATTTGTTCATTAGACAGACTTCTCTCTCCAGCTTCCAAAGACACTGTTTTTATAGCCAATTGGCAACACACCTGTACTTTAGTGGACTAAACCACAATGAAACAGGTCAAACAACAAACATCTAAACAGAAAAACAAGAATAAAATGATTAATCTAATTGAAAAACTCATCAACATAATGAAGTGGTCTGCAAAATAAACCATGTAATACAAGATAACTCAGAAAGTTACTTTAAAGAAAAACAAAGCAATACTCAAAAGAAAACCCTCTAATTGGTAGAACCCAGCCAGGTAATCAATGACATCATCCAGCCATTAAAGCAGGAAATACTGGGCCGGCCCCTCCCATACTCCTGCCCTGCTGCAGATCTACAAGGGACAAACAATGGTGAGTAAAAGGGAAAACAAATACCATAAATATACCTTGAAACAAATTCAAACAATGGTCCAGAAGTATTAGCTTTAACCTAAACATATAAATAGATGGAAACTGCAACATAATGTTAACACAAACAAACCCGGGATAGTAAGTGAAGCAAAATTGCAAAGTAATGTTTAAATCGAAGCGTTATAACCAACTAGAGAAAGTGAATCAGAAATAAGGATAAGGGACAAGTGGTAAACACAAACTGAACCACTTTGTTACAGGATTGTGTCAGGAAAGTGGTTGCAGGATTTGGACCCAAACACAGGCAGACACAAAAGGGCTCAAAAGAAAATTAATTTCTTTTAACTAAAGACAAGAACAAACAGCTGTCATGGCAGCAAAAACAACCTAACATAAAACTTACAGCGCATGTATGCAACAATGAGCCAGTGAGAAATGGAAGCTGAGAACCAGGTTATAATGGAGTGAGGGTGATTGGTAAGTGAGCGCAGGTGACTGATTACAAACGAGGGACAGGTGCAGACGGGTGAGGCAGGCTGACAGGTACTGAACCGAGGACGGGCGAATAATGACACGGAGAGCCCACTAAACAACATAAAACTAAACACAGGAACAATCTAAAAAAATAACAGAATTGCAGAAACAATCAACTTTATACAGAAATAAACTCAAAGATACCCAAATCCTGACAGATTGCCATTACTTTTATCATTATTATTATTTGCATAAAGCTTTAAGGTTATCTGCAAGAGTAAATAGCGACAGCAGCTGCTACTTGTAGGATTTCCTGTGCAGACTGGGGCAACAACAAGAATAACCTGGACATGGTGACATTTATTGAACAAGGTGAAGATTATTTCAGTTGTCTTGTTTTTGTTTTTTTTAGAACTACAGTATTATTTTATTGCTTTTATTTTATCCATTCAGTAACTTTGATCTAGGACAGTGGTGGCGTTCCTACCACAATGCTCACTTTGTTGTTAAATACTATTTGACTTGAATCAGCGTCGACGAGGCATTGTATATTAGTTTTAAATTTATTTACTTTTTAATCTTCTTCTTCTTCTTTTTCTTTCAGCTGTTCCCTTTTCTGGGGTCACCACAATGAGTCCTCCTGCTCCATCTAACTCTGTCTTCTGCGTCCTCTGTCCTCACTCCAACTCCCTCCATGTCCTCTCTAACTGCATCCATATGTCTCCTCTTTGTCTTTTTCCTGGCAGCTGCATCTCTAACATCCTTCTACCAATATACCCACTATCCCTCGTCTGCACATGTCCAAACCATCTCAGTCTGGCCTCTCTAACTTTGTCTCCCAGTCCTTCAACCTCTGATGACCTCATTCCTAATCCTGTCCATCCTCGTCCCTCCCAAGGAGAACCTCAACATCTTCGGCTCTGCCACTTCCTGTTCTGTCTCCTGTCTTTATGTCAGTCCCCCTGTCTCCAAACCGTACAACACAGTGAAGTGAAGTCAAGTGCAGTGAAATTTTATATAGCACTTCCGCAACAAGGCGATTCAAAGTGCTTTACAACACAGAAACAACAATCAGGTACATAATCAAATACAGATAAAAACATCATATCAAACATCATAAAAACATCATAATCAAATATAGAGATACAGAAGTAAAAACATCAATCATGTATAATCTAAATGAAATATAAGATAATCTAAATAAAATCATGATAAAATTAAAGCTGAACTAAACAACAATTAGGAATGTAACAATCTAACAATATCTAAAATATGAGCTAAGATAAACTAAACTAAATAGCTGATAAACAATTTATTGCTAGAGTTGAGTAAAACTTAAATAAATACTACATTAAAATGCTTTGGAGCCTTTGCATGACCTAAATTACCAATGTAGTAAAAACAAAAACTGAATATTTGTGGGAATTTAAATTTTATTGTTGCACAAATACATTTTTTCTGTGCAAGTACCAATACAACTTCAGTTTTCATTAATGTAATAGCAGCATTTAGGACTGCAGAGTGTTAGAATGACAGGAAAATGTTTCTAGGTCTGACCTACTAGCATTTACGTTTGAAACAAAGTCACCAGGGAGCTTATTCAGACATGTCGACAAGTAGTTCAGTTTCCCCTCAAATGAATGCAAAGCATTGCAGATCTGAGAGCAGCTTATATGGAAAAAGAAAAAAGGGAAAAAAAACTACAGTCTTACATGATAAGCAGAACTGCATCTGCCTCTGGTCAGTGCCTCACAGCACAGAATCCAAAAGACACCCTATGGGGGGATCTCAGAGACACCCTGGGAATGAGAATGGATCAAAACACAAAAAAGTTTAGCCTGAACTTTGAGAAGAATTTCTTGTGTAGCTTGGGTTATTCCACCACATATCAGCTTTATTAGCCCTGCTCCTGTCCTTTGTTGATTTTTGTCTGCCAATCACTATTTGTTGACATTTCATCATCCCTTACCTTTGGATGTATCCTCTCTTGAGTTCACCTTCTATTTATTTGTTTGCTGTAACATTTTTAGTTCCACGTTTCGTGATTTTGTTCTCGGCTCTTTTCAGAACTCCCAAATCGTCTTGCCTGACTAGTATCTCTTACTTTGCTCTGCTGAATGACTAGCCATGTTTGACCTTTTATACCTTTAATAAATTTAGCATTTAACACTTCAACCATTCCCTGCATTTGATTTGATCTGTTCAGGAAAGTTCAGACCCAGTTATTACAACTTTATACGATGACCTCACATTAATGCTGAGAACTGTAGTGAGGGATGGTAACCCACAGATTTAGTATAGGCAGTCCTGCGCACAAATGTTCGAATAAGCTTGTCGTTCACAGGTGACTTAAATTTTTTTTAACTCAACAAGGCTGCTTTTATCCCAGGAACTTGAACTGAGTGCGTTTTAAAATAGTAACGCTAAATCACGTTTTTTTTTATTTTTTATGAGTAACCAGCTGGTGTAATTTGAGACTTTTTTTTGGACAAACCGTAGCCACTTCGTGAAAAATGCTGCAATTTCTCCCCTCGGGGGCAGGTTATTGTCTGTCGGGTGCACACCACGGAGTCCGGCTGTTACACACAAACATGTGAAGGTTCTCCTGTCTTTGTGGGGACCTGTTATTGTTAAAAAATAAAACAACAAACAAACATGTATTTCCCCTTCACTTTAAAATTTACTAAAAATGGAAGGCCCGTGTCTTGCACAACAAAAGTTCGAGATTATGCACAGGTGTGCCTGCTCTGCTTTCGGCTACAGAGTTCATCCAGATCCTACATCTTTGCATTTGGTTAAAAAACTGTATGTTTACACTAAACTGACTTCATTTGTCTGGTTTTGAAAGTGATATATTTAATGTATAGTGCTCCACATCAACACAGTTGAGTTACGCTCCAAACCTCTTTTGGTTCAGCGAAGCTCGCCTTATTTCTGAATGGTCACGCCAATTCGGTGACTATGCTTGAATGACGATTTGTGAACGGTCAGAGGCAGCTTGTGCCTTTGCAGCCATCTAGCAGAACTGTTTTGTCAAAATGCCCAGAGACAAGGAGGCTTTGGCTAGAACAACTCATTTCAAATGGATCACAACTACGTGACAAACCCACCTGCACCACACTGTAGGGATGTGAAGTTAATAATAACTGAATACATAATAACACAGTAAATTATGTGCATTCCATTATAAAATATAAATTTGTAAGAGAAGCCATGAAATCGAGATATGAGGCTCCACTTTGGAGACAAAGAGCTCAATAATGATTGGACTGATAAGCTTCCAGTTTGAGGGTGGTAAGACTGCTGTCAACTTTTTAAAAAAAAATTCACTCTTAAAAATATCATGGTGGTTTACAAGAATCCTTTCTTATAAATTTTACACTGTTGTCAGTTCTGGATCATATCGTTATTCCAGCAGAAATATGATGTTCCTGCACCGTCATCAAGGTGAACACAAAAAGCGCAACTTGTTTTCAGTTCGAATTACAACTTCTTTTCATCGTATTGCTTGTTACATTTACGTCCTAATTCTGCATATGTCAGTATACTTCAAAATTACTTTTTTGTGCTATTTTATTATTCCATCTACCCCTTCATTTCCTTTACCTGCTTGTTCCTGGTCAAGGTCCCAGGGCGCTGGTGCCTTCCTCCAGCAGTCATTGGGCTGCTGGGAGTTGAACCTGCAACCTTCTTGCTGCGTGGCAACAGTGCTGCAATTTATGTATCCCTGCAGCTGTGCTTTTCAGAAATCTACCCATTTCTACCCATTGTAGTCAATTTTAGGTGGAAAAATGATGAAAAGGTTCTATATGCCAAATAACGCATTATACCATCGACCAATATTTAACAATTTTATTCAAACCTTGTCTCATGAAAAACTGATAAAAGAACATGAACTACTTCATCCTGAGAGGATCCATGAACATGAATCAGTTCAGTTTTGGTCTGAAGCTGAACTTTATGGAGTTCTTGTGAACACTGGCTGTAATAAAAAAAAATACATAAAATACTTCAACCCCAGCAAAACAATTTGAAACCTGAGTGGAATTATTGTTTCTGTTCTCGAGAGTTTGTAAAGCACTGATGTTAAAACCCAACAGCAACGCTATTCAGGTAGTCATTCAAGCATCCACATGTTAACATGGTTTTATCTCAATTTTGGCAAGTAAGTGAATAATTGTACCTCTCCGGTTGTAACGCACTAGCGTCGCCGCTGCAAATTAGAGAGAATATCTCTAAATTGTCAAACCCAGAACTTTCCTGGCAATCGGTTTCCTTTGAACTGGTGACACTTTTGATCACAAATTTTCTTCTCTTTCATGAAAAATGCAAGAATATCCTTCATGATCAATAAAAGCTTGTATGACTGGATCCCAGGTGATCAGACAGAGTACATAATACACCTACTGTGTGACAGCTCCGTATTGTCGGATGAGTGAAACTGACGTCAACGTTCAGTAATCACAGAGCTCCCTGTCTTCTCTCCTTGATGATTCAGAGTGAATCAGACACAGTCTTTGATCAGTCTCTGGCGCTGTACCCAGGGACCGAGGAAAAGAGACTGGCAGTACAGAGGATAGCGTGGACCCAGCGGTGTATTTACTCCTGCATTTCAATTTTCCTATTGATTATTCACGTCCAGTCAGTGTATAACCGCTTGGCAGAAGCCAAGTGCAAAGCCAAATCCTTTATTATAGAAGATCTGAGTGAACATTATAGCCTTTCCTGCATGAAACAAATGCTTCAAGCAATTATAATGATTATAATCATCTGCTGAGAGATGTGCGCAACGCAAATTGGCTCTGTGTCAGTAATTAAGAGATGCACCCTCTTTTTTTCAGGAGAGGTGAGAGAAGTTTTCATGGGGCTTTTAAAATAAAACGTCTGAGTAATGCTCCGCAGAATTTTAATATCCACCCTGTAGGGGATAAATTGACCCCTTCTCTCTGAAGGCTCCACATTTGAACGCTATCACCTTTCAGAATCCCTAATTACGTGTTGGAAAAGGTAAAAGGAAAATTTTGCAGCCTAATTTGCATTGCTATTCTCTAATGGTCAGCTAACGCACACACACACATGCACACGCAAACACACCATCCAAGTCACATTGGAGTTGTGTAATTGCACCAAGTTTTTAATTCCTTCACTGGAACTCACCCAAGAGTGTGTGTGGCAGTGTGTAACCATCTAATTTCTTCTCTGTGGCAGGCAAAAAGAAAGTAGCTGCGTTAGAACAACCAATTTCGAGCGTCCCCAGTTGGAGCCTTCCAGTCACAGAAGCACAACCAGCCAGTCCAGGTGTGGGTTTATGTATACATTAAATTTCACATTAATTTAGATTTTTATTTCCTCCCCCCTGCTTTCACGGGCGTGCTGCTGCATAGAATAACATCACCAAAAGGGTGGCTACAGTAAAAAAGCAACGACAGCAGAGCCACACACCAGATGCTGTCATAGCAGAATATTATTTGATTACATCTGACATCCATTCCTTTCGAACACAAACAGCCTTCAGTAAACTTTTTTCCTCCCTCTACACCTGGTGAAAAGATTTGAGACTGTTTCGGAGCATTTCAGCATGTGGACCCCGAGGCAATTTGCTCAACAGGCCATAATTAGTGTTCTGGATTGTTTTTGTGCTTCAACTGCACGCACGCTTAAAATAAATGCAAATAGCACAGTCAGGTTGCTGATCTGAGTTTTCAAGAGCTTTCAACGCGGTCCAGCGCAGGCTTCTGTGTTCAAACCAAAAAGGCACGCAGTTTCCACCTCTCGTAAATTCAAAAAAAGTTAAAAAACAAAAACTATTTCCTCTCGTAGAAAATTGGATTCATAACAGCCACGAATACGCATTGCTGCACCTGCTCACATTCACCCCAACGCGTTTACTTCCTGTTCTTTTTTCCCCCCCACTGCCGCCTCATTTCTCTAGATGAAAAATAGTGGCTCGTTATGTATTCGCACTCTGAATGCACATCTTTGTATTTCACAAATAAATCACTGACTGTTTGTTTTTCGTCTGCCAGTCAGAGTTTTTCAGTGATCTGCTTCAAACCTAGCCTGTGCATTGACTGGGGACCCGCGTTAAATACACTGGTGAGTATGAGGCCACACGGAAGAGCGCTTCATGTACTTTGGTTGGAAGTTGTTTGAAGTTTTGGCATCAATGGCGTTAGATTGGATCAGCTAAAGAATGCCGTAGATTACTGCTTGTTTTCCTGTCAGTGGGCCTTCTTTAATAGTTGGATGTTGGATCCATGACTGTTTATTTTGGAACTAAAAGTTTTTTAAAAGCACATGTTTGAACATACAGCAGCAAAGTAAGAACTACGTGAACCAACAAAAAACACCTGAAAATAAAATGATCTGAGGCATATTTTTTTTATTCTTTAGTCAGGAAAATGTCCCATGTTGTTTACATGGAGGGCAGAGACTAAAAAAAGTAATTCTGCAGTCAGCCACCAGGGGCTAACTGCAGAATGACTTTTTTGTTGCTTCAGATTCCATCCTCCAGTCCCGTCTCCAGTAATAATATAGGGTTAGGGTTAGGCATGTACTGGTAATGGTTAGGTTTAGGGTAAAGGTCAGGCTTAGGCTACAGAAACGAATGGTAGTCAATTCAATTCAGTTTCTTAAAAAGGATAGAAGCACAAACTTGTGTGTGTGGGTGTGTGATCTTTAGGTCCATGCCCATCATGATCCCAAAGGTTTGTAAGATTAAGGTTTGATTTTGCTTTCTTGTTAGTAAAGCAATGGTTCAGATCTTTTTCTAACCAGGGATCTGTAGAAAGCTTATGAACAATTAATATCTTACCTGTTGTAGGTAACTTTTTAAACAACCTCGCTTTGAAGAAACTGAGTTTGGTTCTGGTTGCACTGACAAGCTAACAGCTTGTCCAAGTGGTACAAGACTAAAGTGGGTCACAAAACAACACCAATCTAAAACAATGAGGTCTGTGGTTATTTGCAAGCACAAATCGCAGCAGTAGCAGCTAGCTGTAGCAGCTAGCTGTAGCACCTCTGGAGCAGCCTGAGACACCTCTTTACACGAATATCATGAATAGCTTAAGAATATTTTTGCTAAAATATTCGCATACATTAAAACTGCTTAAATTTTCATAATTAATAGCTTGCAGTTTATAGATGAATTTTAATGAGATTTTTTAAAATGACAATGTGGAGTTCAAAAGGATTCCAGGAGATCTAAATTCATGTACAGTATCATGGTCCACCCACCTGAAAAAACAAACAATTATCAGAATGCAGTATAATTTCAGATTGTTTTGTAAACATAAACACTGTTGTTGTTGGAGGGGTTTTTGTATTCAATTAGAGACACAATGTTTTGTTTGTGTTCATGTGTGTACATTTCAGATTTGTTTTCATTTTTGCGTACAATAGAGTGGGTCAGCCTAGACAGAATTAATGAGTCTGTTAATTAAAACTTTTAAAATGAACTTGCAAAAAATAGATCTGCCTATGCAAATAATTCAATCCAAGTAATTATAAGAGGAAGAAGGAAAAAAGGAGGAAATGGCAAAAAGGAGAGAAGAATTATTTTAATGTTTTTTGCAAAATTTAAAAAAAAAAAAACTCATCTGTAACATGTCTACAAAAGTAGTTATTCTTGATAATCCAGACGCAGACGCAAGTGCACAGTTTTCAAAGTGACTATTCTCTACTGAAGACACGACTCTCTGGTTTCCTTGTTTCCTTAAAGAAAAATAAACCGTTTAACCCCTCTTTAGAACTGCACTCTTCAAAACCGAAGCACTGTATTTGTGTAACTTTTGTGTCTGTGTTTCGTTCCTTTAGGCTCGCAGGAGGCACATACAAACAGCTGCAAGCAGAACTCGGCCCACAGCCCACACATAAAATGCACTCATGGAAAAGAAAAAGAAAAGAAAAGAAAATCAGATTGTTGTGTTCGGAGCTCTTTATGTACTGAACATCAGCAGCTAACCTAATGTATTCATGCAACATAGGAGATGTCCAGTGTGCAGCTGCAGGCTTCACACTAATCTCTGAAGGAAACCGGGTCAGCATAAACTTTTACCAGTTGTTGAAGTTGGCTGGCAACTTTGGCGCCAGAAAGCGTTCCACTGCTCCACTTTTGGTTCAGGCTGTGTACAATTATTAACCAACAAACCTCAGATTAGACTTCCATAAGCTCAAAAAATGTTGCTTTGAGATTTGAGCCATTTTCTTGAGAATAAAATCACAACAGTGTTTCAAGTCTAGGTCTGAGGAAGCAAACCCCATTGTGCTTTCAAACCTTCTACTGTTTATTTGTCTCATTACCTCCACAGAGAAAGTTATGCTTTCAGCAATGTTGGATGGTTTGCTTGTCTGTTTACTTAAAAACTAACAAACAGATTTGGGGAAAGTTTTACAAGAAATGTTGGGGTTGTTACAGGAAACAGTTGGCAAAATTTTGTTGGTGAATTATTTTTTTTAATGACGATAAAGCCGTGGTGGACGTTTCCACTCTCCGAGGGCTTCTAGCTTTTAATTATTATAGTTGTGGCCAAGGATTATAAGGTGGGCAAAGTATAAAAGTAAAATACAAAATAACACGGCATTTTCTTGAACCAGTTACTCACGCAGCAGCATCAATCAAAAGCAGCGAAATTCCAGTATTTTGTTCAGTGCTTCACAAAACGAGTTCCAAACCTACACACATTCACCTCAAAACATCTTCAGCTTTTAAAATCAGCTTATTGTTTTCAACTGCTAAGAGTTTTGAAAAGTTATTTACAGGCTGGGTACTGCTCCAGAGCAAACCAAACCAATTCTGAGGTATTGTCACTATTTGCACAAAGCATATGACTACTGTAGGTCAAAGTTTATTTATATAGCTCAAGGGTGTCTAATCCTGGTCCTTGAGGGCCACGATCCTGCAGGTTTTACTTGTTCCTCTGCTCCAACACACCTGATTTGAATCAATGGGTGATTAACAGGCTTCTGCAGAACATGAAGAGGTGATTTAACCACTGAATCAGGTGTGTTGGAGCAGGGAAACAAGGAAAACATGCAGGATGGTGGCCCTCGAGGACCAGGATTGGAGACCCCTGATACAGCACATTTACAACAACCTCAGCTGACCAAAGAGCTTCACAGTAATTACAACATCATAAACAGATATGGTCTTTGTGCCAGTGTTGGTTTGGTTTCTGATTTTCCATTTAATCTCAAAATAGTTTTTATTCTTGTTATTTTGACCTTGTACTTAAAATTCCATTAACCATTTTTTTCCTTAAAATTCTGACTTTATTCTTTAAAAAAAAAAAAAGAGTATGTCAACTTTATTCTCAGCATTTCAACATTAATCTGAACATAATGACTTCATCATATCTTTCTTAAAAAGAAAACAAAAATAATCTTCAATTTTGTTTTTTAAACTGAGTGACATTATTACTTCATCATATACTGTACTTCTCTTACATTTTTTTTACGAGAAAGAAAAAAAATATCAAAATCCCTCAAGAATTTTACTGGAATTACTCATTGAGATGCAATCACAGAATTTTAAGTTTATAAGCAATAAAAAAACATTACCTGCTTTAAAGGGCATATAACATGATTTTTACAAACTTTTACTTTAAAACTGTGCAGGGGTCATAGCTAACAACAGTAATACTCCGTTCCATGTGAGAACTTGAGAAAAATATAAAAAAAGAAAAGAAAAGAAAACCCACAGGCAGGATACAATGACAGTCAAATAAATAAGCAGTGATAGTCTCCAACTCAAACCTGAGCTCATATAATGATATGATGAAGAGTAATATCACTGAATTCCAAATAAAGTTGCTCCCGCTCACATCATTTACTGTTTTTGTTGTCAGAAAGCAAAAAAAAAAAAAAAAAAAATCTGAAACTGACAGAAAACGGGCTCATTAAGAACAAGTTTTAATCACAGTCGCTTTCAAAATCAAACAACACTGTTGTTGGATTTTATTAAGATCTTGGTTCTATTTAAACACATCATCTGACACATGTCTCACACATTTAAAAACTGCCCGTGCTGTTATTTCAGCCATGTTTACATGTGTAATGATCAGGGGGAAAAGTTAGAAACACCCCAGTGTCTCTCAGTTTATCTCCAGGCTGCTGACGACGCTTTTTTTTCCCCCCTCTCCCTTTCTGCAAGCTGACTCTTACTCTGTGGCTGCTCCACCTTCTTCTATTACGTTTAGAAATAAAACCGGCATGGAGAAAATTAATTCTTTGCCCAGGCTCCTCGCTGTGGCAGTCATCTCTGTGCTCTGAATACGGGCCCAGGAGCGTGGAGCCCTGGTCATCAGCTGCGAAGCAGTGGTCGGCGTTTGTCCACAACTCTTACCGCCGGCCCTGGAGCACAGAGCCTCAGCCACCTTGTCCACGGATCGAACTACAGCTGAAGCTCGGACGTGCAGCTCTAACCACCGGCATTTAGACCCCGAATGGTAGTTAGAGCTGCGGCCACGAACAACGAAGCCTGGTGTAGCCAGAAAAAGCAGTCAAGGAAAAAAAAAAAAATCCTACTTTTTATCTTAGCGCTGTCCCAAAGGACAAACAGCACCAGAAAACAACAAAATCGTCAATTTCCTCCGAATGGCTGTGTGAGGTTTTTTTTTTTTTTTTTTTTAAAGCTTTTCCACTGCCCTCCTCGGGCTAAAGCAGCACATGATCCCGATCGATGTGCCCAGCCCTGCAGCTTGGATAGCCTTCATCAGTCGGTGAGGAGCTGAGCTGGATGCTTGGGGAAAGTACAGGTGTTCGCTCCTCCGTCCAGGACTGCGATGAGTGGCTACACTTCAGTTTGTGATGTTCCTGTTAAAACTGTCAGGACGTGGGGAAAGGGTGGCGAACCCAATACGCAGACTCATGATTAAAAAGAACAGATTAATTAAACTAAAGAAAACAGAAAACAAAAGGCTGGCGTGGCAGCAAAACAGACTATTACAAAAAATCCAAAACGGCAAGGCAAAGCAAGGTGGAACCAGAGACAAACAACAATGAACCAGCGGGGAAGTGGAGAAGATGACCAGGTTTTAAAGCAGAGGATGATTATGGAAAGTGGGCACAGGTGAGTGATTACAGCAGGTGGAGATGGCCATGACAATTAACCAAGCGCAGACAGAGGTGAGGTGAATACTGACAGAAGTACAAAGAACAAAATTAACTTAAACAGAAAACCCATGAAAGAAGAACCCAGAACCAAAACTAAGAATAAACTCAAAAATACTAGAAATCATGACAAAAACAGCCTTTTTGTCCTCAAAACAATCTGAGTTCTAAAACAGAAATCAACTACATCGTTACAGACCCACACTCTGATGGTTCTTATAAGAGTGAAACTGCGACGTACGCAACTTTTCAGAGTGTCATCATTCCAGCTTCTGTTAAATGTGCGCCAAACAGGTGCACTTTAAAATTACACGTTTGCTTTGAAAGTAGTGAAAACCTCAACTGTGATTTGTCGATGTCATTACAATCAAGATTTGTAGGCTTTCTGGCACCACAACATGATTTTACATGGGTGGTAAGGAAACTGATAATTAAGAAAGACAATTTTTAAACTCCATTACAAAAGATTTATTCCATACACAAATCACATTACATCTGATTTTTTTTTTTTTTTTTTTTTTCTTTGGTCAAACTGGAGGTGACAAGTGAAAGTCAAAAAGTGAGAAGAGAGAGGACTCCAAGTTTGATGTGAGGCTGAAGGAGCGGAGGAGTGGGTGGGTTTGTTGGGGCCGTTACTTTGTTGCAGCCAGCTTAGGAGTTGTGTGAATCCATGGGATATTGGACGTCCTGACCCGGCCGGTGGAGGGCGTGAGGATGGATTGGCCACTGCGGACCATCTGAGAAAGCAGGAACAAGAAAGAATGAGAGATGGGGTGATGAAGGTGTGGAGAAAAGGAAAGGGAGTAAGGAGAATATCAATGGCCAGACGGAGACACGTATGGATTTCTGTTCTGTCTCTTCAGAGCCTAACTTTACTGCAGCGAAGGAGTGGATCGAATCGGGAGGGAGAGAAAAAGTGCCTGCTGAGCCTCCCCAGAGAAATCAACACTTATGCATGAAAAGCTTCTTTGACTGTTAACTTTGTTTTCCTGTTCATTGTTCAATAGGATGCACTTATTTTTTTTTCTCATGTCCTTCTGTTTACAAGTTGACACAATAAAAGCAACATAAGGCGGTGACAGAAAATAATGAAAACCACATAAATGATAAAAAAAAAGGCCGTGCCTCAGAGTACTAATAATAAAAAAAGGAAATTTATGAATAAGTGCGGTTATTACAAAACCCTTTCCTGCGAATATTTGCATAATTCCAATTACAGCACAATGACACAGTTCCTTCCTGATGTGATTTGTGCTGACTGTTAATACCATCAGCATAAACAAAGGAATATCACATTGATTCTCGAGCCCGAGTTTGTCAATATCTGCATCAACATTCATATACTGTAAAAAACCAGGAATGTAGAAAGACAGCTAGAGGTTATGGGCTTCAAAACTTGAACTGAGCAAGCTGTAATCCTTTAAATTGGTCATTTAAATTTTATTTATAAAAGACAGAAGCTTACTCAAGATCAGAGACTAGAGACTTTGGCAATTTATTACCTAATTTTAAGCCTCATCAACAGCAGTTGTTTGGCCACAAACATTTAGTTTCACATTAATAAAACATGGCTCACTGCTTTGTGGGATTGGTAGCACAACGTGGTGAACTTAAGCAACGGTAACAGTGAATGTATAGCAACACTTAGACTACAAGAGGCTGTTTTTTGTTTTTTGAGCAAGCAAAACCTACCAAAAAGTTCACAAACTGCTTGAGTGCTGCCAATAAAATAATCTTGGCAGGAACAGAAAAAGAGACAAAGGTTCAAGTTTAACTGAAAGCTTTAGCTAGTTAGTCTTGTGTGCCAAGATAACTGTTCTTCATAAAATATATCTACATCTTACATAATGGCTACCAGAAATTTTATGGTAAGTGAAGTTGTCATGTAAAATTCAAATATACATTTACTAAGTTTTAGCTGAATGAAAACAAGGATTCAAGTCAAATTACACCATTGGTAATCACATAGTTTGTTTTGGTATCACGAGGGGTCAGTGCTGTCAGCTCCCACAGCACCTGACCTTAACGGCTTTCCCTGCAGGTGGTGGACCCATGAAGAGGTGGCTTCCTTTTGTTTTTTAGCTCTGACCCAGGAGCCTAGGCTTGACCACCAGGCGATTTAAGCCAAAAGGCGAGGTACTCAATATACTGATCTATCTATGTACCAGTGATCGAAAAAATAAGGTCCTGGACACAATCAGCTGAAGGAAACTTCTTCTGTAGCGTGATCAAGTTCAGCCTTAGGGAAAGGGCGAGGAGCTCTGTCAACTGGGAAGAGCTTGGAGTAAACCCGCTGGTCCACCTCATCAAAATGAGTCTGCTTCGGTGTTTCAGGCAACTGATTACGATGCCTTCTGGGCACCTCCCTCTGAGGTTTTCTAGGGTTTGACCAACTGAGAGAAGTCTCCAAGGCAGACCCAGAACTCGCTGGGGAAATTATGTATCCTCTTTAGAACACACTGAGATCCCTCAGGAGGAGCTGGAGCGTGTCGCTGTGGAGAGGGATGTCTGAGTCTCCATTCTGGACCTGTTGCCTCCAAAACCTGACCACAGAAATGCAGTAGGAGATATATATATATATAAAACTAAATGTCGATCTGGATAATCTATTAAGGTCACCATTAACATTAACATTGTTCTTTTTTTCATATTTTGGTAGGACGTGTACATTCACTTCCCACACAATGTCTACCAAAAATGTTATGGTGAGTGAACATGACATGTAGGATTCATGCATTTATGTATCAGGGTGTTAAAATCTCTTGCTGTGGTTTATAGAGCTAAACAGAAAAGAACAGAGGGGTGGCCTTTGATCCTGAGAAAGGGGATGTCTGTGAAGAAGATAATGAGGGCTGGGTGTAAAACTCAGGCAAAAACTACATCTGCACAGCTGGAGACATCATACCCTCCACCTTTCAGATTCAACTGAAACACAGCTGAGGTGTATTTAAAGTGCATTTGTTGGCCTTTCAACGTCTAACATGCACAGCTCAAAGTGTTTCAGATTTGAGGGTTACCATGAAAGAGACTAAGGTGAAACAAATGAGTTTCTGTCTATCTATCTATCTATCTATCTATCTATCTATCTATCTATCTATCTATCTATCTATCTATCTATCTATCTATCTATCTATCTATCTATCTATCTTTCTTAAGCCAGAACTTCCAGCTTTAACGCAGTAATACTATAGTCTTAAAAAACACACTTGGTAAAGTCAATATTTTCTGTTAAAAACAAAGCTATTAAAGGTTTACTCCGTTTGCTTAACATAAAAAGTAAAAACAGATAGAAACTCCTTACCTTTTTCTGTCTAAAAGTACAAAAAAACATGAGAACTAATTTCACATTTTATACCACAAGTATTAGAGATGCTGTTGAGGGGAATTTCTTATTTTAAAAGCATCAAGCGAAAGGTTTCCCCCTATTTCCATTCTGATTGGTAACCTAACAACTTCTGGCTGGCTCTAGATTCCTTTTTTTAATGTCACTTACTTCAGCCTTTCTCTTTTCATTAAGGCCACAAAATTTGCTTTGCTAATTAGTTACAATAAAACAACAAATCAGAAACTAATGACCAGTTAACTACCATCTAATGATTTACTCCTGATAAAATTAGTTAAAAGTCAGCTAAAAAAATAAAGTAGTTCTTCAAAAAGGTATTTTTTTTAAGTCCTAGAAAATCAGCTTCATCTGCATTAAAAATAGCTGTTTCATTTGACAAGTATTTACCTTGTTGGAGCATTAGACTCAATAATTGTCATTAACTAAATAACCAAAGTACGCCTGTTTATTTTGTGAAAGATATTTTAAATGTAAATAAAATGTTGTAAATTTCAGGTAAAGTCAAAGCAACTTAACCAGAGCACTCTCCAAATGCAGCCATTGCTGATGGTTTATCATATTTGTCACTAGCCTGATGGAACAAGCTGGATTTAGGCAGAATCCAACTGGCAGGTAAATCTTTGCATCTTATAATAGTAAATGTTATATTAGAAACTGTGAGGAAACACTTCTGCACAACCAAATGGTTGTTGAGCAAAGAACAGCCACGTGTTCCATGATTATTAGGTGTTAGCATCACCATCAAGTAACTTTATTTTCAGTTTTCTGTCATGATCTCTGATCAGTTTGTTAGTACTCTGTGACTCTATTTCTCAACAGCAAAACCAAGTCAAGTTCCTTGTCACATATTTTACATCTAAAGGTGGTATGTAGACAGGACTTGCTCATGTACCTCACTCAGGTTGGTATGGTTACTGTTAGCATGCAAGGAAGGCAAACAATCTGATCTCACTATGTAAGAAAATTTCACTTTTGTTTTGTTCCTGGGATAAAACTAAACAAAATGGGTGAAAACAAAACACAAAAACAATTTTGATACCAAAACTTCACTTTTGTGGTGTGAGGATTTGGATTTTTGTTTCTGTTTTGTTTTCTTTATGGTTTCTCTGTGGGTTTTAATTAGTGTTTTCAGTTTGGGTTTTTCCTGTTTGTGTTCCTGCTCAGTATTCACTCCTCCTCCATCACTCTTTTGCCCTTCTTGCCACGCCCATCTCCACCTGTCCGTAATCATCTCCACTCACCTGTTTCCACTTTCCTCGTTACCCTCAGCACTCAAATACCAGGTCATTTCTCCCACTAGTTGCTGGTTCATTGTTTTTTGTTTGCTGTTTGCCAATATGCTCCATACTTTGCCTCCTTATAGTTCTGCCCATCGAGTTTTTGATTTTTGTTCTTTGAGTTGCTGCCTCGTCAGCTGTTTGTTTTTCGTTTTGGTTCTTAGTTTAATAAATTAGTTTTTTCATTTATAACTATGAGTCTGCGTTCTGGGTTCGCCTCTGCTTCCACCGCTCCTGACATGTGGTTTGACAATAAACATATAAATCTGTCCTTTTTCAATGTAATACTGGTTAAATGTTGCTTAGTTTTTTCTTTAAAATTTAGTTTTGAAAACATGGCCAATACGTTGAAACAATACAAACAGAGATTGTAAAATGTCAAAAGAATTGTCAAAAATTCATCCTACAAGCCACTAAAGCAACACTTAAAGGGAATGATGTACATTTTTTACTCGCTTTGCAATAAAAGTTCAGAAAAAACACTTGTCATGAACAAAAATCATGTTACAGAGTCTCATTAAATCACTGCAAATATCATTAATGCTCACTGCCATTAAAGACGAGTGACCATGTCATAGACTGTGATTGTGCTTCTCATCAACCTGAGTCTTCCCCAACACACACTCTGACTGCTAACAGATTATGCAACATCTTTGTTTAAAACATTGGTATGCAGGCCGGTGGGCGATGTACATTTCTTCAGGGATGCAACTTTGAACTAGAGAAGTTGCATTTCCTGCGAAAATGCAGTGTGAATGCTTTTTTTGCTGAATGATTTTGCTGAAAGCGGCTGAAGATATGCTGAACAGCTGAAGTTTAATGAAAACGCAAAAAGTGAAACAGCAGCTAATTTGAAGAAGATTTGCATAAGATAGAAGAACAAAAGCTGAAAGAAGCAGAAA
>NC_051438.1:9869444-9960877 GCF_001649575.2 Kryptolebias marmoratus
TGTCATTAATGAGCTGAACGTTTTGATATATGAACGGTTGAAATAGCTGAAAAATTGCGGAACGAGTTAGATGCCGAAAAACGTACGGAATAGTGAAAGAAGAATAATAGATAAGAAAGAGAAACAGGAAAACAATTGTGTGAATGCTTAAAAGCATTCACACAACAAGAAGCGCTTGGAGAGCACAAACGTCCGCCAAGGCCAGGGTGTCATTAAAAAAATAGTTTGATCTGGATCACCACCAAAATTTAACAAATTGTTTCTTGTGATTTATTTAAACAATCAGAATGGTTTTACATAGTTTGGACTGTCTGGCAATCTGGATATCTTTCTTAGAGTAGATATTTTTTAGTTATCTCTAAAACAGTAATTGAACGTAGGTAACAATACGGCACATAGACACTGTCTTTGCTAACAAGCATGTTTTCACACTGGTAGACATTTGGACTCCAAGTAGTTTTCTTTGGGGCATTGTGTCCTTGACTAGCCATAACACTGATAATCATGACATTTCGGTTTCATTTGCAATACTCGAACTGTCAGGTTTGCGGGCTGTGTGTTCAAAATCCACCAAACACTGATGCGTATCATCCATGTGAATCCAGAGGCACCCAGTGGGGTTAAAACAAAGGCTCCTCATGGAGTTCGCTTTATCCCCGAATTGATCAATTCAGCATGTAAACCTGACAAAATATTACTTTAAATACAGTGTGCTTTGAACGAATGGACAAAATGCTCTGTTCCCGAACAGCTGATGAAATGTTTGCATTCATCAGAACGACCCTCCATCAAACCTTTGTTTGTTTGCATTCGATTACTAGCCATTCAAACTGAATACAGCCCAGCGGACCAATCTAGGAAGCACATTTTATCTGAGCGCAGTAACTTTCGTCATCAAGTCCAAATCACTCCCAAGCTGCATGCTGCAAATCGAATACAATCATTTGCTCAGACTGTTATCAGCACAAGGTCAGTGAGGGGGTGGAAACAGCCCACCGTTTGACCCGCGCTCCACTGAAAAACTAATGCATTCATTTTAGCTGTTGGATGTTTTACAAAAACAAGAGGACAGGGGGAAAAAAATTGGCACCGTTTAACATGACTGGTGATGTGACTTACTCCTAATGCAATCTGTGTGCTGTATACAGCCAAAGCAGATTTACTGCGTTAAGCTCCTAATTACCAACAAATAAGAGGACGGAGGAGATTCAAATGCAGGGCACGATTACAATTCAGGTGTTTATGAGACTGTATGTGCTGCTACAAAGAGGCCGCGTGTCTCTTTGTGTGAAAAACTGAAGACATGCTGTGAAGCGGAACAACGGCTGAGGGAGGAATGGACAAGCCCCGCACGAATGATTGCTTGTGTTTTTAATATTTGTTGTTATTTGATCATTTGGTCTGTTTTGTATTTCACTCACGAGGTTTGGTTTGGTGAGAGTCCAGTGTTAAAGAGTAAGTGTATTTTATGGTTGTTGTTTTTTTTTGTCTGTGTGTGTATGTTCACATTCAGGTTTTCTGCTGTTTTATTTTTATTCGTGTTTAGATTTGGAATAATTTATCATAATGTGTCTTGACATCTACCACTTTTTTTTTCCTGTTCCTGCTCACAAGAAAACTGAAAAATAATTAAATAAATAAAATAAACAAAAGTCATCCTAATGGATCAAAAGTTGACTTTTGACCCTCCAGGTAGGAAAAATGAGCTAACTGTATAAGCTACATTTCAGCCATGCATAGTTAAGGGTGCCATGCAGTGCACCCTTATTACCATCCGCTCGTTATTCTTCCATTTCCATCCCAATTCTTTTTTTTTTTGCTACTCCTAAAAAAAAACAAAAAACAAAAGTACAAAACATGCAGCTCAGCTGAGAGTAATATACCATTATTTTGGGTGGCAGTACATTGTACAACTTGGACAAAATTTGTAAGTAAAATGCAAAAAGTTTCCACGTACACAACAATGGGATGGGTGGGAGAAAAAAAAAAAAAAGCCTTCTTTCGAGCTCTGTAAATCGTAGTTACAGTTATGCCTGATATTTTAACTCAGATTTTCAGAAGACAGAGTGATTCACGGACCCATGGTGTGTTAAAAAGTAAGTGGTTTATTTCCAGGAATAATCAGGGTTGGACCAGGGGAGCTGCAGAGACAATGATGAGGTGAGTGGAGGATTCCAAATTGTAAATAACAGCTTGACTTTGAGTTATTGACTTACGGAGTCATGATTCCTTTATAGGTCTGACAGAGGGGTGAGAATTCCAGTCTGGGCTGAGCTTGGCGGGTTCCAGTGAGGTTAGTGTACCGTCGGAGAGCGGCAGGCCGGAGGCTGGTGGGTGAGACTGAGCCAGTAATAATCCTGAGTGAGCTAGCATTTTGATATTTTTCACTTTTGTTTTTTTAATAAATGCCGTGTAATTGTAACCCAGTGTTTCTCTCACTGAGAAGGACAACAGTTTTCTCTCAGATCCCTCCAGAATCAACTCTTTCAAACTCTCACTGACCTCTATCGCATTTGAGTTAAGAATTTTTTCCTCAAAACTGGAAGTGAACGGTCTTTATTACTTCTTATACCTCCTACATAAAACACTGCAGACAGAAATTCACATGTGATGACCAGATGGTTCTACTGCTCACAGTTCAGAAATTTCTTAAAGTTTTTACGATTATTGTTGGAGGCTTACTTTCTAGTCTGTGTTTTTGTCTGCCTGACTTATTAGGAGTGCTGTGAAGGAGTGAGCGACACTTGTGTATGGTTACTATGGTGACCCGAATGAGCCACTGGCAGCAGCTGTAGCATTTCTTATGATATTGTTTTTTTTTCTCTTCTTATCCTGTTTATAGACCAATTTGCGGGCATTTTTATTGTGACAAAATGCCGATTATTTGATGTAGAACCTGTGTTTAGATTAATACAAAGTACAGTAAATCCCAAATTACTATTGGGCTTTATAGAAGAGGGTTGATGTATGATGGACTTTCTGACAAATTTCTTCGATAACTTTCCATCCCTTGTTATTGTCACATCAAACAGGTGGCCATTAAAGATATTGTAAAGATGTTGATATTTCCCAGTTTCGCTCCTCTGGTAATGGCCATCCTACAGAAAGAGAAGAGACAAAAACCGAGGAGAGGAGACCTTGGCTTGGTTATATATTCAGGACAGAGCCTCACGCTAATCCACATACACTCCAGCTCCATCCCCCATGTGTGCCCTGCCCTTAAGAAGACAAACAATAGATATCCTTCACTCTCCTCCAGATCACCTCTTTCAACACATTATCCTTCATCTGCTCGTTCTTTGTCTTTTTCATACGCTCACATTTGTTTATGTTTGCCATGTAAAACAGACAGGGCAACAAATATATAAAAAAAAAAGTACATGATTTTTTTTTTTAATGCAAAACGAGAGGGAGGGGGAAAAAGGCCGATGAATCACTTTCTGTTTGTGTAAGAGGGATTTTTAGCTAAGCCCAATTTAACAGTCAGTGAGTTTAAGCAAAGGTGCTCCGCACTTTCTATTCTGCAGCATAAACACTCGATATATGCTAAGCCTCATTCTCTCGGTGTGCATAATGCTGCCTGGATCTCACCGGGCTCCCGTGGACCTGCACACACGGCCCCATCCTCCTTACTCCTTTTGCCAATAGCTGCCAAGCTGAATCAATATGTCAATTCACATTGCAAATGTTGGGTCTTGACTTTGCAAGGTAATGTCTGCTTGTCTCTGCAATTTTGCTTTGTGCGTGAAAGAAAGGCGAGAAAAAAAGCCCTGGTCCTGGACAATAGGTGATAAAAACCATAACCATCCTGAGAAGCTTTTTTTACCAGGCTGGTTTTAAACCCACAGGTTTAGTTATTGGGTCCTTACACCCTACTGTCCTTCTGTCTTTGTAAATTTCTCTTTCTTCCACAACTCTTACGAAACCACAGGCCTAGAATATTTTGAAAAAAATGCATATCGCCCACCACCTTAATGCCAGAGTTTTAAACTCAGATCATCTAATGTTGAGGAAGTTATAGTGCTCTGGCCAAACATTATGTGAAAAGAACATTATGTGAAATTTCATTTGATATTGCAAGATGTCATACTCGAAGTATGTTTTGTGAATAACTCTCAGCTACTACCACACCAAATTTTAACTCAATATCTATAAAATTGACTGAGTTTTAGCCATTTTTGAGTATGCTAAGGTCTGTTGGCTGTGGCGGCCATCTTTAATTGTTTTGGCTCCAAAAGGTAATCGGTCGTAGATGCACATTAAATGTTTACTTTCTGCAAGTTTTTTTTTTTTACCCATCCAGTAATTCACGAGATATTTTGCTAACAGACGGTTTGCTAGTGTAGATTGGCCAAAAATCTAATTAAATTAAAAAGCAAAGCAACTGGAATTCTGTTCTGTAGTTGAAAATGTTTTGCTTCCCTTAATGGGAAGCTTTGTTACAGTTTTGAATTGATAAAGATTCCTGTATGGGAAGTGAAGCGTCTTCAGCTACAGCATAGAATTCTGGTTGTTTTATTTTTTTATTTTTTGGGAGGTTTGCTAACAGACGGACAGAGTTAACTCCAAATAGTTAATGGGAAAAATTCATACAAAGATACCACACAATCTGTTAGTGATCAGAATATATGTTGGGGATCAATCTCATCTGTTACCAAACCAACATTTAGGTCAATATCTGTAAAAAATGGCTGAGTTAAAGCCCCTTTTTTAAGGTTAATAGGCTGTGGCAGCCATCTTGAATCAGGTTGAGTCCAAATAGTAATCAGCTGTAGATATACATCCATTGATTACTTTCTGAAAATGTGATTAAAAGTCATCCAGTGGTTCATGAGATGGTTTGATAAACGACAGACAAACGAACACACACAGACAGGGACAAACATTATCATCCACCTTCATCTTTTGGCGGCAGGTGATCAAAAGGGGTTTTGGACTCATTTTAAATAGAACCTGCAAATCTGGGGGACCAAGAGAACTGTATCCAGGTTTCCTCCCAAGGCTCTACAGTGTTGAACCAAGAGCGAGAAGTGGGATGGGAGCGGCGAGGAGAAGATCTGCACTAAGAGCCCAGAGACCACCCCCCCCCCCNNCACACACACACACACACACACACACACACACATCTCTTAGAGCGATCAAGTCCACTCTGAAAACTCTACACTTAATACTGTCTCACAGGGACGCACACCCACGCAAGCACATACAAATGTAAGGACTCAAAACACATGTGCAGCTGAATTATTCATGCACACATTGAGTGCATATTGTACCTAATCACAACAGCTGCGGGAACACTCGATCCTCCGTGGCAGAACTTGTTCTGATACGTTAAGAAGACCAGCTGAGTGAAGGCTAATGATAGTTTTCACACTTAAAAACGCTTCCTGCATTATGCACGAGCTCCACCCTTATCCCAGCTGAGTTGGCTGCGGGCCCGATCGCTTGCCAAAAGCACATGTCTGAAAGGGATCTTTTAGCGAAACATGTGACTCTTCTCCCTATAGAGCAAGAACGTGTGCGTGACAAGACCGAGCAAAGCTGGAACCTTCAGAAACGTCTTAAAGCGCAACGCTGCCCTACCTTAACATTTGAATATGCATGAGATTTTAGATTAGCACTTTTCATTTCCAGTGTGCCTCCCTTCAGCTGTCACATCCGTGGTGTCTGAAAATAAACAGCGCAGGAAAACTTTAAAGCCCACTCAGTTTTCATATTTTTATTTAGATTTCATTTTCAATCGTCAAGCACAAGGGCCAGGAAAGCTTATTTGATCTGTCTGTTCAAGCAAAGTTTCATGAATAAGGGCGCGAGGGAGAGACCGAATAACCCTGTCAGACACCAGCAGTGTCTGAAACCAATCAAGGTTGCCGTTTCTCCGGGGATTGTTTGTCGCAGTCACTCTCACCGTCTTGTTCTGTTTTGATCCCAGCTTTGCCCTCAACAGCTTTTTGGATAATCAGTGATTTAGCTGCAAAAAGGTGACTCATGAATAATAATATGTTTTCAAGTGTGGGAAATTAATTTTTTGGCATCTTGTCAATGCTCGGCACTTGGAGGGTACACGCAGTTTTGACTAGTCTCTAATTTTTACATGAAATCTTCATGAAGAAAGGCTGTGTTACAGTAAAAAAATTATATATATATTTATTTGCACTAGCTCCCTGCGACCCGGAATGGAGAAGCGGGTAAAGAAAATGGATGGATGGATGTATTTGCGCTGTAAAAACTGAGGGTACTTGAAACGGTGTTTGGGTTGTTGCTCCAGCATGGTTCCTTAAACAATGGCACCTTTGTACCTTACTTTTAAACATTTTAAAAAAGGTACATTTTTGCACCGTGAAGGCACAAAAAATAAATTCTCTTTCATTCTCTTTCTGCAGTACTTTTAGTTTGGTTTTCACTAATTTGTCCAAATCCTCTTCTTGATTCATTCCTGTCTTTATTTCAAAACTGTACATCAGCGTACTGAGCCATAAATGTGGGGACAGCTGCCAAGGTGGGTACAAAACAGACCTAAGTGGGCAGAGGTGAGTAACGGATTAATGTGCAAAGCCAAGAATACAGCTCTTCGAGCCGGACACACAAAAATAGGCTCCGATTTTCAAAAGCTGACCGCTCAAAACACGACAAAACGTTGCTTGCAAACACTAAGAATTCTGTGAGACTCCATTGGAAATTTCACGTTTTCTTGCAATTTTGAGTTGCCAAATAGTCTCCCTACACTTGCAGCTTAGTTGGATACCATCTAAAGTGCAAGAAATGTGAGACAACTTGGTGAGGGTTTTTTTTTTTTTATGACCCATGGAACTAAACTGTGTGAGTGGAGACAACAACCAGAACAGGACAATAAGGATGCCACACAGTATCCCCACGTGATCTGGTCATTGCTGATCCCAGCAGCAACAGAAAGACCTGCTCAGGTCTTCAGCAGCTCAGCCTGGTCCTCATCCAGCAGCTTCTGCACTTCAGAGGTCCATATCACTTCATCTCTGTCAACCCACAGTCACAATGTATGTAAATAGCGATAACAGCGGCTAGCTGTAGCATTTACAAATACCTTCCTATAGGATTATCATAATTTCTGCAAGAATAACTATGCAATGGAAGACTGACAGTGATATAAAAGTTTATAAAAAAGGATTTGCAGAAGCCATTATGAAAATCTTTAGGCTCTAGAGGTTTTAAGATGACAGCAATCCACTTTGGGCTTAGCTCTGATCTGATCTGACTAACTAATTCATCAGTCTGGGCAGAATGGGGGAGCTCTCTCCAAACTAAGTTTGCAACGTTTCTGCTGAACCCCACTTCAGAAGATCTGAACTCTCTCTTTTTCAAAGATCTCATTCATGGCAAAGAGTCAGAAACTAGAATGACTGAAAAATGTCTTGTTGTAAAGTAAATTAAAAAGTTTCTCGACTGGTGCAGTAATGTTTAATCTAGAATAACTCGTGTTACAGAATTCCTGCAATAAATAGTTCACTCTTCAAGATTTGCATTTAAATACCTAGAAACATGTATTAGGCTACATTCCTTTAAATGACTTTTGTGTAAATAATTTCTTTAGCCAGCATAAGAAATAGTTTATTTTTACTGACAACATTGCAAACATAAATTGTATATCCTCACCAATGCAGAATTAAAATCTTTTATATTAAGAAGAAACAAAATCAGACTACATAATAACCAACTTGTTTATATTTCCATGTCCGTACATCAACATTATATTTCTCTAAGAACTCACTTTGATCAAACTCATATTTATCTTTCCATAAGATCATTAAATATAAAAAGTAGCTGATGTTTTCTCCTACTTCGGAGTTTGTGTTTCACAGCTTTTTTTCTAGCATGAAATCTCCTGTCAAATCCATCACATTGAATAGCTTATCAAAAATCAAGTTTGGTGTCATCATTTCCAAGCAACTAAATATATAAATAACTGCCACTCCAAGAGTCTCTTCAAATCTGTCATCACTTGTTGTTTGGAAAGATGCCAGAAATATCAGGCGTTTTTTTTTTCTTCTTAAAAACATTAATTAAATTTGCCACACAAACAAGCTGATGAGCAAAGCTGAGAAAAGCTGACAGATTTGTTGAGTGAGGTTCATGGTTCTGACAATCATAATTTTATTTATTTATTTTTTAAATGGGGGGGGGGGGGGTCACCACTTTTTGTGTCTAAGTGAGAATCTTATTTTTAATTTTTTTTAAAGCTCAGGAAATGCAGGGTTGTTTGTTAAAAGAGTTGCAACAATTACAAGAACTACAAAAGTACTGGGTAAAATCCAAATACGTATCAAAGAAAAATCCAGGACTGAAACAGGAACCAACATGTGGACTAAGCAGCTATGCTGGTAATGATGAGTATCTGGCAGCTGAACAGTAAACAACCACGAGAATAAGCGCTGAGGAGGTGATTACAGACTGAATGCAGCTGGGTGACCACAGATTGACTGCAGGTGAGAGTGCCCGTGATAGGGAAACTGAGGGAACTCAATGACAGTGGCGATTAGATGGCAAAACGTGCTAAAAAAACATCTAAAAATCAATGGCAACAAAGAAAAAGATACACAAACATACTGATACCTGAGGTGAGAACACAAGAAACTAAGACGTCTAAACAAAACAAAACTAATCAACCACAAAACCCTAATACCCCCCAAAACCATCTCCAAATGCATGTTACTGGAAGTTTGGCAGTCTTGTTGCCTGAAGACTGAAGCTGCTGCATATTCTCAATATTATGATGAATGCAGGGCTTGTCAGGCTCATGAGGCGCATGTAGGAGGAAGTTGTTCTTAAGCAACCTGTGCAGCTCCTTAGCCTGCGATGTCTTCACACCAGCCTGCATCTACCCTCTGTCCAGCTGCGGCTAAGTTTCAGCCAAATCAAAAACACAACAGCCTTTTACTTCGTGCTGAGTGTGCACTTGCATCCTTGAATAAAGCGTCTTACTTTCCAAGGACTGGAAGTTGGTGGAAAGATGTAGCGATGACATAGTCGAGTCTGTACAGATAAGCTTTAAGCAGTGCCTCATTGATGTCTCCTGATTCTTTGCATCCTCTCCTGGGGCCTCGTCCAAAAACCTCTACTGAAACATAAGCCTAAATTGAGAAAATGGTGTACGTACAAAAGAATCCACATGTTTGAAACTCTGCCCAAATGAATCCAAGCACGTTTCCTTTGTACATCCAGATCAACATGGTACTGAGCACCTCCCCTGACTCGCCTCCATTTGTTTGCATCTAGAAATACACGCAGACATTGATCATCCTCTCTGCGTGATCAAAAATCGTGTCAATATGCCAGAAAAAAGGGAAGTTCACAAATAAGTTGGCTGGGGGCAAAAATGTTTGGTTTGTATCGCTGTCTTATGGTATTAGGAGCAGAGATGGCGTGTTGCTGCTATTGTCAGAACAGCGCACACAGTTACAAGAAATGGTCTTTAATCGCCGTCGCTGCCCGTTGAAGTTACGCACATCTTACATGGATTACACACACCATTTATTGTAAATCAAAGCAGAATTGCTGACAAGGTCAGGCAAAAACGGAGTCAATACGAGGCAACAACGACAGAGTTTTAACCTTTTATTGGTTAACACTGAGCTGCCAGGAAAGTCAGAAAAGCAGAACTCACTTTGCGGTTGGTCAATGACTGGGGATCTCGGGCAGAAAGGGGTATCCAGAAACAGGCATGGGTCAAAACCGGGAGAGCAGAAGTCAGTAGCCAAAACAGAGAGGGGCAATCCAAAAGCGGGGTCCGAAGGGCAGAGGCAAGGTCCGTTAATCCAGGTCAGAGTCCGAAAAGGTATCCAAGAGGGGCGAGGCAAAAAAAACAGAAGTCGAGAGACAGGCGAAGGGTCAAAAACAAGGCAGGCATGAAACTATGGGAAGCGCTGGACATTTACTAGGCAAAAGCTGTTCAATAATCTGGCACTGAGGTGTGTGAGCTGTGGATATTTAAGGAGACCGGAACAGGTGAAACAGATGAGACTAATAGAGTGGGCATGGCAACATGGGCGTGACTTGAACTGTGGGACTGTGGAAAGTTACGTGACTGTGGCTAGAGGCGTGGCAGGAGCAGAGGGAAGGAACTGAGAGAGAGGAGGCGTAACCCTGGCAGTGAGCTGTGACAGAGCCCCCCTCTCACGGCCCGGCTCCCGACGGGCCGCCAGGTTGGCCCGGATGTGACCTATGGAACTCCAGAATGAGATCCCGATCTAAGATGTGTTTGGCGGGAACCCAGGACCGTTCCTCGGGACCGTATCCCTCCCAATCCACGAGGTAATGAATGCTGCGCCCCCACCGTCGTGATTTAAGGAGTCTCCTCACCGTGAAGGCTGGACCCCCATCGATGAACCGGGCGGGTGGAGGGGGTCCGGAGGCGGGACAGAGTCCAGACGTCCGGACAGGCTTGACTCTGGACACATGGAAGGTCGGGTGGCACCTGGAACTCCTGGGAAGTCTGAGCCGGACTGCAGCTGGATTTATGACCTTAGTGATGGGAAACGGTCCGATGAACCTGGGAGCCAACTTGCGGCACTCCACCCTCAGAGGCAGATCCCTGGTAGCCAGCCACACTTTCTGCCCAACCTGGTAAACAGGTTGTTTAGACCTCCTTCGGTTAGCCACCCGGGAGTACACCGCTGACGTCTCGAGAAGAGCTTTTCTGGCCCTGGTCCAGACTCGGCGACATCGATGGGCAGCGGCATAGGCGGAGGGAACACCAGCCGGTCCTTCCTGGACAGAAATAACAGGTGGCTGGAAGCCAAAAACCGTAAAGAAAGGGGACAGACCAGTAGCAGACGATGGTAAGGAATTGATAGCCTGTTCCACCCACGGCAGATTCTCAGTCCATTTGGCAGGATTGACGGAACAAAGGAGGCGTAGTTTGGTCTCAACCTCTTGGTTAGCCCTCTCCGTCTGCCCATCCGTCTGAGGGTGAAAACCAGAAGACAAACTAACGGAAATCCCCAGAAGCTTGCAGAATTCCCGCCAGAACCTGGAGACAAATTGTGGACCACGATCAGACACAATGTCCTTAGGTATCCCATGAAGTCTAAAAACCTCCTTGGCCATGATGCCCGCCATCTCCTTGGACGACGGTAACTTCTTTAACGGGACCAGATGAACCATCTTAGAAAATCTGTCCACAATGGTGAGAATGACAGAATTACCCGCTGAGGGTGGTAGACCTGTGATGAAGTCCATGGAAACATGAGACCAGGGACGAGAGGGAATAGGCAGGGGACGTAACAATCCAGCAGGACGGTGGCGAGGTACCTTAGCCTGAGCACACTGGGGACAAGCAGCGATGAACTCCCGAACGTCCCTGGTCATGGTTCTCCACCAGAACTGGGACCTTAGCACAGCCAACGTCTTGCTGATGCCTGGGTGACAAAACAACTTAGAGCAGTGACAGAACGTGATTACCTGACCCCTCAGTTCTTGCGGGACAAACAAACGACCTGGAGGGCAGGAAGTGGGTGGAGGAGAGATAAGGTGAGCCTGACGCAGGTCCCGTTCCAGCTGGGTGATGGCGAGCCGAACCTCCTGGGGCAAAATGAACTCCTCCACTTCAGGTTTAGAAACCTCCAACAAGCCCTCGTGCATCCGTGACAGAGCGTCTGCTTTAGCGTTCCTCTCCCCAGGCCTGTAAGTGAGGGTGAAGGAAAAACGGGAAAAAAACAGAGCCCACCTTGCCTGACGTGAATTTAGCCTCTTAGCTGTCTTGAGATACTCCAGGTTCTTATGGTCGGTCCAGATAATAAAAGGCTCCTTAGCCCCCTCCAGCCAGTGTCTCCACTCTTCGAGAGCCAATTTGACCGCCAGCAATTCTCTTTCTCCAACATCATAATTTTGTTCCGCTGGGGTGAGTCTCTTTGAGAAAAAGGCACAAGGATGCACCTTCTTGTCACCCCCTCTTTGGCTAAGTACCGCCCCCACCCCTGTGCTGGAAGCGTCCACTTCCACAATGAACTGTTCATTGGGGTTGGGAGAGAGTAGAATGGGAGCCTTAACAAAAAGCTCCTTAAGTCTCCCGAACGCTGCTTGAGCCTCAGGGTTCCAAAGAAACCTCTCTTTAATTGAGGTAAGGGAATGAAGTGGAGCGGCTACCTGACTAAACCCCTTAATAAACCTCCTATAAAAGTTCGCAAATCCAAGGAAGCGCTGCAGACTCCTTCTGTCTAACGGAACAGGCCAATTGATAACCGCAGCGACCTTAGACTGATCCATCGAAACTTTCCCCGGTGAAATGTTAAACCCCAGAAATGAGGTGGATGACTGATGAAAGTCACATTTTTCGGCCTTAACGAAAAGATTGTTCTGAAGAAGCCTGAGTAGTACCTGTCTTACATGAGCCCTGTGAGAGTCTAAATCTTTAGAAAAAATCAATATGTCGTCTAAGTAGACGAAAATGAACTGACCAATCATGTCTCTAAGCAAATCGTTAACCATAGACTGAAACACGGCAGGAGCATTAGTAAGACCGAAAGGCATGACAAGATACTCGTAGTGTCCTGTAGGAGTATTAAAGGCCGTCTTCCACTCATCACCCTCTCTTATACGAATTAAGTGATAAGCATTACGTAAATCGAGTTTAGTAAAAATCGTGGACTCCTGAATGATATCAAACGCGGATGACATGAGAGGAAGCGGATACTTATTCTTGATGGTAATATTGTTTAACCCCCTATAATCAATACAAGGCCTTAGAGAGCCATCTTTCTTCCCTACAAAGAAGAACCCCGCCCCCGCAGGAGAAACCGAAGGCCGAATGATCCCTGCCTGAAGACTCTCCTTAATGTACTGATTCATTGACTCTTGTTCGGGGCGAGACAAAGAAAAAACTCTACCCTTAGGTGGAACCGAACCAGGAAGGAGGTCGATAGGGCAATCATAAGGGCGGTGAGGAGGCAGAGAAGTGGCTCTCACCTTATTAAACACCTCTTTGAGGTCGTGATACTCGGGTGGTACCTTAGAGATATCTGAAAAAACCCCGGTGGTAGACTCTGACGGAGGCTGCCCTCCTACAGCCTCCTGCAGGCAGGTCGAGGAACACTGTCCAGCCCATCCAGTGATCTCTCGACGGACCCAGTTGATGTGCGGGTTGTGCTTCCTCAACCAGGTTGCTCCTAGAATGATTGGCAGTTCAGGTGAACGAATAACAAAAAATTTCAGAGTCTCATGATGATTACCCCCCACAGATAACTGAACCGACTGGGTCTCCTGATTCCCATTACTCAGCAGATGGCCGTCGATGGCCGTAACTTTATGATCCTTAGGGGAAGGGAAAATCGGAATGCCCAGACTCTCAGCAAAACCTCTGTCCATAAACTCAGTGTCGGCGCCAGAATCAATGAAAACCTTAGTACTGTGTCGTTTGTTCAGGACTGTTAATTCAGCCGGAAGAACAAGTAAAGAGGAGACTCGGCAACGTTTGATCGGACTCAGTAAGGCTCTCCTGTGCCCTACTGAGTCTGGTCTTTTAACGGACAGTCTTTAACAGCATGGCCTCCAGCACCACAATAAAAACACAAGTTACCCCTTCTCCGACGTTCTCTCTCCTCCTTAGATAGTTTAGTCCGACCGATCTGCATAGCCTCCTCAGATGAAGACATGGTTGTGCTGCTGCCTGAACCCTGGGGGGGGGGAAAAGACTTGAACTGCCAGTTAGCTGAGTTTGACAATATTCTACCTTGTCGCTCCCGTCTGCGTTCGGATAAACGAAGATCAATTCGGGTTGCTAAGTCCTCCATACTCCTCAAATCCACTGGACGTTCCCGAGTAGCTAATTCGTCCTTGATCTCCTCTCTTAATCCTTGGAAAAACACATCCGTTAAAGCCGGGTCATTCCAGTGGCTATCGGCTGCTAACGTGTGGAATTCGATGATGTAATCAGTCACGCTCCGCCTGCCCTGCCTTAGTGAAAACAACCCACGAGCGGCGTCACGTTCAGGAGCGATGGGATCGAACACCCTTCGCAGTTCTGCAGCAAAATCTTTATAATTATAACAAAAAAGAGAGTCCCTCTGCCATTCAGCCGTTCCCCACAGCTTAGCACGTCCAGACAACAAAGAGATTACATAGGCGATCTTTGCTCGTTCTGTCGGAAAAGACGATGGCTGTAGCTGAAAATGAATCTCGCATTGTGTCAGGAACGGTCTACACTGCTTAGCCTCTCCAGTGAAGTTCTCCGGTGGCGGAAGCTTGGGCTCGTGGATCGGAGAGGTCCGAGACGGGAACTGAACGGGTGGAGAGACGTGTGTTGGAGCGGCAGCCTGAACAGAGGACATGTCGCGGATTAATTGCGTCATGTCGTGAACGTTTCTCTCTAACCCGGAAATGGCGTTCTCAATGCCACAACGCCAACGTTGCTCGTCTGACTCCATAATAAGTTTTGGCCAGATTATTCTGACAAGGTCAGGCAAAAACGGAGTCAATACGAGGCAACAACGACAGAGTTTTAACCTTTTATTGGTTAACACTGAGCTGCCAGGAAAGTCAGAAAAGCAGAACTCACTTTGCGGTTGGTCAATGACTGGGGATCTCGGGCAGAAAGGGGTATCCAGAAACAGGCATGGGTCAAAACCGGGAGAGCAGAAGTCAGTAGCCAAAACAGAGAGGGGCAATCCAAAAGCGGGGTCCGAAGGGCAGAGGCAAGGTCCGTTAATCCAGGTCAGAGTCCGAAAAGGTATCCAAGAGGGGCGAGGCAAAAAAAACAGAAGTCGAGAGACAGGCGAAGGGTCAAAAACAAGGCAGGCATGAAACTATGGGAAGCGCTGGACATTTACTAGGCAAAAGCTGTTCAATAATCTGGCACTGAGGTGTGTGAGCTGTGGATATTTAAGGAGACCGGAACAGGTGAAACAGATGAGACTAATAGAGTGGGCATGGCAACATGGGCGTGACTTGAACTGTGGGACTGTGGAAAGTTACGTGACTGTGGCTAGAGGCGTGGCAGGAGCAGAGGGAAGGAACTGAGAGAGAGGAGGCGTAACCCTGGCAGTGAGCTGTGACAATTGCACCAGAGGCAATTCTTTAAAACTGAGCCATTAGCGGAGCCTCAGAAGATGCATTTTCGAGACTGACGCCTTTTCAGCTTTACTCAAAGTCCCAAACACAGTCGGAGTGAATTCCCCACTTTACCGCGTTCTAGTTGTCCCGCTCAACGAGAGTCGGAAACAAGATGGACGCCCCGCAGCAAATTCTTCATTTTTCTCTCAGTTTCTGAATATGAAATCTTACTGAACAGATACGCGCTCCACTCGCAGAACATGTTTTAATTCTTCATAGATACACGTTAAAAAGTACTAGTTGTACGAGTGATTAAATGGGAAAAACAACCTAAAGATGAATATTAACAGTAAAGGTAACAGAGTTTACTTACTAAAGTTGCCTGTGGCGGCCATCTTGAAATCCCAACTGGGGGTAGTCGGAGTTGCTCCCACTTTCCGAATGGGATGTCCCACTTGAGTGGGCATTCCTGTTGCAATTTACGACTAGGAACTCGGAAATTCCCATTTCCCAGCACTACTGGAGCGCGCCATCCCCTCATGCTAAAAGGCTACGAACGTGACCGTGACAAAAGTCTTCCAAAAGCCCAAAGAATTATTGATCAAGACCACTTTAAGATTGCAAGAAAGTCTGGCTTTTCAAAAGCAAAATGCAAAGAAATGAGTAGTGTCTCAAGAGTTTTGCACAGCACTTAAATGGCCTTTTGAATGTGTGCTGTGTGGGGTCATTTAAAATAAAACTTTTTTTTCTTTGGCCAGTCTTGGGTTTTTATTTAGAGCGTTTTGTTTAGGTAAACGACTGACCATCTGCAACACTAACACAAAGGTAAATATATATTCCTGTAACGCTATTGATCTGTTAGCATCTAATCGTCTTACAATATAGTGGAGGTAAAACTCTATCAAATGTGGACATCAGAGTGAAAGTAACTTTACACCATTGGTTTCCTGACAGTGCAGCTACAGTCCTGGAGATGTGATACTGCATCCAGAGATATTTGATGTGAACCATGTTCAGTGCATAAGCTTTATATACTGAAGCTTTCTGTCTGCTGCTGTTCATATGGAGCAGCACAAAGGCAAAAGAACTTATTTTTATTTTAACTGAAAGTCTAATACATATTATCAACCCACTTTGCTTTGCCACAGTAACTTTATGATTCACAACCCAGTAAGAAAAACGATTTCCTCTGAGCTCTTATCTCAAAAAAAAAAAAAAAAAAGTAATTTTACACTATTTAATCAGAGATGTGGAAAATTGTTTTTTTCTACCACTGAATTTCACTCATGGTTCTCAGGTGAAGACAAACTAATTAATCTGTAATCCGTGATCGTGTGTATTTTATTGAAATGAGGTGTCTTTTATAATGATTCTTTCCCTCTTGGCCAGTACCCACCTTCCAAAGTGAAGTGCCATGAAAAGAAGACAACAAATGCATGGATTCTAGGGAAACCGAAGCTCCTCGTCCTTTTCAGGGATGGTTGCCTGCCTGGTATTTCATCTTCTTGAACGTTGCTCTACTTTCATATATTTATAGCTCTGCTTCTTCATCAGCAGGGCTGTGATAATCAATGTGGCCTCCCAGCAAGAACATCATGTTTTGATTCAACTGGTGAACTTTTGTTAAAACCAAAGACGCACTAATTGAAAATAGTCAGATACTCAAAACGAATTAGTTAGATAAGCAAAGAAACGGGCTGCAATTTGCAAACTGTTAGAAGCATTTAGTAGTTCTGCTCCTGGACAAGGATTGTGAACATGATAAGCATTGTGTTAGAAGGACATGAGAGCAAATTTTTTATTTTATTTTTTTGCAAAATTAAACATAAAACAGTGACAAACCCTGACCACACCAATCTGAGTATTTGTTAACCTGTTATAGTTCCTCTGTTTAAAGGAATACCTCTATTCAGATGAGAACTGGAAATAGTAACAAATGTGCTGAAGTGCTCATGCCACACCAGTAGGTGGCGATAATGTCAACATCGAAAGAACATTTTTAAAAAAAGGGAAAATATTATGAGAAAGGCTAGATGTTCCTCTGAAAAATATTACAGCTCATTTTTAATTAGAAATTATTTGCCATGTAATTACAAAAATAACCTTTTCAGGAAAAACATAGCAGAAAATGTTTGTTTCACAAAAAATAATGTTAGTGTGGACAGGGCCCCAGCTTCTAGTTTTTTTGCTGGGGTTTTTAGTGAAGGGGTTATGAACAAACAATATTTTACCTGTTGTAGATGGCTTTTTGATTGACTTGAGTCTCAATTTAGGGAAAAACAAAGTTTAATCTCGACTGGATTAATGAGCTAACAGCTTGTCCAGGTGGAACCGGGCAAAAGTGGATTGCTGCCATATTGAAAAAAAAAGCTTCCATTATCAAGACTTTTCTAACAGTTTGTGGTATTTTATAAACCTTTACACCACTGCTAATTATAAACACTTGGCAGAAATCATATATTCCTGCATGAAGTGACCCAGGCTGTACCAGAAGTGCTACAGCTAGTTGCTGCTGCTATTTTTCTCGCAAATTACGGAATACTGTATAT
Organism: Kryptolebias marmoratus; assembly: GCF_001649575.2. Taxonomy (NCBI): domain Eukaryota; kingdom Metazoa; phylum Chordata; class Actinopteri; order Cyprinodontiformes; family Rivulidae; genus Kryptolebias; species Kryptolebias marmoratus. Next base: position 9,887,012 of record NC_051438.1, read on the forward strand.
TTATGTGGAAAGCCAACAAAAATATAAATGTTTTTAAAGAAACTAAAAGCTGCTATGGAAATTTGAGATTGGAGTTGTTTTAAGATGGTAGCAATCTCCTTTGGTCTTTGTGTTTGGACTGGCTGTTAGCTCCTCAATCTGGTCTGATTTAAATCCTATTTCTTCAAACTTAGGTGGTTCAAAGAGCTATCTACAACAGGTAAGATATTAATCATTTATAATATTTCTGGAGAACACCCCTTCAAAAGATTTAAACTATCACTTTAGGCATGAAAACCTCACAGATCTCTTCTACTTTTGCTTTCCTAATAACAGCAAACTCTTATCAGATGGTAGAGATTATTTGCCCATAAGAGTAGGTAATTAATTCATTAGTACTTCACCAAACTAGGACAAAACATTTTCAGTTTGTTTTTTGGCTAACAATAAAAACACTTTTACTGGTCGTGGCAGATCTGATTTTCTTCTCGGTTAAAAAACAACAACTTATTTTTGTTTGTTTTTTCCTCACCATTTGTTGCCAGAATGAAAGCCGTTGTTGTTTCGATTTCTAAAAACTCTGGATAATCATAATGTTTCGTAGCCACAGGCGCTGGACACATAACCTAAACCTTCCTCAGACACAGATACATAAAACCACAACATTTCTCAGGCAAAAGAAGGCAGCGTTTCTCCCACTTGACTTCACAAATGTGTTCTACACCAAAATCTGGTGGCGATTTAAGTGTTTTCAGATGACATTTGGTAATTCGTAGCAAACTGGGGCTATTAAAGCTACTATGATAAACAGTACAGATGGGAGATACACTAGACTGTGCTCGTGTACATTCAATGGAAACATAAAAGGAACAATTGAGTGCCTTTCATAGCAATAGACATTTTGCAATGGCCCTTGGGAAAAGATAACACAACAGGGGAGTGGAGACACAAGTGTTTTGATTAGCTATACTAATTATCTTCAGACCGTTAGCAAAGAAGAGAGAGCATTAAGTTAAATGGCCTGATCCAAATTCTCTTTGTTTCAGCAACATAAATAGCCAGCCGACGAATCAGATCTCCGTCTCCTTCTCATCGTCTCTCCCTCTGAATCCCCACCACCCCTCGTTTCTCTCCCATTGAGGAGGGCGAAATGCGTCAAGATCTTATTCATCACAACGAAATCAGACCACATTAAATTGTTCTCCGATTAAATTAGCCCTTTGTTAGACAAGATTTCATCTGTACATGGAAATGACGCAACTCACACACACACAAATGTATCTGCGGACCAATGAAAGAAATTCCAGCCTTGCCGCCACACTTAAATGATAATTATGGTATATATTGAGAGAGGATGCCTTCTGACGGAACACCAACAGGCCATATGCAGATTGGCCAGTTTAACAGGCTGAGGATAAATCAACATTTACTGTGCACCAATGCTGGGGAAATATTTATCCTGCAGGACAAATGATGTGTGTGACAAAGCAGCCATATTGGGAGAAGTAAATAAGGCAGCTTAACCGTTCTGGTGATGTTGTGTTCCCAGACATGTTCGAGGAGGACAGATGGAGGCAGTGAGACATGCAACCCTTATTGTTATCAAAGCCTGGGCTGAACTGCATCCCATTTAATCAGATGAAAATAAACTCAGCATGAGATGCACTCCTTTGTGTGGGCTGCGAGGATCTGGCCATGAGGGATGATTACTTTCCTACAAGGACTGGCCTTTGAAATCCAAGAAATGCTTCATGCAATTTTTTTTTCTCTCTCTTTCTCTCTCTCTCTCTCTTTATGTAACATCATCATTCAGGCCACTGTTTGCCTTATTACCTTCACAGTCTTGTCACTCTGTCAGTTAGTTTCTATTTATTTATTTATTTATTTATTTTTTGCTGTCAGACAAGTCATTGTCCGTGCTGAGTGGCAGCTCATTGGTAAGGTCTAGCCAGAGAGGAACGAAAGGTCAGAAAGCAGACTCTATATTTCTTTTCAGTAGCAACAGAAGCCACCCACATATAATACTCTGCACTACATTATCGGTCTTCATAAAAAAAAAAAAAGAAAAAAGAAACGCCATGCCATCTTTCATCTAACCTGAGAAATGTCATCTCTTTCTATTGGACCTTGCCTGTGGCTAAAGCAGCTTGTTTGTTGTTCCTGTGAAATCCCGGCTGTCACCGGTAAAAACCATCGTGTTTCCCAAGGGTTCATCGAAGCCGAAAGGAGCTAAGAATCATCCGGTGACATTCTTTTTCCTTGGCACAGGCTGATTAGGTTGTATAAAAAAAAACAAGAATAAAACACCACGGTGATTCCAAGTAAATCACGTATTTCTCATAAGAAGTAATCCGCGTGCGGTCCTTTCAAGCCGTAACAGCGTTTACCTCCAGGAGAAGATCACACGGAGACAGTGAGACACAGATCAGTGACGGAGTCTCAGGGGAAGAGTCAGTCTCAGTAATAGCAACATGCATGTTTATAAAGTTTATTATGTAGAGGTACAAGTTTTGCCTTCCAGGGCTGGTACATTTATTTCCCAAAATATATCATAAAAACAAGCAGCGGTTTATTTCGTAGCTGGGATTTTGGGGTGGGGGGGGAGGACGAAAAAAATATGGTTGTTTGTTCTGGATTTCAAGTTTCAGTCTGAGTTGTTTGTCACCTTTCTATGTCAGCCTGGCTAATGGAACCGCATTCTCATGGGGGCTTGTTTGCAGTTATCTGGGAAGACATACAGATGCTATTTGGATTATTTTTAGATAACGGTGTAACTCCGGTTCAACATTTGCTCGAACCGGCTGGAAGTCAGTCAAGATTGATGCTGTCACCCTATAGCAGGGAGACCCATCGGGTTGTTTGAATAGGGGAGCGTTTAATTGGCGATGCCGGAAAAACCTGGGTGATGCCGCGAGCAGGGCGGCGATGCTTTCTCCCGGCTGTGCATCAGACATCAGCTTGCGGAGTGGAAAAATCCTGCTGGATTCGATGTATGGAGGCAGCTGTACTTCGTAAACGGGAAAACACTTCAGCAGACGAGTGTCAAGGCTTTACTGAGAAAGCGTTTAAAGCTGTAGTTTAGGGTGTACAAAGGATGCAATTGCCCAAAAAACGTGGCGTACATCTTTTTATACACAAAATGTCAGCTGTATCAGTAATGACCTGACTGTGGAAATGTGCTCAGCCCCACACCAACTTCATGGCTGCTGTATGCACGTTTCTACAGTTATTGGTCTGTTGGTGACGCTTAGAGTGTATGCTGGGAAAATGTTAATGATGTAAAACAATTATTGTACATATCAGAAAAGTGATAAACAGTTAATACATCCACATGTATTCAGTTACGTGAGTGGACATTAAACCAAGTGCAAAGTAGTGCAGAAAATACTTTCAACAACAATGGCTTGGGCCTTATTAGAGGACATTGCAAATGCCGATTTGTATAGAGAGCATGTATTTAAATTTTCTGGCCCAGGGTGATGAGTGGCTTATCAGCCGCTTTAGGTTTCTAAGGGCAATCCTGTTGGAACTCTGCTCAGAGCTGCGGCCGGTCAAGGAGCGCAATTTGTAATTGTAACCGAAGCCATGGACTGCACTCACGCAAAATAAAACCATCACAAGATTAATTTTTTTGTCAACAGAAAGCGTTTGATGCAATGCGATGCTGAAATGCGGCTAGCTGGCCTGGTTCAACTCACACTTCAGTCGTTCTAATAAACAGTATGATTGGGGACAGACTTCAAGCTGGCATGGTGTTGAGTAAAGTCATTTAATAGTCCTAAAATTAATCCCCCGGAGGCATCAAGCCGGCGCACCCCCAAATATCTTCCTGCCTTCACGGCATCATTACTAGTCAATGGTTCAAGTGAGTGACTTCCTGTTTTTTTGCTGCTTAAACTAGTTTCAAAGCGTTCGATTAAACCACTGAATTCCCCAGAACTTCATCCGAAGTGCGCCCCATTGCTAACTCGCATTTTGTGAACTTGCTCTATTTTACTCATGTAGAGAGATAAAATCACATATGCAGGGCATATATGCATGAATTGCATTAATTTCCATATTTAAATGGAGGCACATCAAGGGAGGTGTCCCGTGTGCGCTATATTCCACATTGATCAGGGATATGTGTCAGGATTTGGGTATTTTTGAGATGTTTTTTGGTTTTCTGTATTTGATTTTCATGGATTCATTCTTGTGATCCTTGTGCCTCTATCCACCTGCCCTCAGCTCAGTCATTTTTCAGTCAGCCTGCCACGCCCACTTCGTCTGTTCCCCATTTACCCATTAGTCCCAGCTGTAGCTCATTTTCCACTCACCCACACCCTCAGCTCTTCACATTCAGTCTTTTCTCACTCACCTGCCGCTGGTTCGATGTTTTCTGTTTGTCTGCTGTTGGTTTGACGCCACAGTCAGATCCTCTCGTTGCGTCTCCTCGCGATTCCCTGAAGTTACTTTTGTAAGCTTTGCTGCCTTGTCAGCTTTTTGTTTTGGTTTTCTAATAAATCTTTTTTTTTTTTTTTTTTAGTTCTCAAGATGAGTCTGCGCTCTGGGTTCATTTCCCTCGCTTCTAATAATGCAAAAAGGAAATGTGTTTGGATTCATGCAGACACACAGTTTCATACATCATCTGGATTTTTTGGTTTTTGTGTGTGTATACGCCATTTTCTCGATCTAAACCCATGATTCAGTAGGAAATTGATGTGTGTACATGAGATGTGGAAGTTGGGTTCTTTTGGAAAAGTTATGAGCCAATGATAACTTACCTGTTCTAGAAAGCTCTTTAAATGAGCTCAGTTTGGAGAAATGGAGAAATTTGACTGGACTGATGAGCTGATGAGTGAGTAAATTAAGCGTAAGACCGAAGTGGATCGTTGCCACAACTCCAGTCTGAAAACGTTTATAGTGGTTTTTGTGAACACTATTTTACAAACCTACAAACTACTATCAATTTGGTAATACTTTGCTTTTTTAGCTAGAATTAAATACAAGTACAAATAGCAGCAGCAGCTAGCTGTTGCACATCTGGTGCACTCAGGGCCTCTTCCACCAGAAGTGTCATAATGTTTCGGCTGGAGTGCCCCTGTAATGCAAAGTTGCTGTAAAGGTTTCTACAACAGTGTCATGATGCCATTTTGAGACTGGAGTTGTTTTAACATGACAGCAGTCCACTTTGGTCTTGGCCCCATTTGGACTAGCCATTAGCTCATCAATCTGGTCAAAATTATGCTGTTTTCCATTTACCCCGGAAGTCAAAACTCAAATCCAGGAATGACGTCTTCTTTGTGTTAACCAGTTGTCGTCGGAAAACCAGAAGGATTTGCTCGTTTTTGTGCTCCATAACCAGTCTAACTACCATTAGTAAAAGCTGCTTATAATAATGTAGGTTTCTGTACACTATGCATTCAAATACGGTTTCCTATTCAAGGTAGTTCAGTACTTTGTGTGCAGCTAGTTTATTTATCCATCTATTACCATTTGTCATGCGCAAGTCATCCATTTTGGATTCGGACTTGTCAGGATTCTCATTTTGGGTTCTGATTGTTTTTTTCCAATTTGGAACTCTGAAATTTGACGTCTGTGCCGTGCACAAACAACGCACCATTTCACTTAATTTCCCCAATCTGAGGTCGTTCAGAGAATGAGCTGAATCGTTCCAAAGAAAGCCACAACAAAAGATCTGACCTACCACTTCAGAGAATAAATAGTTTTTGTTTGAATGTAAATACCAAAAGGAGCATATTTTATGAAACAACAGTGGGAAAAGATTTACCAGCTTATTACAATATAAACGCTACAGGGTAGCATTTGTATCCGTCACACTGCTTATATTTTCAAATCAGTGACTTTTTAGGCTCAGAAAGGGACTATATTTCATTATTTTTGCACAACGGTCTAGATTAATGTCCTGACTTGGAACACTTACTTCTGTGCTCTTTCGGAGAACATCTCATTACACAGATAATTATACCGGCTTTTTCATACGGTTTAAAAAAGAAGAAGAAGAAAAAAAAAGAGTAAAGATCGATCTTTAAATGGCTTGCTTTGACAACCGAAGCTGAGGATTTATTTGAGTTAGAATTTATTTGATTTTAATTCATGAAGGCATACTTATCATCATAAATATATATATATTGATGAATGTGGTGCTTTAGTTTCAGTAAATGCTTTTTTTTTTTTTACCAAAAAATAAATATTAGTTATAATTAGGTTCTTTCTTCCCCCCCAATCCCATATTTAGATTTACATAGACTCGTTTCTATTACACTTTATATATGGACGGACTCAGAAACAGTGCAACTGCAATTATAGGAAGCATAAAAACAATCTTTGTGTATATTTACACACCAGGGGGACTCATCTAATTGAATCTATTTCCTTTGCAGATGATGGCTTCACCTTCTGTCACGGTGCATATTGTCTGATTTCCATGCTGTGGTAATACGGTTTTATTTGCCGGCTTATCTCGGCTGCCTCCAACTCATCTGTTCTTGGTTCTCTCGGCATTTCTCCACCTGTTTCTTCCCCTCTCTCCGACTATATCTCTCTAACATTACCACCACAAGCAGAGAAATGATGGTAATTGGCCATTTTGGGCTTGGACAGCTGCTAACATGAAAGCAAAAGTGGCTCCGGCTTGGAGTGCTAGGCTCTAACCTCTTCAACACTTTCCCCTCCGTAATAACCAGAATGCCTCTTTTCTCACACGTTCTCTGCACTCTCACAGGCTTGCATTCAAATATGAATGTGCAGCCAGGTAAATGGATAAACAAAAACAGGACACAAACGCTAATGAGCTTCGGCTCCACTGATGTCGCTTCTACCTGATGGACTGCTTAATTGGATTTGAGAGCTATAACAGATATATTAATATAAATTTATTTTATTTTAACTCGTTGACATATTTGAAGAGGCAAGTCTTCTTTTTAAAATAATAGGGGAAAAAAAAACAAATATCCATTGTTAAATAAAGTACTAAGACTTTGTATTTTATAGTTTTAATCGTTATTTCAACTAAATAAACTATTATACCTTCTGAAAAAAATGTCAATGTCTCAATCAACTTTCTTCTAAAGGAATTGTAAAGAAAATTCAGATCTAAATGGATGTTAAAGCTGCTGCCAGTGGTTCATTAGCGTCACCACGGTAACCAGACACCTGCATCTGTCACTCCCTGACAGCACTCCTAATACAGACAGACACAAACACGGAGTAAAAAGTAAGCTTCAAACAAAACGTCACTGTGCATTGAGCAGTAACATGTTGTTAATGTGTCTACAGAAAGTAATGGAGGTCAATGGAGGTTTTGCTGTGCGCACTCTGCACTCTGGGGCAATTTGAGAGTAAACTATAAGTCCTACAGCAGTGAGACACAGACCGGGTGAAAGAAGACGAAAATGCCTACGCTGTGGTGTATAAACTGTATAAGAAGTGAAAAGACTGTGGAAATAAGAAGAGTTTGTTTGTGAAATTCTTTGGAAGGTTTAGACAGTTAATCATAAACTCAATAGTGCAAAAACTGTTAAAGCTATCAAAACGACAAGCCAGTCATGTCTGTGACCAACTTTTAATGTTTCTACTGTGAAGTATGACTGAGCTATATCACTCCAAACAGGGCTGGGTTTTCTCATGTGTTTACCAAAACTCCATCGTGGTCAGTGGGGAAATATTGTGCTTTTTTTTTCCAAATTCTGTCTACATTGTGAACTGTACTGCTACTAAAAGTCACAGCAAAATATTCATCCTATTCCTGATCGAGCCTCACGTTGGATTGTATTTTTCACGGGTTTTACCAAAGCTGTGGAAGGAGATGCAAATCAACCATTATGATTTGAAAAAAAAAAAAAAACAACCAAAAAACAGAAGAATGACCAAACAATAATAAGGGTTCTTCAGTGCTTATGCATTAGCGCCCTTAATTACAACGCAATCCCAAAAAGACATGCACGTTAGGCTGATAGAATAATTAAAGATGTGGTTTAGACCATCTGTTTAGGAGCCAAAAAACAAAGTTGAAACTTCTTACGGCATGAAAGGACATGAAGAAACGTGCAAAATCACCAAGAGGTTCAAAAAGAGGAAATTTCTATTAAAAAATCTTATTCTAAAGCCACAGTATCAGAAAGGATAAAATGTTTGTTTGTTCACTTGTGTCTAAACAATCTGTAAATTTCACACTCATATGTATTTCATTTACAGATTAAAAAGCCTCTTATCTTGAGCAAAAAGCCTTACAGCAAGGACAACGTACTTCACTGAATAAAAAATGAGAAAGTGCCACTTGACTTGCAGTTTTTAATTTTACACCTAACCCTTACCTGACTTGTATCAATTAGGCATCCTTAGGGTTTTTTTGATGGAGTTAGCCAGAGAAAGAGTGAGATCAGGCTTTTTTTATTTTTTATTTTTTTTTTGCAAATGCATAGAGCAAAGGAATTGGTCTTGCTTTTAGTGGAAGATTATGAGGTTTTTATGTTGGTCTTCTCCTTTATTTTTCTGCAGAACATCCTCAGACTCGGTACCTTGTAACAAAGATCCAATCGATGGCTGCAACCTTTATCACATCTGACTCCAATGCTATCCACATCGCAAAGTTTAATTCTTTACTTTCACACCAAATTACTTTTTAGCTCAAGGCACATTTTTCAAAAGGAAAAAAAAAAAAAAAAAGAAGGTATCTGTGGTCACAGCTCCAGCATTATGGCCGTGATATATTGATTGGCACAGAAGTGAAAGCTGAATCCCAGCAGGGAGGGTTCCTGCTGCACATGTAACTACACCTACATGACAGAGTTAGGTGCCTTTTATGCCTCAGGACACCTCAGTCATTAACTGCGAGCTTGAATTCTGTAGCAGAGCACAATCACAGCCTGTTATCAGGTTTGTGGAGAGGTTTCATATCGAACCTGTCTTACAGTAGCCAATAATTCAATGAGAGGGTGAACTAAACCTCAGGGCCCGAAGAGTTAATTAAAACCCTCGTAGCAAACTTGATCAATTTCATTTTATCATTTTTGATAAGTTCCTTCAGTTGCATTTTACGAGATTTAATTCCCCTGAAAACTGTGTTTGCCTGTGTGGTATTACTCCTGAAATAGACCATATTCTCAAATGCTTCGTATATCAGATATATGTATAAAATAAAAGCTTGTCTTGTAATCCACAACTCAACTTGAGAGCCCTTTTGAAAGAGCCTGAGTGCCATCGTGTGGAGGAGGTCCATTAATGCAGCGCTGTGTGTGCGTGAGATGCTTTAAAAAGGATCTTTGCAACTGTGAAATCATTAAAAGGTAGAGTGAGAGCAAATATAACTGGGTCAGAACCATGTCCGCAAAGGTTTCTCTTTGTTTTCATCATGAATTTAAAAAGACACAAACAAAAATGCTTCCCGAACCACAAAGTAATAATTTGCCCTCCGACATACATGCCAAAGTTTTAAACCAAGATCTTTTGCAATGTCTTAGCATTCAAAGTATTTATTGTGGGATCATTCTCAGCTACTACCACGCCAAATTTTAGCTCAATATCTGTAAAGTTAATTGAGTTATAGGCCTTTTTCTGTTTGCAAAAGTCGATTAACTGTGGTTGCCATCTTGTTTCGGGTTGACTTTAAAAGGTAATCAGCCATGGACTTACATCTAATGATTTCTTTCTGAGAGTTTCATTCAAATTCGTCCAGTGGTTCATGAAATATTTTGCTAACAGACAGACATGGTTGACTGCCACAGCATTGCACAGTGTGTGGTGCTCAGAGTAAATTGTGAGGCTCAGTCTCAGCTACCACCACAGCAACTTTTAGCTCAATGTATGTGAAATTAACTGAATTGTAGGCATTTTTTGGGTTGGCTAACATTGATTGGCTGTGGCGACCATCTTGAATAAGATTGAGTCCAAACAGTAATCAGTTGTAAAAGTACAACCAATGATTACTTTCTTAGATTTTCAATAGATACATCCAGAGGTTCATGACAAATTCTGCTAACAGACCGACAAACGAGAACACACACACACAAAGGCAAATGCATTATTAAATTCACGAAGCTGTTTTAGTTATCTCCACTAGATGTCGCCCTTCACCTAAGTGTACCTTCAGATTTTTGCAACCCAGCAGTAATATTCCTACATACTCTCTAACTTTAAGAAAAAAAAAAAAATTGAGGCAGAGGTGCTGCATTTACATAAGATTAGCTATAAATAAATAAATAAATACATCTCAAAAGTTTTGACAAAATCTTAAAAGCTGAAAATTGAGCCACCAAATTATAAAACTGGGTGGCTAAATTAATTTTCATCTGGAGTTGTAACAGAATAAAAACTTAAGGGGGGGGGGGAATAGAGGATAATAAGGTGTTAATATACTTAATGGTTTCTCTTTATTAAAAACTCTCACATTCTGCAGCCCAACAACGATGTGGTCGGAGGAGAAAAAACAGGTTTAGAAGGCAAATTAGTGAACAGAAGACTAGTTTACTATCAACCACAGAGCTAATTGTCTGCTATCTCTCCTCAGATCTCATTGTGGTGCACAGAGACACGGAATGCTCAAAACAAATGTTTTATCTCCTTTTGTTCTCTTCAGCTAAGTACCTCTCCTCTCCTGACTGTAATCCCACCCTTCATCACGAAGTCCCCTGGGTTTCCCGCCAGTCAGAAGCTTCCTGAAGACGCTGCGAGCCCCTCAGATGAGCAGATTGAGTTTTTCTTTTATTGTTTTTTTGTACATCTGCCAGGCTGCTTTTCTCTTTCTGATACTGACCCACAAATGCGACAAGTTTGGATCGACCTCGGGCCTGTACAAGATACAGATAGAAGAAAGGTCACAGTTGTTTTAGTTTTTTTTGTTGGTTTTTTCTTTAGACTCATCACAAGATTTTTGACAGTCACGTCAGAAGAGTTCTGCTAAGACTGAGCGGTTCGCCGGCGACTAGATTCTCAGTATTTCGTGACAAACCGAGAGCGTTTTTGTGCAGCGTTCTGATTTGAATTCCTAAAAAATCTGCCGTTTCCTCCCTCGCTCTGAAACAGGAAGTAGAACTGTGGTCGTCTTCCGCTCGTCTTGTTTATTGGAACCCGCTTTCCTGTTTTTAGATTCATCCCGATAGCAGCTGAAAATCCCCAGTTGAAAGCAACATACGTACACACAAACACACACACTTCCAGACAGGCTCACTCCCTGCGTCCTGTCCCCCTCATTCTTTCGCCCTACGTGTTTTTCTTTTCCCCTCCCGCTGTCCCTCAGATGGCCGCTTGATAAATTTCTGCTTTGTGAGGCGCTCGCAGCTTTCCGCACACGGCCCAGCTGTCGTGGGATGTGTGCTGAAAGGCCCGGACTGATTGATTAACCCAAACTGATTGTGGCTGGGATCAAAGAGTCACAAGTCAAAGTGTGAACTGGTAGGATGGGTTAAACCTGTGTGTGTGTGTGTGTGTGTGTGTGTGTGTGCGTGTGTATGTGTGTATCCTGAGTGCAGTGCCATGTGCACCCAAGCCAGGAAACTATGCAGGTCAGACCAGAGGGAATGTCAGGAATGTCAGAGTAACACAAACTGTTTACTGCCACTGGAAGCAAGAACTACCTGGATTTTTTTTATTATTATTATTATAAGTATACCAACATGGGGTGAAAATGTTGGACTTAAAAGTATAAAAAGAGGCCATGCGTTGTTCCTAACATCTCATTGTCTGATCACCTCCCAGGCTCTTTAAACCAAACAAGCAGCCAGTCCACCCCCAGTCTGAGAACATGTGGTAAAATTACACGCACTGTTTCAGCCCTGGCGTTCCCGAACACCTGCACCGAAAAAAACAAAATTCAGCTGACCTCCCAGCTGTTCTCACATGGGTTACAGCTCCCGAGTCCAGTTCCCAGGCTTTACTAAGCCTTTCATTTGATATCACAACATATCTACTCCCACCCCCAGCACCCCCACACACATACACACACCCTTCTCGCACCCTCAGCTCCCTCCCCGTCTGTCTGGCTGGACTTTTCACGACAGCCTGTTTTCACTCAGTGGCTTTGACAAAGACTGGCGAAATAATTACAGCTGGGCCCGAACTCAGCCAGTGTTTGTCTCCAGCAATCTCCCGCGAGCCCCGTGAGTGTGGACCGTGTCATAGGAAAGGGAGGAAGAGGCCGATTGTTCTGAAATTGAGAGGCTGATGATATCATTTCAAAGAGCTCTGTTCGGTGTGCGTTCAACACTCAGAATAAAGGAGTGGCAAAGCAAACCCGACACATGTCAACAGAAAATATTATTTCAGTCACAAATATGTCTGACTGAAAGTTCATATTTAGAATCTGAACATGGGCAAAAGAATGGCCCGAGGGCCAAAAAGTGGCCTTTGGACAAGCTTCATCGGGCCATAAGAAGCTCTCAAATAAAAAATGCAACAGAAAAATCAGCTAGTTTAACTGCGTTTTCTGTGAAAGTTCAGAGTGAATTTCTGATTGACCTTGTTGAAATTTGCTAAAGAAGCTGGAACTACGTTGTTAAAGAAGCAGAACACTGGCTAAAAGCTAAAAAGCAGCAAAACACCAGCTTAAAACTAAAAAGTAGGAAAGGCTAGTGAAAAGTAGTGTAAGGGTAGCTAAAAGTAAAAGTATAAGAAGACAAAAACAGAGCGAGTGTGACGAGTTGGAGACACTAAATTGTGAGGCATCACACAAATGTTCACCTGGAATAACACTGAACAGATTTGCACGAAGGCCTTCTGGGGGTAAATTTCTCCATTCTTGTCTCAACAAAAAATCAAATTCAAACAAAAGGAAAAGTATCAGTTTAGGGATCATTTTCAGCGTGGTGTATTTGAGGCCTAAATGTTGCAAATTCTACCATTAGCTGACATTTATAGATTATTTGTCAATCTGTTCGTTTGCAAACATGCCTATGCCAAGAGAGTGCTGTGGTATACAAGGAGATGTTTTCTGACTGAGTATGTTAAGCTACAAACTTTGTCATTATCAGAAAAAGAACAAAAAGTTTTTTTTCTTAAACTCAAAATACGCCGGGATTACCGCAGCCCGGCGGGTCATTGGACTCGCATCAGCTGGCGTGGCTGAAACATAAAAGACGTGGCGAGTTACTGTACGCTGTAAGAACACAGGTCAGTTTTAGTATGTTAGCCTAACATTTTTTTTTCTTTCTCACCAGAATTGCCAATCTCTGGAGCACTGGCTTGAGCAATATTTTTTGTTGTTGTTGTCTTTGTATTGACAAGTTTCGGGGGTCACGTGTATCTCTGGATAGTTCTCAACCACAAACATTAATTTCTCCTCATCCATGTTTATACTTTTGATTTGTAATGATGCTATGACTAAAGAAGAGAAAGATGATTTAAAAAAAAAAGAACAACAACAAAAGAAGCTACTATGAGAACCCAGATGTCCAAGAAGGACGTTTTACATATATTTAAATATGTATATGTATATATATTAGGAGCTGCATTGTTTGAATGTTGAAAAATACTGCTGCAAGAACTTTGTTTAAAACTTTATTAATGTGTGTACGTTTACAACTGATTGAAGTCAACCCAATTTAGGATGACCACCACACCTAATTGACCTTAGCCAACACAAAATGGCTACAACTCTGTTGATTTTACAGTGTGCTAAAGTTTAGTGTGGCAGAGGTTAAGAGTCATTAACAATATGTAGTCTGAGCATAAATAGAAAAAAAAAATCTTGCAGCATTATGTGAGATTGTGCGTAACATTTCGATCCTAGTTTAAAAATCTGGCATGAGAGGTCCTTCAACAAAAACAACACCTTCATTTTTTTTTTCCCAGTTCTGTTTTGTAGCCTTCCTATCACTAACTATAAGTCAACATGGGGCTTCTAATCTAAATACTGCCCACCCCTGTTATATGCTTTGTAAATATATATCTGGACCGTTTGTGCTCATCTTTCTTGACTCATCGATCAGTTTAGTCCTTTCCGCTGCAGGTTTCTGTTTCTAATCGGGTGACATTTACTTCGCTAAAGATGAGCGGTGACTTCTGTCTCTGTACGAGCCAGATCTGAAGCTTGAACATTTGGCCTGCTGCTGGAGCCAGGATGTCTTCCGAGACAGCCACGGGGACAGCAGGAAGCCGGCCTGGCGTTGTGAGCGAGGAAGTGAGCGAGGGGAGAAGTGGGAGAATCCGAGCGGGAGAGCAATAAACTGCGAGTCAAACTATGATGGAAGAAAGCCATACAAGAAAACGTAGCAAAGGAGAAAAATAAAAAGAAAATGTTCAGGGAGGAAAAATCTGAAAAACCGTCTCTGTAGTTCAACCAGCTCGCAGCAGAACACATGTAGTACAGATGCTCCATCAATGTAAGGTCACTTGAGGATGACAGTGCCGTAATTCGCAGTGACAGTTGCGGGTGAGTTATCGGGGAAGTGTGGCATGTAAATCACCATCTTGCTACCGCTACACCCTCAAGTTCTGAGAGCCGCTCCGGGGCGAGGGCCGGGGAGCAGCGAGCCTCTCTCCGCGGGCAAGCAAGGGAAGCGTGGACACGCAGAGATATTTACATACAGTCAGACAGACTTCCTGGCATTGTCGAGCCCAGGAGCGTTGATGTCAGATCCACTCCTTCCTGTGCAGGAGGGAGAACGCCAGGCGATGACAATGGGCCCAAAACAGGACAAAGAGGAAATGTTTAAATTTAGGCCACTTCTTCCACCATCTCCTCTTTCAGGGCGCTGGAGCTGTTTAGTTTTTGTGAATTCCTTCAGTTTACCCCCCCGAGCTCCCTCTCTCTCCTCCATTGTATCATTTCAATGGAAGGATTTTCACATTCAGAGTAAATCCCAAAGGAATATCAGCTAGTGAGACTAGAGTTCAGTCAATAACTTTGTTTTCACTGTTACTTTAGAAGTTATAAGTGATTTTTTTTTTATAAATAGTTCTTCAACAAACCTTTAAGAAGCCCACAACAAGCAGTAGCAAACAGATGGGGATAAGTATGTGATTAAAAGGATAGTTCAGATCTTTCAAAGTGGAGTTCTGTAGAAATGCTATGAACAAATAATATCTTACTTGTAGAGAGCTCGTGTTTAATTCTGAAAGGACCGATAAGCTAACTGCTAGTCTGAGCAGATCAAAGTGGATTGCTACCTTTTTAAAGCGGCTCTGATTCAAAGCTTCATTGCGGCTGATGCGAACGCCATCAGTCTCACTCAACACAGTTATTTGCACAAAATTCCTTGATTTTGTTCAAACACAAGAAGCCGCAGCAACTAGCTGTAGCTCTCCCTGAGGGAGTATCATAATATTTATGCCAGAATATCTATCAGATGCAAAACTGATACAAAAGTAAAAGTTTATGAAACAGTGTTTGAACAAACAGGAGGGAGACAATCCATTTTGGTCTTAGCCACGAAAATAGAAATATACTAGAATGACCACTAATGGTGATGGACAAGATTCGTGGCCGCCATCTTGCCAGGTGCTTCGCCTATCACTGTGTGTTTTATAAATGTCAAAGACATCATGCGTATGGTGAAAATAGGGGTCAAGAGTACTCACGATGAGTACTACTCATAATGAGCCTCCCTTCAAGCCTGGTCAAGCATTAGAGGGGCCAAAATGTCGACCCAGCGGGCTACCACTACCATGATGAAATTACAAAGCCCTGTAATCATTCAAACCAGAACAGTACATATCTAATCTTTAAGTACTTAAGTGCTTTACATGTCGAGTTAATCTAAACAGACCACTGCTACCAGTGTCTATAGTGAATTGCACTTGAACCAATAACTTAAACATATATAAAGTAGTCCTTTTCCTCATAATTCTGGAAATATTTAGGTCTTATATAAAATGCACTTTATTATTTAGACATTTATGACTGTCTAGCCTATGCACTCATTCAGTATTACTTAGCATTTAGATTTTACCCATAGGTAAAAGAGGTACAAACATAGGTACAACTGTGTAATATTTAAAAAGGTATGTTACTAACATTGATGGTATATTTTCAGTTATCTCACTAACCTCAGTACCCTACTTTACAGTCCTTGTTGTATAGTCTAGAAAGAGTGACAACCCCTTGTATAATAGTGTATTCACTATTTCCAAAAAAATGGATAAACAAAATACCACTTTATTTTAAATACGGGCAACAATAATTATAACAATTAATGGCAAAACATTGGGCTTCTTGGCTGAGTTTAGTGTTTTTCTTCGTCAGATTTCTTTGGTCTGCTGCCATGCTGGCAGTAACTGAGGACACCACCCAGCACCTACCACGATGGCGGCACAAACTCTTGCCTTGTTAACATAGACTGCACTGTGGTTGGCCAGCGTATTTTTATTTGAGTGGTATTTGCACTACTTGGTCTAGCCATTAGCTCATCAGTCCAGTCATACATGAATCACACAAAAGGGATGTGAGACCGGGTCTCACGTACCTACTGACTCACCTGAATTTATAAAGTAAACTGTCCACAGTTTTATATAAATAACTTACATATAAACAGAAAAAACGGTCACTAGGTAGCACAAGTCAGTGTATCTCTGATGCCAGTCCCAAGCCTGGGTAAATGGTGAGGGCTGTGTCAGAAAGGGCATCCGACGTAAAACACTTTTGTCAAAAGTTGGACCTGATGACGTACCAGTGGAGGTATGGAAATGTCTATGAGAGATGGCAGTGACATCTTTGACCTGATTATTCATTGGCATTTCTGAGAGTGACAAAATGCCTGAGGACTGGAGGACAAGTGTGCTGGTGTCCATTTTTAAGAACAGGGGTGATGTACAGAGTTGTAGCAGCTACAGGGGAATTAAGTTGATGAGTCACACGATGAAGATCTGGCAGAGAGTTGTGGAAGCTAGACTTAGACAAGAGGTGACTGTTTGTGAGCAGCAGGATGGTTTTATGCCAAGACAGAGCACCACAGATGTCATCTTTGCTTTGAGGATGTTCGATGGAGAAGTACAGACAGGGTCAGAAAGAACTTCATTGTGTTTTTGTGGATTTAGAAAAAGCATATGAAAGGGTGCTGAGGGAGGAGCTGTGGTTGTATGAGGACATCTGGAGAGGCTGAGAAGTTTGTTAGACTGGAACAGGACACGTATGAGGACAGGAGGACAGTGGTGAGGTGCGCTGTAGGGGTGAACGGTAGCTTCAATGTGGAGGTGGGAGTGCATCAAGGATCAGCTCTGAGCTCCTTCTTGTTTGCTCTGGTGATGGACAGACTAACAGATGAGGTCAGGCAGGAATCCCCGTGGACTGCGGATGACATGGTGATCTGTGGTGAGAACAGGGAACAGGTGGAAGAGGACTTGGAGAGGTGGAGGTATGCACTTGAAAGACGAGGGATGAAAGTCAGCCGTAGGAAGACAGAGTACTTGTGTGTGAATGAGAGGGAGGCAGGTGGAGCAGTGAGGCTTCAAGGAGGTCAGAGGTCACAAAGGTGCAGGACTTCAAGGACTTAGGGTCGACTGTCCAGGAAAACAGGGAGTGTGGTAAAGAGGTGAAGAAGAGACTCCAGGTAGGATGGAGTGGATGGAGAAAGGTTTCAGGAGTGATTTGCGACAAAAGGGTGGCAGCAAAGGTCAAAGGTCAAAGGAAAGGTTTACAAGACAGTGGTGAGAGCAGCTATGTTGTTTGGTTTGGAGACAGTGGGACGGACAGAAAGACAGGAGACAGAACAGGAAGAGGCAGAGCTGAAGATGTTGAGGTTCTCCTTGGGACGGACAAGGATGGATAGCATTAGGAATGAGGTCATCAGAGGTACAGCACCACTTCAGGACGTCAGCATCAGAGTTCCCATTGTCAACAAAATATTTCAAATACTAGCACTCTCTATGTACCAATGACTCTGTAATTGCTACCTGTTGTGATCTATTTTATTTTATTTTCATGTGAAACAATAACTAAGAAACAAACTGGGGCACTAACATTTTTTTTATTGCACGGACACTGGCAGTCAAGCTGGACTCTGATCTTCAGTTGACCTGGTCTCACTTGTCAATATATCTGTCTACATTCACTTCATGTTGTCAGGTGATTGGGCGAAGTTAGTTACTACTCATTTAAAAGACCTAAATCATTTAAGCCATGCAAAGTCCAGCTGTAGAACGTGCCTAAATGATGTGACATTTACTCCTGCGACAACAGGCATTCAGCTAAAGATGGAAATGGTAAACACTCAAAGTTTCTACAAACATCCAGTCTGTCTAGAAACAGTGGGCAAATGCCTGCAAGATTTGGACCCTGTTACTAAAGCATCGGGCTCCACGGACAGTGTGAAATATGTTTTCAGCTGCTCCAATCACAGGTAAATATCTGGTGTAATTCCAAAGAAACTGTGGTGTCCTAGATGAGTTTGAAAATTGTCGAATATGATTATGTTCAAACAAAAGTATCAGAAACCGCTCTGCCAGCGCTTGCACACAGAGCTTGATTGGCATGTTATTGCTGGGTGAGTCAGCTTTTTACTGACCACCCTCTGGACACAGGAGAGCCAATAAGGCCGGGTTTTTGCCAGGCAAAAGTTCTGCTGTGTTTTTTTTTTTTACAATTTTGGCACAATCGTTGCCCAATACTTTTTTTTTTTTAAATGTACTTACATTTAAACGTAATAAAACAAAAAAACTAACCCGGCGCTTCAATGAAGTACTGCTAGAGGAGAGGTAAACACATCCACCATTTCTGTCTGGGGTTGTTTTTCCACGCTGTCGTCACGCCGTCGGTACATTTTCAAGCCACAAAACTCCCAATTTCTGCGCATAACTGGTCTCAGGGTCCGAAGGAAACGGATCAAAGTAATCAGAAGTTGTGGCTGGAGAGAACTATTTATGAACTAATATATTTTTTAAACATATATTTGTAGATTGCTGATAGGGCGCTTGCAGTGTTTGTAACTGTTTACGGGAGTAAGTTCCTCACAATGAACCACTTCTTAGCTGGACACACACACACACACACACACACACACACACACACACACACACACACACACACACACACACACTCCTGTTGATAAATATATATGTGTAAGCAATGCACATTTCATGAATTAAACTTTGTATGTCCGAATAAAACTAAGGTAAGACATTAACTGTTCATGCTCTTTCCATAGAGCCCCACTTTAAAATGTTCGAACCATTCCTTTAAAAGCACATTAAAGTAAAGTTGTTTGTTTGTTTGTTTGTTTTTGTAAATTTATGACTTAAGCAAGCTGTCATTGGGTCCTGCTTGAGTCAAAACTGTTTTGTTGGGTTTGATGTGCTGTTTAGCATGTGGGAGTGTGCCATTGTGTGTGTCGGTGTGTGTGCGTGTGTGTGTGTGTGTGTGTGTTCCTCTGTCTGCCTGAGAGCATTTTTTTTTCCTGTATCACAAATCAGAGAGTGTCGGCATCTGCAGAAGCTCGCGGGTGCAAGAGTTCACCGGTGGCGCCTGGTCTGCAAACTCGGGGAGTTTTCTCAAAACTACGGGCGGGTGGAAGCTGGCGCAGCTCGGAGGCGGAGGGGAGCTGTGGCTGTCCTCCACCTCACCACCGCCTCACCACCGCCTCACCTCCACCTCACCACCGCCTCGCCCGACGCGGCGGACCGAGGCTCCGGACGGAAGCTTCCCGACGTTCAGGCGGGCTGGGGTTGGGGTGCGGGTGGGGGCGGGAGGGGCACGATGCCCAGGTGAACGGCGGCGGGTGAGTCCACAGCTGGAGCTTCACTTTCGAGGCTTTTATTATTATTATTATTTATTGTTTCAGCTCCCGGAGTTACTTTTGGTGAAACTTTCCGACCGCTGAAGCGGCGCTAACCTGGCTAAAAGTCGCCTCCATAAAAATGAAACTGCGTGAAGGCAAAGTTTTCAGGTGACGCGACGTTCCCCGTTTAACACGGAAAACTAACAGTCTCTCTGGAGTTTTTCGTGGAGTTGCTGTAATGTAAATACAGTGACAGGGACTTTAAAAGGACATTTTGTTTTTTTCCTCAGCTTTGGCATTTTCCACCTTGGCTATATTAGGCTCTAATTACTCCGCAGGTTGAGTATGCGACATTTTATTTAAAAACTAATGGACCAAATATGGAGTTTCCTGATGTGTACCATTTTTACAATTAAATGCAAACTTAAACATCTCGTTAATACGTCAGTGTATGTGTTTGGATGCGTAGATATGTAGTTATAACATAAATCTCCAACTTTAAGGGCAGACTTTAAAAGTGTTCACATCCTAACAGATCAGTGGGTCCTAAAGTTGGGGGTCGGGACCCTAGTGTGGGTCATAAAACACCAAGTGAAGGTCTTCAAATCAATTTCAGAAATCTAATTAAATGCATATATATATATATATATATATATATATATATATATATATATATATATATATATATATATATTTCTACTAAGTTAGAAATGTTCTTAAGAATAATACAGTAAGCATATGATTGTTAGGCTGTCTGTATTGTCATTATGCCAGGGTTTGATAGTATTATTATTAAGTTTGTGTACTTTAATTGGAAGTATTTGAAGTATTTGAGGCTACCAGCCTCGGCCGCTGCTGTTTCGTGGGTCGGAAGCTGAAAAGTCTGAGAGCTGCCAGCCTAACAGACAGAAGGCTTCAGAGAACAGCTCTAATACGTATGTTTTTCCTTTTTTCTTGAATGTAATTGGATCGGAATAATATGAGCCCAAATATAGTTTTCCCCCCTTGATACTTTGTCAAGAATGCGGCGCGGGCAGCGGCTGCCAGGAGTCTGCGAAGCCCGCAAACATCATCAAAAGAGCGGGTTTCCTCCTTTGTGATCCGCTGCCATTGCCTTCCTGCAGTTTTGTAGGTCCTCATGCCCTTGGTTTTTTTTTTTTCTCCAGCTGGACGATACACTGCTTCGACTTAGAGGAGCTTTGTCCAGCCAGCTACGTCCAGTCAACTTTACAGACTGTAGATCTGCCCGAATGGGATCATTTATCTCTTCCGTCACATCATAAATAAGCATCGGTGATCTGTTATCTCTGGAAGTTGTGCTTGCTTGTGTTATCACACTGCCTCCCCTTGTTTTACCCATTTGGATGCTTCAAATCCAAAGCCGTTCAAGGGATTCTCCACATTATTCCTGCAAATATTCCAGCACAGATTGATTTTTATTTTATCGGTCCAAAGAAAAGCCGTTCCAAGTTTGCTTCTTCACTGTGCCCAGTCAGGATATTCTAGTCTTGGTGTGCATGATTGCTTGTTTGTCTCGCTTCCTTTTGTTATTAATCAGTTGCTTAATCGTGTTCTCTGCTTAGCTCCAGTTCTTTAGCCCATGAAGGCTCCTGTATCCATCCAACACTGTATATTTGCTGTGGACAAACAGGTCTCTGCATCTCACCAATGTATTTTCTCTTCTTAGAGAGTTTTAAACTGTTGTTTTTGGCCACTCCCAACCCTCTCACTGTCTTCCTGGTTCGTTTGATTTTTTAAAAAAAATTTTTGCAGCCATGAAACGGTTCTCTTTCACTTTCAATAAGAGATCATTTGCATATTTAAGAGTTGCCTGGAACAGCTGAATGCAAACACTGAACTCGCCTCAGTATATTCACCTGCACTTTTTGTGAAGGAACAGGGAAAGAACAGCACACAACGGCTTTCTTCTCATTGAGAGAACGTTTGGTTCCTTTTAACACTACCCTTCATGGTAGAAATGATCAGGGGCAATTAGCACGTGGCAGGGTAGGCCTCTCCGAGCGTCTTCGTCCTCAAACGGAGCATATCTGAGCGGTGTGATGATGTCACAGCTGGAGCAGGTCTGAAATAACCAGGCATCCCTGTAGTGAGTGTTTCCATGACAACGCAGCCTCCCAGTTTAAACGGTGGATGAAGAACTGTGTCTCAAATAATTACTTTGGATAATTTGTGCTCACTATGCCAGGGAGGGGGAGCAGTTGGTGCTGACTTGAGGTGCAAAAGTCCTTGTCTGAGACATCTCAGACTCCCACCGGGGTCAAATGTTTAACTAGCTCATATCTTAAATGGTGGAACATTTGAACCGAGATAAAACACAATTTATTGATCAAATTTACCCTAACTTGTTCTGAGACATAGTGCTGCCAGAAAATTCAAAATGACTTTTTGAATTTTTTTATTTTTACCAAAAATTGTACAACTTCTTAGTTTAAACATTTGATATGTTTGCTATGTTTCATTGTGAAAAAAATAAGGATTCATGAGATTTATAAAACATTGGTTTTATTCACATTTTACAGAACTTCACAGATTTTTTTGGAATTGGGGTTGTAGCTTTTACAAGCAATAATAGAAAGCTATGACGTTACATAAAACTACTCTGTAGTCAGTTTAATGTCAGATTCCCAACTAAATATGTGTTTTCACTCCTCCAGGTGTTTGACAAAGAGAGCGGACCTAAACATGATGTTCATCGAAGCTGATAGCTGACGCTGTAGAATGAGACAGGATGGAACAGACAGACAGCCCTGCCTCTGAGAGCAACAACCCTAATGGGTTTGTCAACCGAGTGTTCAACGTTTCTCTGGACGTGGAGAATGAGACCGGCAGTATTTATCTTCAGGAGACGGGGCCGGGCTCTGCAGAGGTCCAAAAAGAGGCCCAGGCGTCGTCTTCTCAGACCTCCGTCAAGGACAGGCAGGAGGTTAACCGCAGGCCCCGTGCCACCGGGGGCATCTGGAGGATCTTAAACCGAAAGAAGGCTGTCTCAGAGCTGGAGAGGAGACCCCACTCCATGATTCTGCCCGGGGAGGCTTCCATCCCGAAACTTTCGTTTGCCGACAAAGTTCGCTCTTTCAAGAAGCTGAAGTCCCCCGCTGTGTTCCGAGGAAAGACGGGCAAATTGTCCACCGCCAAGTTCACCAGCTCCTTGGTGGACGAGGAGTCGTTCTGCCGTGACATTGGCACTCCCCAGCAGACCAGCAAGAGCACAATTCGAAACAGAGGCAAGAGGCATTCATATGCTGGCTACACGGCAGATTTTGACTGCTCGTTTGAAGACCTTGACCTATCCTCTCCAGTGGATGGCCATCAGCCCGCTGTAACAGTAGAGGCTGTGGCTCAGAATGGTTGTAAACCCTCCGAAAGAGTTTCTTACAGTAAAAGAGGCAATAACTTTTCAACAAACTGCAACAAAACCACTGCAGGTTGTGAAGAGCCGAGTGTTAAAAGTAGCCCGAGACCTCACCTCAGTGGAGGAAGGAGACACAAAGACATGTGGAGTTACCTGAGAAGGATTTCCCTCCTGGGGAAGACAAACCCTGTCTTCTCAGAAAGGAGCTTCGACTCAGAGCTTCACTCACTGGACAAAACCATAGACTCGGATTATGGTTCTGTGGACATTGAGAGCGTCAGGGACTTTCAGCCACCGCCTCCAAAACCCTCGGACACGAAGGGACACTTCGGCGGTCTCTTTAAGTTTTTTAACAGTGTGGCAGAATCGGCCAGAAAATGGCGAACAACGTCGCGCTCCTTCTCTCCTCCAGAGGGAGAGAGGACTCCGATGACCTCCCCGCGCGCCCCACAGAGGACAGTGGACAATGTTCACAGCGTGTCTCTGACGCTCCACAGCGAAGAGACGCCTACATCTATACCTACGCCGTCATCGCCACTGACCGCCAAGTCCTCGCATCCCAACAGCTTCGACGGTGAGACTCCAACACCTGTAACAGCCCCCAAAGAATCCCCCAAAGTGGTCCTGAAAGCTTTTAGATCTGCCACAGGATCTCGAGCTGTTAACGGCCTTCAGAACTGTGACGTTACCGTCAACCCCACGGAGGACAAAGAGATTAACCCGAAATCCACAGCCAGTGTAGAGAATCACGTTTCTGATTCAGGTCCGGACAGCAGCGTCGAAAGGGGTCAGCCGAACTGCCTCTATCCAGAGGAAAAGGTAGAGGGACAAAAAGGAAACAAGCAGGATTCCAAGGATGCTGCGCTGGGCTCCCACCAAGTACAGGAAGTGAATGTCCAATCACAACAAGGAGATAAGGAGAGCACGACCAATAGTGTAGCAGCATCGGATTCGACAGAAGAAATATTTAAGGTACGTCACTTAACGCATAATGAGCTGCATTGTTTGTTTTTATTCGTTGTAAATAATGCATATACTAGAGAGGTTTGTTTTGTTTCAGAGGAAAATGGCACATTTTTTTCTAATGTGTCAGAAATTTATGCCATAACCACATTTCATTGCAGGCCCTTTTCACTTCATTAACATTCCCAGAGGCATGTGTCATGTAATTACTGCACAAATGCTCAAAAGATCATTTATGTAACTGCTTTAACCATGGTCATTCCTTTTGCTTCTTAAAACCATTGACAGCGAATTACATTATATATGGTACTTGTTGTTTTTTTTACACCATACAGTCTAATAAAATAGGTGCAAAAGCAAAGCAGCAGCTGGAAAAGATAAGATTTAAAAAACCCACTCTGCTATTGTTCTTTTGCCCCATCTGTTGGACAAAAGAGGATATAGTGAATGCAAAAGTACACACCATTCTGCAAGAGTTTGTCCTTTCCTGCTTAGCCAGCCTTTTGTAGCCTGCAAAGAAACCCTACATTTCCCATAGAGCTTGCAGTGTGCGACTGCAGCAGCCCCACAGCTCTGTGACGTCAGTGCTCCATGACAGCAGCCTTCGCCTTTTCACTCCACTGGAAGAAATAGTCATCTCCCTCCCAGTCATCCCAACGAGTCAGGACATGTTAGTCCGAGCTTCTGACTAAATGAGATATGACATCTCAATACTCAGCACACTTTCATAGGGGTTTGTTATGCAAAGGCGAGGGCTTTAGAAGCGTTTGTTTTGGAAAGGTTGTTAACCTCCCGTCCCACTGTAATTCTGCAGGGTTCTGCGCTGACATCTGTCTTTAAAAGCACCGAGAAATGAAAAATAAATAAATAAATAAACTGAGATCACAGATAAGTGAAAACAAACAGATGTCTCTTTTAATAGAAGACAGGACCTATATGTCAAACAGAATCAGGAAAAACTGACTTAAGGATGTTTTTTGGAAATAAAATGCACTTTAGACCTTAAAAAGTCATTTTTAAAGTGGTGCTTTGTGTAAAGGTATGAACAATTACTATCTTACCTGTTGTAGACAGCTTCTTGAACGACCTTAGTTTGGAGAAATAGAGTTTCTGCCTGACAGGACTGACAAGCTCACATCTAGTTTGAATGTGGGAAAGACCAAAGTGGATTGCTGCCGACTTAAAAGAGCGTCAGGCCCAGTTTAGACGATGCCGACTTTGATCGAAGCTGTAGCTTTCTGCTGCGGTTCGGCCGGCCGTGCACACGACAACAGCCTTTGCTTTCACTGAAACCAAAACTTTTTGAATGCAAGTAATAATGTTGAGGTTTTTGGACACCCCCCTGCCCCCCTGCAATGATTGGTTTTTCTGTGCTTGCTCAACTAGATGAACGGCAGTAATAATGGCAGACAGCAGAGTGCTGTTTGTTCTACTCACTCGTTTCAACATGTAGCAGCGACCCAACCTCACCCGCGGTCTAAACAAACGTCCAAGTAGTCACCATTTTGGATGTAACTGTTTACATGCTCCAGGGTGCATTGAAAGCCCAGCATCAGTGTTGCCACATATACTGTATTTATTGTTTTTATAAGATAGTTTTAGGGTCACGTCGCCCTCATATTCTGTGCACATGTTCACCAATCACAACACACAGCTAATCTTACAACTTCCCCTGTCCGAGAAAGCCCACCTCACTCAGCACATGTGATAGTATGGGTGAAAGTACGATAGTTTTTCATGCCTGTCTGGGAACCCTGTCTGGCATGGATTCAGTGAGCACAGTCATATCCATGTAAAGGTGTTTTTCTTTTTCTTGTTGATTGTGAGATTGATCTGGTGTAAACAGGGCCTCAGTGTTCAGAAAATACCAGCATGATTCATGTTTTGTAAACAGTAACACAGCCGTCAGTTTTGCATTACATGTTTAATCACGTTGATTTCTAATGGTTCTTTAAAAGAGTAAATAGCACCAGCAGCAGCACAGTGAAGCACTGCGTCCAGCAGGAGTTTCTTAATATTCCTGCTGATGTAAGCATATCATTCAAAATGGGATGGCTGTGTAAATGTTTAAATCAAAGCTTTTGCACGAACCGTTATGACACTTTAAAGAATGGAGATGATGTCTAAAGGGACTTTGCCATCTTTAAACAGCTCAAGTCCTGAATTTCATAGCAGTTGTTTGTGAACTCTTTTGATAAACCTTTACGCAGCCTTACATTCTGACAATTATTTTGACAAAAATATGTAGAAACTCCTGCCACATGTTACACCTGAATACATCTTAAATAACCATAGAATTCCATGGAAATGACAATGTAACGTGAAACAGACGGCGGTATAAAGATTTGTAAAATAGTGTTTGCCTGAACCTCTGTGACATTTTGGACTTTGGTCTCGGCTGGTAATCAGTCCTGTTCAATGTAAACTTTTGGCTGTTCGAGAAGCTATCTACAACTGGTAAAATATTCATTATTTTTTACTTTTACACAGAAACCCACTTCAGAATGACCAAGCAATTTCTTTAAAACACACAGAAATGTGATGTTCCTAATTAATGAATCCCTCTCAGGACAATATGTACTTATGAAGTCATTTCAGGCATATTAAGTAGATTCTTAATTATTTATCTAATCATCTAAATCAGCCATTGAAGGTACTTATGTAACCTCATTTTTTATTATATTGTTTACATGTGTTTTAGCTGTCCACCTTTGAATTTTACCTAATTTGTGAACAAGGAAAAAATCTTTTTGCAATCTTTAGAATAACCTTTAGTGTTAAGAAAAAAGGGGAGGGGATTTTGTTTGTTTGTTTGTTTGGAAGACATTTTGCTTCTCATCTGAGGAGCTTTTATAATTCAAACTGAACAGCATGGAGGTCCGAGCTCTAACCTGTAGTGTTCATAGAAGCTGAACTCACCTGCAAGTCCCTCTCCCTTCCCTCCCTCCTGAGGGTTGATAGAGTTTTATACTGTGGTTCAGTTTGAACTGAGAAACATCTTCATATCACATAAACATGGTTTGTACTTGCTTCAAATACTGAATGATTTCATTCAGGTTTAAAAGTTTACAATGACCAGATGAAGATCCTGACTGCTGAACTTAAAGTGAGTTTTGCAGCTGATGGTTTTGATAAAAAAAAAGAAGATCTTGAAACTATAACATGACCCATGTCCCTTTTTTGGGGGGAGATTAGCGATGAGGAAAAAACACGTTTTCTATTTGAAAGCGGATACAGATAGTAATAATAACAATAAAAAAATGTTATGACCTTTCATCAGGAAGCCTCATCTGCACAACTGTTATATGAGTCTAAATTAATTCCACTTGTCTCTTAAACTTAAATTACCTGCCAGCCCTTTGGTGCTGAGTTATCTCCTCATAGCACTGCAATTAAAAAGCTTAAGCTCAGGCAGATTCTGGTAGATTCTTTCACAATAAAATATGAGATATCCTTTTTCCCCCCTGATCTACAGAGACATTTTCCTAATTCCCCACACACTAGGAATGCATTCTTGCACTTTTTATCTGGGCCAAACTGCTGAGTATCTTTGCCAATCACAGCTGTGCGAGCAGATTGCCAACCAGACAGGCTGCGGCGTGAGACAGCCAGGTCCAGCCTTGTCCCTGTCTAGCACAGAGAGGACCTCTGTGCCTCTCAGGCGGCTGCTCGCCCGTCCTCGCCCGGCCTCCGTCGTCCTGGACCTGCGGAGGCCCGTGCCAGATCGAGAGCTCCACACGCATTACAGCGAGGTCGGCTCGCTGCCGCGGCTGAGGCGCAGGCCGGCGGCCGCCATCATGCAGCACTCCCCGGCGCCGAGACGGACGGCCGCGCGCTCCAGGCCGTGCTCCGTCATAGAGAGCAGTGTCACTAGAGAGACGCAGTCCACGGAGCTGCACCACAGAGTAAGGAAAACGAAATCAAACACGAGCATTCACACTTTAAATAAAAGCAACACACGAATGAAGACTATATGGCGCACTTGTAAACACAGTATGTCTCCTCCTAGTGTTGAAAACGATGAAAGTAGGATGGCCAAGTCTCATAGTAGTCTCCTCCAACTCAGTGATAAAAATAGAGCAAGTCCATAATGAATCAAACGCACTCCAGACTTCGAAGGGCATTCCAGTTCTAACCCAGTATTTATATACCGCTCACTGTTAGCTGCAACAATGCCTGCATGCTCTGCCTCATTTACAGAGGCCCGCAGTTCTGAATGCTGCTTTCCCCTCGGTTACTTTCCCTCTCGCTCCCTTTGCCTCCATCTCTTATTCTCTTTCTCCCTCCCTTGCTCTCAGTCCCTCTCTGTGGCCAATTTTCTGCCTCATCGCTCCCATAAGCTTTACCTCTCATTGCCCTAAGTCAGAGTCACTTCATTTTAACCTGAGAGAATGCCTGCTTGGCATGATGTATAGTCTCTCATGGTTTGCACGCCGGCCAGTGCACCAGAATAGAGTTGCTGGATGGGAAATACTTAACTTCACTGCAAAAAAAAAAATTAAATGGGACATGGCAGTAAGGAAGACTTTTTTTTTAAGGTGAAGGGCAAGAGAAAGTGTGTGTGTGTGTGTGTACGTTCAACCTTGTGCGAGTTGCAGTGGCAGCGTTTGGAACATAGGAGATGTCCTAACTATTCAGTACCCCTCCAGGCCTTGTCTCGCCCCCCGGGAGTGTCACCACTTGAGCCCCCACACAGGGCGTCTCTGCAGCGGTGTCGCTCCCTGCCACTTCCCCCCAGCACCCTCACTGCCTTGGCACTGCTCCTGCCTCAGTCAGGTATTATTGCATTTTTCTATTTGCATGAATATGTTAATTACGAGCTGGTGTATATATCATTTTTTTTTTTTTTTTAAGTTAATTGGTTTTTCTGTTTGTGTCCATCCAGTTACCATGGGTCAGTCGTCATCGTCGGTGCGGCTGCGGTCTGGAGGCTCCGGTAGCTGCAGAAGAAGGAGGCTGCTGAGACCCGGGTCAGAACCGCTCCAGGTCAACATAGTGAGTCAGACACACCCCTTAAACCAACAGGCATATAAATACAGCTTTATGTGGGCTATGCATATGCCTCACTGTGTAATGATATTAAGCTCTGGCATGGTCAAATCTGAGGTTATTGTCCAGAAAAATGTAAAGTTACTAAAAAGGCAGTGTGGTTTTATTTAATTTTCATCAGATAATGAAGGAACTGACCAATGTGGAATAACGTCTGGGGCCGTCACTCATTCTGAGCTGGGCGCACAAAATCTCACATCGCCACAACCCCCAACCTGACTGATGAGTGTCATTTTTGTTTTTATTTTATTTTATTTTATTTTTTAATTGTTCCCGGTGTGCTCTGAGAACCGTTTACAAGATTGTGTGTTTGTCAGCTGTGTAAAATTAGCTGCAGCGTATGCTGGAATAATACTACGCAGGAAGTAAAACCAGGCGTTTCAGAGTCGATGCTTTGATGTGCAAGTGACCTCTGGGGGGAGGAGGAGGAGGAGGGGTGGAGGACTCCAGTGGAAGGAGATGCAAAGTTTTCTTTTTTTTTTTTTTTTTTTTTTTAATAAAATATCCCTGACAGGGTAGGAAATATTTCTGGGGCTGTGTCCAGCTTTTGTATCTGCCGCACCTTGATGCAAAGATGCTGCATTGTTTGTGAGTTATTTGATTCTCTACTCTCTTCCCCTTTTTTTTTTTCTTACTCGGCTTTTTGTACAAACATGTTTCCTTATGCGCAGTCCAAGCCATGTCGTAAACCTTTTCTTATATTAACTTTAGGAGTGCGTGTTCAGATGCGTTCAAATAGTACAAAAGGAGCATTTTCAGCCCTTAATTCTTCAACAAAAAGATATTTTGTGTTATTTAGTATTAGAGTTCAGTTCCTATGATTTGCTATTTACAGTCAAAGATGTTTCTTTTTTTTTATAACATTGATGTTGTCTGTTAAACTGGCTGATTGTTGAACCTTTATTGCAGATTTTGTTCTTGGCACATCTTGAAAAATGACTAAACCGTGTCCTTGAGGAAATGAGACTGCTGCATTTTGACTTTGATTAGAACTTTTTTCCTCCTGATCTAAATTGTATTTGTGAACCGCCGCACGTTGTTGCTATGACATTCGCCTGGCTCCCGTTCAGCTTCCTGCTTCTATCTTTAGGCAGCCTTTTTAAGCATGAGCTAAATAGAGAAAGCGTGTGGGTGAAAGAGAGAAAAAAGGGGTGGGAGCGAAGGGAAGAGAGAGAGAGAGATGCTCCCTTTGTCACGGCCCTCCCCTGGGGTTGGGAACGCGGACACGTAACACCAGAATATCCTTCTGTGTTGTTTGTGCGGCCAGGGAAGCAAATTTGTTACTAAAGTGTTGAGTTTCAAACTACTGTGAGTTTATTTACCGCTAATATATTTATCTACACCAAAACTAAATATGGCGCATAAAAGAGTGACAGTCAGTGCAGTCGCTTAAACAAAATGGCATGGCAACATCACAACAAGATGGTGGGATAGCGTAGCTGCTGCGCCTCACATGGCTGTCATGCTCGGATGTGCTGCTTGGGATCCAGTTTAGTGTTTGTTCCAGTCTTCCTGTTATGATGACGACTGGAGACTTGAGGCCGCAGGCGGAGAGAAAGCTTTCTCACTGCAGTGGATTAGCTACTAATGCTGACGCCTCTCTTCTCCCTTTCATTTAAATGGATTTCTCCCCCATGCGCTCTCCTCTCTTCTCCTTTTTTTTTTCGCTGCAAAAAAAAAAAAAGCCCCGAAGACGATCACCTTTTTTCGTTCGTCCCTACTCATGTCTACTTTTTGTCCTGTCCCGTTGTGAACTCGGACGAAATGACAAACTTCAGTCGCAGCAGTCTTTCATCCCTGTGCAGACGGGTTTTCTGTGTCACTAATGCTGTGCTCAAAGCTCACCTGTCAAGTTCTCCAAAAAAAAGTTTTCTCTTATTAAGGACTGCATGCATATTAATTAAATCTTAGATGATTAGGTTTGTGTCAACCTAGGGGTTTTGTGGCAGAAATCATATTATGCAATGGTCCCTATTTATCATGAAAGCATGAGTCAGCAGGCTCGTTGGCCAAACAAGAACGAAAGGATAAAAAAAAAAACAGGAAAATTTGGAGTTGAAGGACTTGTTATTTCTAAACAGCAACAGCAGCAGCGCACATGTGTCTTAACGGTTAATTTACCAAACACACACAAAGATTTGATTTGGATGATACGCTCCTTTTATAACACTTTGATACACTCATGCACACTTCACATACTCTTTATGTTGTATTCAGGATTAATCTGTCAGGATGTGTGAGTCAGTGTGTTGACATCTTCATTATTTTGGTGAGTAACGAAGAGCACCAGCGAGTGATATCTCTGCCAAACACACACTGCGTGTGCCATTGTACCCGAGGCTTTATTTTACAGGAGCCATGGGAATAGGTGTTCCTCAAAATAACTTTGTGCGCGCACAGTTTGCACGGTGAACCGCTGGTGACCCAGAATCCTTCATCGATGTTCATTCGGCATTGTTCACCTGCCAACGCGCCAACAGCTAAAGCTGTTTCAGAGCACACAGTGAGCTCTGATTAATGGCACTGCCCCTGACTGAATCTTAACCGGATGGTTGTGTCAGAGCTTCCCTAGGCTTCTTCTGCCAAAAAGAAAAAACTGTTTCTGTGTGTCAGGTGTGTGCATGCACGACTTGCTGCTGAGGGCGCGCGTGTATATGTGTGTGTATGTGGGGCTGCATTTATGCTGAGTGTGTTTTTATGTGTGTTTGGGGAAAAGGAGATGGGTTTTCTCTTATATAACTTTATAGAAGGATTCAGCGACTCCCGACAAAAGCCTCTTCCAGTTTTCAGCTGGCTCTGTGTTCCCTGGGACTAAAAGAGCTGTTCTCACTGGCGTGTCCTGTTTTACAGCATCTCTCCATTATGCTCTGCATTTTGTCAGATCGTGCTTGTTCAGACTCGTGCTTGTGCGGTTTATCTCTCATCGGGGCCAAATTATCATTCCATAACTCACTTAGAGTATGCTAAGTAGCTGAGACAGTAAAGAGGTTTTTTAATGATTATCATGAGAAGCAATAATTTCTCTTATAAAACAGTTTAAAGCATACCACCTGTAAAATCCAAAGATAGGATTGTGTGTGTAATTTTCTGATTGTCAGTGTCCAACATTTGTGTGACATGCTGCTTTTTTCATGGTCATTTGACAAATTATTAGGGACAGAAATATCCTTGGCTCTTAGGACAACATAGCCAGCATGTGATAGGTGCAGTAATATGATCCTTTACTGTCTGACAGTACTGTCTTATAATGGAAACCCCGCAGGCAAAACATGTAACAGTTGTCTTTTTGCTGAAAAAGTGTGGAGTTTTCTATGTATGTAATGTTTCCACTGACCAAAAAAGCCTGTCTTTCTTTTATTCACTTTGCTTTTTATTGAACTATAATAATGACCTATAGATGACAAAGGTGCTCGGCTAGCTGCTGTATTTAAATCCACTCTACGGAGCTGCCTGTCTGTAGCATGAGCTGCACCTTTTACTTACACCCTCATTTCACCCTCATTTCGTATGTGCCTGGTCCACCTGCCACTGAAACTTAGCAAGGACCTTAGGCAACGTTTGGCTTACTTCACAATAGTGTAACTGACGTATGGTTGTATCTTAATTATTATTGGACTTACAATCATGTTTTCTGTGAAACAAGATCTATGTATCTAGTTGATAAATATGTAAATGTGTAAATTTGATTTGGACGTAACTTTGTCCGCATGCAGGCCAGTTATGGGTATGTAAATTAGTTGACTCTCAAGGATCTGGCACCAGAACTAGAACTGGCATAAAGTGGTGACATCACAGGTAGATGCATAGTGTTATCAGGTAGTTGCTGGAGCATCCAACAGTCAGTCAGTAAAAAAAGATCACCAGACACAAGGCATGAGATTATTACCAGTTTCGTGTTAAACAAGGGCTTCAAAAGTAGCCAGCATTTGGTGAAAATCGCCTTTATAAAAAATACCTTCATTCAGGCACATTTTCACCAGACACTTTTCGTTGATTGACCAAAGATATTTTGTAAACGGTTGCCTAGAAGAGTCCCTGTGTTATCCACGATCTGCATAATGATGCAAAATGTAATTTTATTTACAATAAACGGTGATTTTCTTCCTCCCCGAGTTTGTTTTTGATCATTTTTGTTGATCCATGGGCACAGCCATGTTTGAGCAAGCACCGTTGTTGTAACACCACCACTGATTTGACAAGAGTTCTCATTTATCTGCCGAGGCTTCTGATACTAGGGGCATGACACTGCGCCATTTTCCCGGCAGTGGATGACAGATGCTGTAACGTCCCAGAAAAGAACAGTTTGATTCTATCAACCAAAAAGAATGACTAGACAATCTGTTTCAAACCACTCAACATAATTTTATTCAAATCCATTTTACAAGATTACTTACTTCTTTTACTTGGGGGATAGTTCCTTGTCTTGGCTAAATGAATTCTCCATCTGATTCTCTGAGAACTCTCCCAGGCCTGCCAAAAGGCCCAAAATGCTCACAAATTTGCCTAAAAAACTGTTGATTTCGGACTCTTCAAACACTCTCCCAGCCTTGTTCCAAACGCCAGGAAAATGCATTTCTGGTGTTCTAAATTTCAAAATTTTCTGGGGGAGGTCCTCTAGATTGCCCTAGGTCAATTGTCCTGTGGATGGTCAGCCCCCTACTTTTTCTAAATAGCCTCCTACTCCTGAAACTTTTGAACCCCCTGGTTAAAAACTCATGGTATCAGGAAAAACTCAAATTTGTCCATCATACGGTTTCAGTTTAAATGCATTTTTATAAGATACCAGAGACAATAAAACCAAATAAAACCAAATAAATCATATGTGTGCACATTTAAAATTTTGTTTTAACACCATAATCCCATGGTATGAAACCTGGCATGTGGGGTGTACAGATGTCACAGGGACGTGAAGTTGGAACATGAGGGGGCCCACACAGGTTCTGGCTGCCCAAGAGACATACCTACATCAAGCAAGGACTGTCATATTGTGCACTGAGCATTACAGAAACTGAATAATATCTGTTCCTGCTGACGAGACACAGGTATTGAACTCTTTACATCTTGTGTCATCCCACACTGTGTCCCCACAACTGGCACCAGCTGGACTTTGGGTTTGCCATTCCTTGTGTAGGTTGTTTTAAACACCAGAGTAGAGACGTCTGCCTTTGGAGTGGTGCTACAACCAGGAGGCATAGACTGATGACGAGTGGAGTTGTAACATGTTCAGTGTTGAATCTCGGTTCTTCGTTATCATGAATGACCATTGTATGTGCGTATGGCAGCACTGTGGAGAGACACAGCAGCATTAGTCATGATGCGGGGAGCCATATGAGGCCTGGTGGCACAGCACCGCACCAGTGACAACCTGTTTCCAAGCGTCTTACCCCTCTCAGATAGAACCCTGGTTTAGTCCTTCAGCAGGACAATATTCATCCCCACTGCATCATGTCGAGGTCCCCCTGTGACCAGCCGGGTCCCCTGGTCTTTCCCTGATTGAGCATGTGTGGGATCAGCTTGGGATCAGTCGGACCTCAAGGGCCCATTACCACAGCTGCGGGTTGACTCACTCTAGGCTGGGATACTAGGCTGTGTGACTTGGTTCTGCACCAAGTCGTCACTTGCATCCAGGCCTGAGGGGTGGCACACTCTGCTAACATGAAACCAGCAGTGTGCTCGTCCACCAACTGCATTATCCATTTGATCTGATATTTTCACACGACCTTTCAACACACACACACATTTCATTTCCCCGACTCTGTCCGAGTTTTGTCAGTGAGCATAAAAGTATCCCATTACTCCATAGATTTCTACATTTTTAAATTCAAAACCAAGTTCATTTCTCTTGAAAAGTACTCAGTCTTGCCCTGGATTTGGATCTGTATTCTCAAAATAGTTTTATATATGACTATAAAATTGCACAACGTGGCACCTATAAGGTTTTAAAATCCATCTTTTTGCTTTATATTTACATTTATACAATCTTCCTATTCATTTATTCAGAGAAGGGAAAAGTAGGCATGCTCCTTTTCAGCCTGCAGCGCAATGCTCACAGGAATGGTGCTAACAATTATTCATCACATGGTCAATAGGTTACCTTATTTTAGACAGTCAGTCTGATTTCACTAACTACTTAGTTCTGTTTTTATTTTGCAAAAGGTATAAAAACAGCTCTGCTCCAGCTCATTTTATCCTGCCCTTAAAATAATGAGACAGAAGCTAACTGCCTGTACGGTTTTCTGCTAGTTAGGATATATCCTGGAGGCCTCTGTGAACGATGGGCTGCATTTTTCTGGCAGCTGCCACTTCTCATGTACATTATTTAGCTTAACTTTCTCCCTCTGACCTCTCTGCTATTGTGCTACACCACACGTGGCATCAGAGAAAACTCTCCCATCACTATTATGCAACCACCTTGTACCTTTTCCACATTCCCCCGCCCTTTCATATCTGACCAGAGAGCTCATCCACCTCTTTTCATCCTCTTCTGAGATCAGGTTTTC
Source organism: Kryptolebias marmoratus (assembly GCF_001649575.2). Lineage (NCBI taxonomy): Eukaryota > Metazoa > Chordata > Actinopteri > Cyprinodontiformes > Rivulidae > Kryptolebias > Kryptolebias marmoratus. Next base: position 9,922,519 of record NC_051438.1, read on the forward strand.
TTCCCACCGTTGTTTTTTTTTTTGTTTGTTTGTTTTTTTTCCCCCTCCACTATGTTCCCTCACCTTGCCTGCCCTCGCCTCATCCGTTCCTCCCTACAGGCATGCGAAAACACCTGCCTCCTCCAGCCTGGTGTATGTACGCAAGTTTCTGTCCTCAGCCTTGCCTTTGCGCAGTCGTATGTTTTAGGGAGCTTGTTAGTGAATGTCACAGGACCTTCACGCTATGAAGTCTTTGATTAGAGGAGCCGGCCCGTTCACAAAATACGAGGCGTCGAGACAAACAAAATGCCAAACCGGTCCTCAGCTAAGTAAAAATTCACAGCAGACAGAGTTTCTTGTCTGAATATTTTATCCTGCTTTATTTTTAGCAACGGAGAAGAGCGAAGGTGCAGCTCTCCATTAAAAAGCCGCTGTCGGACAGCAGGTGGAGCTTTTATGGCTGCCATGAGTTGCGCATTTACTGTCGCGGACGTGACAGCTGATTGAAGTGGGTGAGTGGGTTCTTTAGGGCCGAACGTTTCCCTTCCCAGATAAGTGGCCTCGCCATAAATGTTACAGTAACAAAACTAAGCGTAGAGTATTTTACTCCTGTAAGCAGGAGTGCAGAACAGTCCGAAACACCAGGGAGGATACAGTGGCACAAGCCTCCCGGTGTTCCGGGCCGCAGGTGGCAGAAAGTGCGCTGATGAATGGTGACACTCGTGAGCACGCTCGAAACCACTCCGAGCCAGCAGACATCAGAGTGCTAGTAACGCGGCGCTGATTCAGGCAACCAACCAGATCACGGTTCATCCGCGTGTCGCTCTCGTGCCACAGCTGGGGCTTCAAATGATCTGTTTGCTTAATTTTAGAGCGCGCCGGCGCCGGTTCAGATTTGAGAAACAAATCAAATGCGGGAGTTTATTTTCGGCAGCGCTCCCCGATGTTGCCCTTTTGTTGCCGTTTGTGAAAAGCCGTAGCGCTGCGTTTGGGGAGCTTGGTTCAGCAGAAGCACTTTCCCCCTCTGTGGGAAGTTCCAAAGTGGTAATTTAACACGGCCGTTCTTTCAGGAAGTACCTGTAAGTTGTTCGAATAAAACAACAAAAAAAGTCGACCTATCTTTATTCTTCATCGTCTCGAAAAGGATTGTTTTAGCTACAGCAAACAAGGAGGGTTTGACTGAGTGCTTCTTGGATCAATTGGATTTTTTTTTTTCTTCAGGTCCAAAATAAGTGTTTTGTTGTAGTTTTATGGATTTGATGTTTTTATGCCAATATAAACCAAAGCTACTTTAACTTTACTATCAAAGTAGTGGCAATCATCAAAGAAAACAAAACTATGAGGAGTGGTAAATTGGAACTTGCCTCTACTGTAGGGTGCTTTTGTGGCATTTTCTGTAAGTAAGTTCATGCGGCGCTTATCCAAAGACTCCAATAAGTCATGCAGTCTCACTGGGGGCTGACACAAAAGAACACAGTCGCAGCGAAGTTTCATAATGCACAGAAACTGCACTGAGTTTTCATTCAAAACTAGATCATTTCGCTGGCCCCACAGCTAGAACACAAATAAGTAGGACTATTGAAGCTATTTGGATTAGAATTGTGGAGATACACCTTTTGTTAAAGGAGATTTAAGCATGACTTCTTCACCTCGCTTGGCATGACCCCCCTTGTTTCTCAGTTGGATCTTTCCTGCTCCGCTTCTCGACTCTCCGTGCGCTCTGACCCACTGACTGGACTTCAGACCTGCGAGCCAAACGGAGCTGAACGAATAAACAGCTGATGGCCGAACAATGGTGACAAAGACTGCGTTCAGGAAAAGTCCGGCGATTTATTTTTGGGGCATGCTTTGTGGCTTGAAGGCCTTGGAGGAAGCAGGAAGTCAGTGTGGTTGCCGTGGGGATGGGAGGAGAAGAAAAGAATCGGAGCAGACTGCAGGGGAAATGGGTGTGGTGGGCTTTGCCTTCCATTAGTGAAATACCTACTGACCACAAACAGATTCATTTGCAAGCGCTGAAAATTCTAGTTTTATTTTGGGAAGGATTTTCTAAATATGTAGCTAGTTAGCCAAAGGCCAGCGGGTTCAGTAATGACTTCAGAGAAGGTCCAGACTTTGATCCAGAGATAAAGTCAAACAGCTGACCTCATTCATGCAGATGGTCAGCGCTCATTATCACCGTCATTTTCACTATTTGTGGTATTTTTTAAATCAGATGCCAGGCACATTTCACCCGGTTCACTGGATTTCTAAATCATCAGATTAGATAAACAAATGGGTGTCCAGCAGGTTCCAAAAAAAAAGTATGAGATATCCTCTGAACTGAAGTTTAGAGTTTGCTGCGCTTACTGTATGCGTTGAAATGGAGCTAATGTGTAGTCCTGACTAAAGCTTTTATCAGAGATACGGTTTCAGTTTTTGTGACAATTCACATTGTTTTTAGATTTTTGTTTAGTGTAAACAGATGCATATCTGTTATCAGAGCAAAAAGGCTTTTTATTTTTTTTTAGCTTCAAATGTTTCTAGCAAAATCCCATTTTCACTCTGCTTTTGCTGTGGCGCAACATTACCTGCTAACTTTATTTTAGTATAGTGATATTTTGAGCACAGGTGAAGCCGTATAAGGTACACTTTGAAGTCACACTATCAAGCTAATTAGCAGACTGGTTGCTGTCAGGGAGGCGCAGATGTGCTTAAAATCTTTGTCTTCTTGTGTTAGCAAAGGTTGCCTCGAAAGAAAAACAGGCGGCCGTCATGAAACTTCAAGGTTTCGTTGCTGTAAAGAAGCTTTCCGGATGTCCAAGAGCATCTAGCAACCTCCTCATGAGGAGTGTTTTGCAGTGCAAAGTTTAAGGATTACCAGGAACCCTGCACGAGGAACGGGGACTGGACAGCAGAAGACTTTTGGCTGTTTCAGACATCTGGAAAGCCATTTTTTCTGTTGAAGAAAAGGCGAGGCCTACCATGAGTCCTGTGTCTTTTCATCAATGAAGCACCCTGATATTATTCATGAGTGTGTGTGTGTGTGTGGGGGGGGGGTCTGACTCAGAGTTCTGCCCAAGAACACCAACATGAATGGAGAGTGGGATCAAGAGCATCACCCCTCCTACAATTCAGACACAGTTCAGTGGTGATCCGTGTACTTTTCGGCGCGATAGAACACAGTGTTGCTAAACAAACGTGCGAACAAAGCAGCTCAAAGATCAGAACATTAAATTGTTCGACCGGAGGCCAGGAAAATCCCCGATTCTTCATCTCATTGAGAACCTGTAGTCGGTTTTTCTAAAACCCAGAGAAGAAGAAGACAACAACTTGGGTAATAGGACAAGAATTTGGCGCAGAAGTGGAGATCCAGCAGGTTTGTCAAAGATCCGAAGATGGCTCTCACCTCTGCAAACACAGACTCTTTGTACAGATCTCGTTCATGTGCTTACAGCTTATGAAGTGGTTTCAGAAACATGTAAAAACAAAAAATCAATCTATTTCAAAACAGCGAAACACAAGATTTGTATCAACCTCTCGGCCGTGCCCAGCTAAGCAAGAAAGGTCTTGAACGTGATCGTCTCAAGGTTACCGTGCTTGTCAGTTCTTGCCTACATTGTGGCGCACAGATGCTTTTCAAAGTGGCCAAACTTCCTGCTTACATTCCACCAGGATATTACGGAATATTATAAAAGGATATTGCCCTGGGTGATAAATTGGATATTAGCACTTTATGTCAGTGTTTCTCAACCCCTCCTGTTTTTCTTGAAGAAAAAAAAAACCACACACACACACAACCCTCGCTTGTATCAAGAAAGGAGCTGGATCTCGCTGCCACTGGGCCTTGCACAGGTGTGGTCACACGTGCACGCGCACAAGGAGGAGAGCCGCTTCCCAGACTTTACGACCCTTTGCACAACGATCTGTCCCGCTTTTGTTTTCATGAGAGCGCTGAAAGACACCTTAAGCTTTCATAATATGTTTTGTCCGAAAATGAGACATCGGCTGTGATTTATTTATTTATTTTTTTTCTGACAGATTGTTATGAACTCCGCATTTTGTTACTCAGAAAAGGTACATAATGCTAACCGGGTGTGCGTTCTCCTGAAATATTTCCGTTGCACCAACTTGAATGTAAGCAAGCATTGTTTCCCACACACTGTAGGCGGGAATGTAGAGCTTCATTACTTATTATTTTTATGGCCCGTCGCCAAAAGGTATGGGATAATGTTCTTGTGCGTGTGTGTCCGTGTGTCTGTCTGTTAGCAACATATCTCATGAATCACTGGACAAATTCTAAAAAAAACTCTCCGAAAGTAATTACTAGATGCACATCTACAGCTTATTACCTTTTAAAGTCAACCCAATCCAAGATGGCCGCCACAGCTAATTGAACTTTACCAACACAAAAAAGGCTAGAACTCAGTTTTTTTTACAGATATTGAGCTGAAATTTAATGTAGCAGTAGGTGAGACTGAACCACAACACATACTCCTAGGGCGAACTGATTGCACAAGATCCTTGTTTAAAACTTTGCCATTAACTGTTGTAGTCAACTCTGTCTGTCTGTTAGCAAAATATCTCATTAATCACTGGATGAATTATGTTGAAACTTTGCAAAAGTAATGACTAGATGTTCATGTACAACTGATTGCTTTTTAACGTCAACCCATTTCAAAATGGCCACCGCAGCTAATCGACTTTATCAAACACAAAAATGACTACAGTTCAGTCGTTTTTACAGATACTGACCTAAAATTTAATATGTTGGTAGATAAGAGTCATTCACAACACATACTCTGAGCGTGACATCTCGCAGTATTGCACGAGATCACGCCTAACTTTAACTTCAAGGTTTGATCAAAACTTCTCAACAGAAGATGATTTTAGTTTAGATTTTCTAGTTTGCATAGAGCATCTTTGAAGAGCTTGTGGGGAGTGGTGGGAGGTAACCTGTAGGTTAAAAAATAATTTTAGTTCCTAGAAATTCACTAAACGCACCTCCAAAGTAGCTTTTTGTGGCCCCGTGTTAACATCTACTATGGAAATACAGTGACACTTGATAGCACAGTGCTAACCTTTCCCAAGGAAAGGGCTTTGTGCACACATTTGTGATATTGATTAAGAGGATATTGTTGGACACTTGAGGTCTGGCCGGAGTCCAGTTTGGTGACATTAGGTTGGCCTCTGTTAGCTTTTTGCTAACTTTTCCCTCTGGCTTACTTTGACCGATTTGCACTGCAGCAGCTGTCACAGTCGAGTGAGGAGACAGCAGCTGCTTCCATGACCTGAGTTCAGGGTTCGTTTTTACATAAGAGGGGAAAAAGGGTAAGATCCTGTGAGTTTAGCGTTGTGGTTGCAGTAACAGGCATTATATCAGGCTTAAGACAAAATACCCAAAATTCAATAAACAAAGTTTCTGTTTTTATTGTCCGTCTGGATTCTGCTGTTACAGTAGGTCGCAAACACGTCCTGCAGATGGCATGGGCGGGGCGTCGCTTGTTTACACCAATCTTTAAATCATAGCAGAGTTTCCCAGCTGAAATGTGATCCGGGCTTATTATTCCAGGATCTTTAACTGTTTGTCCTTAAACCAGTAGAGAGTATCTTCAGCCGTGTGTTTCGGCTCGTTGTCTTGCTGGAAGGCGAACCTCCGTCCCGGTCTCAAATTCCCGGAAGACTCCAATAGATTTTCCTCAAGAGTTTCCTCTATATTTGTGCCATCCAGCTCTCTTTCAACCCTGACCGGTTTCCAAGTCCCTGCTGGTGAAATCAGCCCCACATCATGATGCTGCCACTACCCTGCTTCACTGTGGGAATGATGTTAGGTGTGCTCCTTGATGGCCAGAATGTTCTGTTTTAGTCTCATATGACCACAGCACCTTCTTACACACGTTTAAGACGTCGCCAATATGCCTTTTATCTAATTTCAGTCTGTCTTATTTTTTTTAGGCAGTGTTTTTTTTCTGTGGTGACGCAAGCTTTTAATTTTCTAATAATGGATTATAGTGTGCCCCGTGGGATGTTCGGGGTTTGGGATCATTTTTTTTAATAACTCCCTGATCTGTACTTCTCCACATCCTTGTCTGTGACCTGCGTGGAGAGTTCCTTGGTCTTCATACTGTCTCCTGCTCAGTGGTAAATCACACTACTTAGAGGTGCTGCACTGGTGGAGCTCATTTGACACTTTGATTGCTCACAGGCGGAGCTCATTTAACTAATTATGTGGCTTCTGAAGGTAGGAGCTTCAAAGGAAGAGAGTGAGACCAAATACACACACTACTGTTCAGTTTTATCCTTTTTGCATTATTACAAAGACATTTTTTACCCTAATCTTTTTTTTTTTTTTTTTTTTTTTTACCAATCCTGCATAGGTCCATTACTCATATTCAAATTCAAAATGTTTGAGAGAATGCCGAAGGAGGTGAATACTTTTGCAACCCACTTTACGAGGTTGTAATAACGTTAGGAGTACAATTTGCCTGATTTAGATCAACGATCAAACCGAGAAACAACAGGTTTGTTATTTAATTAATGAAAACTTCCCACAATGTCAAAACAACAAAAGCCTACCGAAGTAAAGCTCCCATGAATCAAGTCGCTCATGAACCAGCCGCATCCGTGTCGCTTCTGCATTCGGAAAGTTTCATTTCACCAAGGATTCTCTGCTGGTGGGAGAAATTCTACCATTTATACCGACTCGTTCTCTCCTCTGTATATGTATGAGTATATTAGCGTTGGTGTCTGAGCAGATTTAGACTTTCAGATGTGACCTTTGTTGTCTAAATGTCAGGGAGATTGGAGAGGGAGCCCACAGAGGTAGGACAGGGTTATGTAATCTGCTCACTGAGTCTCACACAGACACAAGCGTGGGGGGGCATGTTTGAGGACGGTTGTGATGCTCTCTGCTCACTGAAAGCCTGGCTTTCTGGAACCACTGCTTTTACCAGCATGTATGTGCAGAAAGTGCCTGGGAAATTATTTATGGCTTTAAAAATACTGATACACTGCACTCCTTTGGTGTTATTCCTTTGAACTTCTTCTGTGGTCTATTCTTTTTTCTTTGTTGTTTTTTGTCTTTTCCAAAGCTCTCAGGTGAATGTGAAGAGTATCCTCCTGTGTATGTGTGTGTTGTTGATGGTTAACCAGGTGATGGCTGGTTCGGGCGTGTGAGAACCAGATTACACTTTCAGTATTCCCTTTCAAGCATTCTTCCTTGACCAACTTGTGCTCTTTTCATACGCTGCCAACAGGTACGGCTCCCGAGCAACAGGACAAGACCTGCAGCCTGGGATCTGTTCACGTGTTATATTCACTTTAAGTATCACAGTGGCGCTTTTGCATGCCAGTGGTAGAGAGCGTACATCTGATGGGAACCGGGGCTATTTTGTCCTGTCACTCACACCTCGGAGCCTTTAAGGGGCCCTTCACGGGAAGTATCGTGAATACCAAGCACCCTCTCCCCCTTTTAGGTTTTGAAAGGCGGCCCTGAAATGTTGCTTGGAAACAGACATCAGCTGTACTCCGCTCGGATCCACAGCTTTAACGGTTGATTCCAACAGCAGCGTCTTTACAGGGAGGGGGAACAGTGTTAAAACATAGAGGAAAAAAAAGTTCTCCGAACACCCCCAAAGGGTAATCCGCTTTGCCAGGACTCATCTATATGCTTGGTATGTTCCAAACAGTCACACTGCTGCCCAAAGATGTCAACCCACAACTGTACTCGTACAAAGCAAGCTGAGATAGCCGTCGCTGCAGTCTTTGAGCAAAGATAAACAGCTGCAGGAATGGTCAGAGGGGCTCCTAATCAGATGTTTTATTATTCATTCCTGTCATGAAGCTCTTTGGTTTTTCAGACTGTATGACATTCAGGAAAATAGTCACTTAGTTTAAGAGTTGTTTCTTTAGTCAAGTTTGGGTCAGTTTGTCTTTCTGGGTCAAGGGCATGTCAGGATTACTGCCTCCCAGCACGGACGGGCTTCTTTTCGCAGATCTAATTCACGATACGGTCTCGATTTAAATAAAAAGAGTTGGAATTTTTTGAAAGTGGGATCACAAACGGAACGCCTTGAATCGAGTCAACACACATGAGGGGGAGTAAAAAAAAAAAAAAAAAATGAAAGCAAATGATTATTATCACCTGCTGACTCTGAAGGAATTCATCACTTTGTAAAATTGTGAAATAAGTCAACGATAAGGTAGCGCCGAATGTGGAGAAATGCTTTGTTTTGCAGCGGAAAGAGAGACTTCTGAAAACACCTGTCATTAACACAGTTGTTCAGCTCAATTCAGTTCAGTTATTATACAGTGACAGAAGTCACCTTTAAGGCATTAGGGTTGAGATACGTATCTCACCACACCACCAGCAACTTGATTAAATATAAATCAAATCAGCCTTTAATCTCAATACATTGTAAACAACAGGAATTACTCTGGAAGAAGAGCTTACAGGGGATCTGTGCTTTAAATATATATACCTTTTCAGCTTTTCTGTTATTTTTTTTTAACCGTTCGTAAACCTGCTTTCAGACTTTTCACCGACAGGATTAAGTTGTTCGGATTTTATCATTACAAAGTTGTGTTGGTTTTGTCCGTCTAGATTTAATCCCAAAATTGTATCGGCACACGGCGGCTCTGCCAGCCGCGCACGTGTGCATCTGTGAGTCGTCGCATCTCTACAGAGAGGCAAAGAGGTCCTGTTCAAAACCAGATGCATGCAGTCCAGCTCATTCTGTTTACCTCTCTTAATTCCAATACAGCTTCCACTCAGATATTACTGCGTCCAAAACTGCAAGCCAGGTCTCTCCGTGTTAAAACTCATATTACTAATTTTCTACATTTGATTTGTTTTATTTTCTGGTAAATTTTGCCTTTTAAATCATCAATTGCCAGTCAAGTTCAAGTAAATATGATCCCTTTTGATCATTTTTTGTTTGTTGGTTTTATAGCTTCTATGTACTTTTTATTTGAACTCAATCAAATCGGGAAAATGTTTCATATTGTATGTCTTGCTGTGGATTTGCAGTTAACACGTCTTTTACAGCTGCAGTTTTTTCCGTTCCCCACTCAGCAGCTCCACACGTGCAGCGAAGCCTCACTGGTTTGACGAGGGGATTTCAGCGACCGCGATGATGGGAGGATATCTGTTCGGAGAGCCGTAAATGTCCGTCCGTGATAAACGGCGGCGCGTAAAGCCACTCTTCCATTTTGAGTTGGCATTAAAAAGCGCAAAAAAAAAATCATTAAATAAATTCGGTCTTGCATATATATATATGTGTATACATATATAACGCCAAAACCTTTCTCGTGAAACTTTAAATGCAAGTGACAACAACAATAACAAAATTCCAGTGTACACTAAACAGGAACTAGGTCACGGTTCTGTTCACATACATTAAAATGAGTTAGATCTTGCTCTTGATTTTATCAGCTATGTCGTTAAAGTCTGCCAAAAATAGCTCATAAAATGTAACTATGTATACCCTGATGTGCTAATGCTCATTACTTCAAAATGTCGCCTTTGCGTTCTGCCGACCCTTTACGTCTGTTTACGACCCGATTAGTCTTTTTGCTGACATATATTGTCTCCGAATGGATCCAGTTTGTCAGCAGTGCTGCTCTCATTCACATATTTTTATGTTTTTGTTGTCAGCTGGCAAAACGGCTTTTAAATTGTGTCGGAGGACGGCCGTATGTGCTCCACACTTTCGAAACACCGTGAGACTGATGCACTGTTCGGGAAAAAACAAAAACAAAAAAAAAAGGAACAAACCTACTCTTTTCAAGCACACCGTCATCTAAAAGAAATCCTGAAATCAAGCACGTTAAAGAAGACGTGATGCCACTGGTTCACAAGTTAACTCCTTTTCCTAAAGTCTTTAAGTGTGTGACGTAATTTGTTCAAAATACAATAGGATTACATCTCCGAAGGCCTCTTGTAGCTTCTCTTTTTTTTAAAGTTTTTTTCCTTTGTAGCTGACTTTAGGCGGCAGCATTGTGGTGGGAAACCTGACTCCACTTCTCCCTCTTTTCCATGGGGTGGGGATGTAATTATCTTGAAGAAAAAAGAAAAACTTTGTTCAAGTTTCACAAGAGGAAGGGTTCTCATTTCACATTTGTCAGTGAAAACCTGCCAACTAATTAATCCAGTTCATTAAAAAGAAACGTTTCTCTAAAGAAACTACAGGAAAGAGAAACAAACAAAAAAGGGGATGTGATACTTTAGAGCTTCAGTGAGAATAAAGAAAAAAAAGACAAAACACGTTAATAATTAGTGACGGAACGTTTTATGAGCCAGGCAGACGGAAACGCAGACTAAGTTTAAGCCTCAAACAACCAGTCCCTTCAAGTTGTATTGAAGTAATTCCTGGTCTGTAAGCAGCAGAAGAGTCTGGTTGTCACACCAGTCCAGTTTTTATGTGTCTACAGTGTTTGTTTGTTTTTTTTTTGAAGGAGATTTGACAAGTTAAAAAAGACCCTTCACTTCCAGTTTTGAAGGGATAACAGCTCAGATAGAGTGGTAGTCAGTGGAAGTTTGGATTTGTGGACTCAAGCCGTGACGTCCTATAGCAGCGAAAGGCACTGCGTGAGACAAGGCAAAAAAAATCTGTTTCTGTAAGGTGTGAGGAAAAGTTTTGCAAACAAACTCTTCAGTGAGTTTAGACAACTTTAACAGTTGAGCGACATCGTTCGACACTCAGAGTTGAACAGTCTGTAGTTTAATCTTCAAACATAAAACTTAAACCTGTGATTGTGTGAAAAATATTAAGGACATCAAAATGCCAGTCCGGTCATGTGAAGTCCAACTTTCGCAGAACCGATTAAACTCTGAATGATGTTTCTACTGTAAAAGACAGTATGTCTGAGCCATAGAGCTCCAAAGTGGGCAGGTTTCATTTATTTATTTATTTATTGGCAAAGTCCCATTACTCCGGGTACTCTGGTTTCCTCTCACAGACCAAAAACATGCATGTTAGGTTCATTGGTGACTCTAAAATTGTCCCTAGGTGTGAGTGAGAGGGTGGGTGTTTGTCTCGTTTGTCTGTGTGTCCCTGCGATGGACTTGTGACCTGTCCAGGGTGTCCCCCGCCTCCCACACAGTGACTGCTGGGGACAGACACCAGCTCCCCGCGACCCGGAATGGACAAGCGGCTAAAAAGAAAATGGATGTATAGATGGACAAAGTCCCATTGTTGCCTGTGGGAAAAATTTCATCTTTTTTTTGATAATTTTTTTTTAAGCTGTACAATAATGCTACCAAAATTTATAGTTCACTACTCCTAATCAAGTTACACATTTTAACGTGTTTTTGTCAAAGCTGACAGAGGAGTAGCTATAGCCATCCTGACGCATAAGGGCCCCCAGGCCAGCAGGGGGCCCCCAAGAACACTTAACTACCCACATAAGATATGCTGATCTACATTGGTTGTAATCATGTTTAAACAAAAATATACTTTTTTTTAGATTTATGCTGTCAGAGTCATAATTTAATCCTAATAATGCATGAATTTCTGCAGCTCAAAAAGAAACTGATAATTTTCCAAAAGGACTTAGCCGTTCCAGCTGACTCCACCGCGACTTTATGGGAGCGCTACACACACAGAAGTCCGCACATTGATTTGATGACGCGTGGACAACATAAGGAGGTGTCAGTGGTGTTGTGGTGACAAGTGAGCGATTGGCTCGATTGTTAGCCCCCCCCCCAAGTAAAACCCTGCTCAGGGCCCCATACAACCTCAGGCCGGCCCTGGGTGCAGCTAATTAAAAAATGTGACCTGAAAAGCAAGATTAATGACTGAAGAGTAATAGGGGGCATTCACTGGCACCCTTAATAAACATAGAGACAAAGATTAAAAAGAGTTGCTTAGTCCATTGTTGAAGGGCCACCAGCAGCCTTAATCGATGCTACATTTTCTAACCTAATAAGCATAATAATAACAATAATTTCTCACTTTTTTCTCTCTATTTTGAAGAAGAAATTGCAACGTTATTGTTTGGAATGACATTTTTTTTGCACTTCGAGACAAAAAAGCCACTTATCTTCTGTGTGACAAAGAGTATTTCCACTCTTTTTTTGGTGCTAATCCTTTTCTGATCTAAGTCAAGTACATTCGGCAAGACAGTGACCAATCTTCAGAAAAGTTTAGTGAAGTGTTGGCTGTAGCTGGTGTAGAGCTGCTGATAAAATGTGTGGGGGGCACCAGATATAAAGCAGATATTGTTGGATGTCATGAAGCTGATTGATGTGATGCCACGGATCAAATCAGGACGAAAGCTGCCATCCTGCCAATGAAGTGATCAGCCTGCGAGGACCTGGAGGAGCCATTGTTTTTTTGTTTGTTTTTTTGCTTTTCCTCTTGTCCAAATGGAGCTGTTAACGATAAGTCATAAATCATCCCGGCAGCAGCGTGGTATTTTTAGATGGAGGGGTGGATGGGGGGTGGTTGGGGTGGGGGGATGAATGAGGTTGTGATTGTGGACTCAGTGGTCGGTGTAAGTCAGAGAGAGGAGGGGGGGCTGGCGGTGCCCCTCCCCCAGCTGTGGGTGATGTCTGAAGCCGGTGGTCCAGCAGCAGAGCTCTGATGAGTGGAGGACCGCCTCTCCGGCTCGCGGCAGCTCGTCTCTCAGCGGAAGGCTGCTCGGCAGCTGCGGACAGCCTGCGCGCAGCCCCCCTCTCTCCCGTTGGCTCTGACAGCCTCTTTGGCCCCGAGTGTCGCTCGGCGAGGAGGGGAAGAGGCGAGAGCACCGGCAGGTGTTGACTAGCGGGGGGAGAAAATCGCGGTGCAGACTGATGACGATGATGATGGTGAGGATGATGCATCTCTTCCCGTGACTTTATGAATTGTGAAGAAACGTAGGGACATCTTTTTTTTTTTTTTTTTTTTTTCTGCTTCTTCTTCTTTTTTTTTTTGTTCACCCTCCCCTCTCATTTCTTCTTGCCCGTCATCGGTTTTGGTGGATTTGTTTTCTGAAAGGGGCGCGCTTTGTCAAGCTGCCCGTCTAGACGCGGGCTCCGAGAGAGCCGAAGCCCCGCAAATCCCGAGCATCGGCCCGCAGCGCTGCGCCATCCACGATGACGACGATGACGGTGGCCTTGGACGTCCAGACTTGCGCGGTGTTTACGGTGATCGCGGTTCTGGTGCTCGTGAACGTGCTGTTGATGTTCATCCTCGGTACTTGTTAATGGATCTGCGCTTGGGGCCCGGTTCGCAGCAGCGCGCCGCGCTCTCGTACCGGAGAGGAGAGCAAAGCGGTGCGCGTTGGTCCAGAGCGGGGACACCCGGCGCTCCATCACGGATACGCGTTGCAATGAATGACGTTGGTACAACCTAATCATGTATTTCTGTTCTCTCTCCCCCCTCACCCACCTCACCCACCCACCCTCTCCCCAAACCTTCGTTATGTCTTGTCACCGTCTGTGATAGCAAGTGTTGTCTTAGTGGTGCTTGGAGATGATCCGGATCTGTGATGCTCTTACCTTCTCTGTGGTGACTGGAAATTCCTATCCTCCTCCCCACCTCATATAGAGCCCCAAACATGTTCCCCCCTAGCGTCGATCTCTTCCTCCCCCCCCCCCTCCCCCCATGTTGCATACTGTGAATTATGAGCTATGTGCATTGTTATTCTGTAACATTTAGATTTTTAGATACAAAAAACACACCATATCTTTAAGCCTCCATCTGCGTCAGGGCTTGTGTTTTTTTTTTTTCCCTTTCCCGTCATGATCCTCTGTAGTCACATTCACAATATGGCAGCTAATAGCTGTGCAGTGATCTCTGTACAGAAGTTAATGTGATATTTGTAGCAAATAGCCTTTGCGAGTGAGAGGCCCTGCGCCGGTCCGTGTTGACTCTGGAGGATCATTGTGATCTCAGCTGAGCAGTAACCGACAGCAGGCAGGGCTAGGCCTAATAAAGGAAGGGCCTCCATCTCTCCAGGTTTCCCCCATTTTAGATTCTGCTAAACTCAGCTCCCATTTCACAGCCCCCAATATTCCCACCCCTGCAGTTTGCACAGTGGCGCTCATTTGTAGTGATTATTATGAGAGACGTGTAATTATACGTTAATATTTATTCCGGGGCATAAGTGAAGAAAGAAAAAAGAAAAAAAGGCTCGTCAGCTGGTGATGGAATAAGAAAGGTTTTCTTTTCTCGCAGCTTCAGTGCCAAAGTGCTATAAAAGGATCAGAGGCAGGTGTTATGAATGTTGTATGAATCTCAGAAATAGATATGCTAAAAGCCTGTCCCAGAGCCATCCATGACAGTCCTATTTATAGAGGTAGACTAGCTAGGATCTTTTTAAGACACCCTATGTGCTCTTTCACTCTCAATGCTAAGTGCTCGCTCTCTTCCATGTGTGTGGTTAAGTGCTAAACGCTGTATGCTCGGCGCATATCATGAACACAGATACTTCCGTCACATGCCGCGGCATGTGGGCTGGTGTTGTCATCGCTGTGGCATCAACAGCTGAGACCCCGCGGGGCTGTTAGCAGTCGTATGTTTATGATCACAACGGCAGGAGATCGAAAAGGGGGTGCTGCAGTGGCCGCAGCCAACGCTGATAACCTACTTACAGATGTGTGTTCACATGTAAGCATGTCAGGTGTGTGTGTGTGTGTAGGGGGAAGTATCCCGAGTGGGTGCGTTCCGTTGTTCTTCTTTACCTCTCGAGAACCTCCGCACATCCCCGAGTGCTCACACATCCGCAGTCCCTCCAGGGCAGGTGCCTTCTAACAGAGCTTCTGCTGCGTGCCGTGCAGCCAGAGGTGTCAGTGTGCAGATGTGTGTGAGCGAGACCACGGCGATGTGTGAGGATGTGCGTGTGTTTCTCGCCGGCTCCGAGCAGAGCATCTTTGATTGGCTCCCAGACTTGGGGTATATGTGTATTACATAAGAGGGCTGGCAGACACAGGGAGGACAGACCGCGAAACTCACTCGGTGCGTCGGAAAGAGGAACCTCTTTTCGGGAAATACAGCATTTCTTCTTACTTGACATCTCCCGGGCTGAGCTCGTAGCGGAGGACCAACGCCTTCGGCAGCTTCCTAAAGGGATTTGATTATCATGATCGTATGAGCTTAGGCTTCTCCATGAATACACTCTCTGATCAGTTACATGCCACAAACATGGTAAGGCTGGCTGAAGGTCTGCGTGTGTGTGTGTGTGTGTTTGCTCGGGGATGCTATAGGTGCTTTGGTGCAGCTGTGCTGTGGCTATAGAGACAGGAGGATGTTGGAATGCAGTGGATCTGCCAGTGCAGTGAATGCTGATGTGTTGTGCTGCAAAGATGATACAAGCAAGTGAATCAGCTTTCTGTCCTTACATATTGACTTGTCAGGCTCCATGTCTGTGCTCAAAGATGAAACAGATGTCAGATACGTCTTTATACAGGGGGGGATAGATTTGTCTGCATTTATTTGCATTGACCCAAATACAGCTTTGGCTGATTCTGAGCCCTCAGATTTTTGATGTTGTAGCTGCAGCGTAACTTTACCGATGCGAGCTGGTGGACAGACAGGTAATGATGATCAGGCTGATTACTGTATGCCATTTGATCAAGCTAGGTGCGAGGGGGCTCTAAAGGAGGATGGAGGAAGATTGATTATGTAATGCTTTTAATTTATTCAGACATGTGAACGGAAAAGGGGGGGGGATGCAATATTTCAGAGAGGGCAGTGCTGATCTCATTTGGGAGAGGAAGGGGATGAGGCAGAGGACAGAACGTGGATGGGAGGAACGTTGGGTGTAAATGCTTGATCCCACTTCCTTCTCTGGTATGATTTTCTGTGCTACAGTCGATTGAGTGGAACTCGAGAGATCGTGCCGGTTGTGAATGGGGTTAAAAAAATTGGAGTGGAAGCGCGGCGGGAGGGGTGGAAGAGCAAGAAGCAAACTGACTTCAGAGCCAGCGCTCATCTGTTCTGTGGCTTTGGTTCCCACACAAGTCCTGGTATCACGTTAAAACTAACTTAACTCCCAGTAGTTACTCTTACTTTGTGTTTTCATCAAAAGTCCCTCTCAGTAAAATTCAATTTCCAATAAATGTGTTCAAAATGTTTTGAGAACAATTGATTGTCCCTGTTTCCATGACAGCATGACACATGATTTGCAATAATCCTCCCCTACTACTGTAGTGGAGAGCTCTAAGATATAATCTACAGCCATTGTTACCCCTTCGCTCTGATTCCACTGTGACACTTGATAAAATACAATCTGCTAGGTTGTTCCAAGGCGGTCATCCACCTTTGCAGCTAAGTGCAACAGGTTTTAATTAACATCGCCCTCACCCAGCAGCTACGCTTTTGTTCGTGTTGGCTTCCGTCGGCACCCAAATTTGGCAATATTCTGGTGCATCCTGAAGTGTCCTTGCCTCATCCCACCGTCTTGTCGATACCAGTGAAGCATCCTCATCTGTCACCATGACAACGGCTGCTCCTTCTCTTCCAAGCGTGCCCGTCCCTCCTTGTGCTCACTCCTCCTCGGCCCTGATTGGTTTACACCCCCCCCTTCTGTAGCTGTCTCAAGCGAGGCGTCACGGATGTGGGCTTGTGTACAGGTTGTGGAGGGCAGTGGGAGCTGCTGAGTCTCAGGCTGAATACAGGCAAACGCAAACACTCACACAATCTGCTGTTTGTCCCAAAAGAAAGGAAAAAAAACCAAACTGCATGTTCATTAGAAATAAAACCAATTTTGTACTAGAATTCATAATAAGAAATTAACCATGTCATATTACAGAAGAAAAAACAGCTTTGTTGATTAAATATAATAACATACTGGATACATGGACCCAAATAAAGAGAAAACAGCTAATTTTATACCTATTCATGTGACATCCTTGTCTCCAGGTGTTTGATAAGTCTTTACCTAGAGCTTAAGCGTCACCTGTCAGGCTCGGTTAGCCCTGGCTGCTCTGTCCACAGCCCCGGGGAATGAATGCATGGTTAGCTCTGGACTGCAGAATCCTGATGGACACTACTGTAGGGGGGGGCAGTTTTAGGAAATATGCCAGGAATGCACGGACAAAGTTAATGTATACGGATATAAAAGTGTGCCCGCTCATGTGTGTGCATGTATATGCATGCACGGGTGTGTGGCTGTCAGGGCCGTGAAGCTCGGTCGTCAGTGTGATGGATGGCGAAGCTGTAGATGGATGGGTGATGTCAGACCCGGGTCTGTCTCTGGAACATCGTCTGCTGTCTTGTGTTCTTTAATGAGAACAACCTTTAGGTCCTCTGGGTCCTCTAAAGAATACTCATCGCCCTGCTGGGCGTCAGTGCTTCTACCTGAGTCATGCATATCATTTGGTGCGCTGTGTTTGCACGTGTTCATACGGCCGCCCGGTGTAAATGCTTATTTGCGACGTTTTAGGATGTTCTCATTACTTATTCATGATTCTGTAATCGATCAGTTAGATGTGATGAGTCATTTGTCCATGTTTTGTTGAGGACTGTTCTGCAGATAAGACAACAAGCTCTAGTTACTGCAAAAAGGAAGAGACGTTATCCCTTCGCATTTGTTTGCTTCACAGTGTTTAGATTACATTAACATTTGTAATTATTATAATGTCATAATGAGTCAATTACATCCCTATGTAGAGACTGGTACAGTGTCCCTGAACACTGTGTTGTTTCTCCTCTAATGGTTCTGCCTTTTTTGGGTTGTTGTTTTTGTTTTGTTGTACTGTGTTGGCCGTTGTGTTGTTCTATTTGCTTTGCAGTCCCTAAACTGCCAATGGACCCTTGCTTTGAGGGTGTGTGTTTGCATCAATTAGTAATCTGAGTGGGTTTAACAACAAGCATTCACACAAACAGGAGCCAGAACGGGAGCGTGTTAGTGTGTTAAAATGAGTTTCAAATTTGATTCAAATAGTGTTAAAATTCGGATGAGCCTTTCTTTCACTGAGAAACGTCTACATGTTGACTGTTCACTCCTGTTTTCAGTGTTGTTTGCACAGCTGCGGCTTCATGTAATCAGAATAAAACAAAAGGAAATGCCCTGTCTCTCCCTCTAATGTCCTCAGTTGATAAGTGGAGGTTCGGTTGTCAACGCTGAGGCGGTATGGGACCACGTGACCATGGCGGATCGGGAGTTGGCGTTTAAGGCCGGTGATGTCATCAAGGTGCTGGACGCCTCCAACAAAGACTGGTGGTGGGGCCAGATTGACGAGGAGGAAGGATGGTTCCCTGCCAGCTTTGTACGGGTGAGTTAGGAGCAGCCAACAGCCACAGACACAACAGATACCCTCACACAGATAGAACTGTTAGCGCAGGCTGAACGTGCACAGAAAAAAAAACAACAAAAACACCTTCATGTCCGCAGACACATGGTTTAGCTGAGCTTTTCCTGTTCAAGAACAGTAAAACAGAGACCCTAATGAGCTCCTCCTTTTAGTTCGGCATCATCTTCAACTCCTGCCCAACACTGGATCATCACACCAACAGTAGTTTTTGTTTTTTTACTCAAATCGTTTTCCATTTGAGCCTCTGTTGAATGGTGGACCTCAGCTTTAAAGAATTCACAGCCATAGCATTATGACCACTTACAGTTACAGTAGTAGTTGTTAGGACACGATGTTCTGCTGGGGAAAACAACATCCTGCCACTCATATGAGTGTTACTTGGGTACTTGTCACGCACTGTAAATTTTTTGAAGACCAATCAAACCTTTCACAAAACAACCACACACACACACACCCCTGATAGTTGCAGCCCCCTCAGAAAAAAATAAATAAATAAATAAAGAAAGAAAGAAAGAAAAATGACAAAGAGCCTCAGCAAGCTGTTCATCTGGCTTCTAAACTCCCCCAATACAAATTAGTAGGAAGCAAGCCTAAGTTACAAAGACTCTACTAGGGATGGGTGATATAGGCTTAAAATTATATGAGAATCTCTCAAGGACATTTGCGGTAACAATATTTTTGACAATATAGCAAAAATTCTATATAGATGGAGAACCTAAACTTTTAATCCTGGATTGCAGCTTGCAGGTTGCAGCATTTATTAGTGCAAACAAATAAGGGGTGTTTTTCCTTTTTTATTTTCTGTGACCTGCTGTGCTCGATGACGGTGTGAATATGTCGGTACACGAGCCTTGCACCAGAGAGACGTCACCAGGTTGAAAGAAAGTGGCTCAACTTTGCTTGGTTGTGGCTTTTGTTTTTGAGAATTTATTGAGTCATTTAAACTTTTAGCTCTTTGTCAAATCCTACATTTCTGATCAATCCACTGCCACCTAATGAAAACGATGTCAAACCCAAAGATCGGCAGAACAAACGTATCAAAATACAAAGACCATCTGTGTAGGCATCAAAACCTCAGTCAAACAATGTGTCACAACATCGGTCTTTTCAAAAAGCGCTCGGTCCTCCTATCATTCTAAGCGCACGTAGCGATTAATGCAGCAGCGCTTTGTTGAGTCATTTGTTTACTTTTTGTGCACACATATAGCTGCTTGTGTCTCCTCCTTCACTGCCTTTATTGCTTCATTGTACTTCGTGGTGGTTCCCTTCAGCGAGTGAAACGAGTAGTTTTGTTCCTGCCTGTAGCGGTGACATTTTTCTTTCACATTTTAAAACATATTATGTTGTGTTGGATTACCGTCCTCTTGCTCTTAAACCACTTTCGCATTATTGAAGGAGCTTCCGGAGGCTGAGACGCGCGCTTTAACCCTCACCGGGTCTACTTTTCGTTGGTGCGATGGTGCGTGACATAGCCGGATATGACAACTGGATTATGTGTGTATTAGCCATATGGTCGAGGTGCCGCTCTCGTCGCTGGCTCTGAACGGGCTCTGCATCATATGCACCAGCTGACATGTGCAAACTCTGCTTTTAACTTGGTGCTCTGCTACGTGTGTCAGCCTGTGACTAATGTGAACCCACTCTCAATATGTTCTAGGGAATGTAAGTACACCATGTCATTTATATGGTGGTATGAAACTTGTTTTAAGACACAAAAAGTTATATTGGTACAAAGGTACTGATTTTGTACTCTCAACGGTGGGTACTTATTGGTACCCTTGCAATTTTTACTTTATAGAGAGCAGTTATATACCTCTGGTATCTTAGGGTACAAAAAGGGGCTCGTAAAAAGGTATACAAACGGCAACAAGAATTGTTCCATTTGAACATTTCTGATCAAATTGTCCCGGTTCCCTAACATCTGACATGGACCTTAATAATTGAGGTAGCATTTGAGCCATCATTCGTCAGTCTTTTACTCATTATGAAGTTTCCCTAAATGGGATTGAAGCTCGATCTTAAATTTCAAAGGTGTTCACACACACTGAATAATGTGATTTAAACACACACACACACACACAACTAATACAAATCTAATCAAATACTTGTATTGTATATATTGTTGTGCAAGGTCATTTAATATTTTATTTACAAGTTCCAGGACTTTGAAATTGATTCTGCTTTCAGCAGGAAGCCAGCGCAGAGATCTAATGGGTGTAATGTGTTCAAATTTCCTGATACTGCAATTAGTACTTATATATTTATGCATGTATCTTTTACTACTTGGAAACATAAATGTACCTGAACCTTTCAGGTCCCTCATAGAGGTACACATAGTTACTTTGATGTCCCTAAGGGTACAAAAGTTTAAATTGTACCCTGGGGGACCTAAATGTAGTTCTTCTGTATTCCTTAGTTTTGACTGTATATGACACAGCCCTAGATTTCACCCCACAGTCCCCCTGTCCTGGTACCACACGCTTCTGGACAAACCTTTTAATCCATAACATGAACGATTATAGTTGTGAGTTGGAAAACTACACAAAGTTTGTAGGTGATTATAATGTTATGGCTGATGAGTGCATGTTAAAGATTCGACTCCAAAATCCGGTTTTCACATTTCTCTTCGGAAGGTTTAAAGTTAATCTCAAGTCATTTAAAACAGCATTGTGAAACACTGATATCCATGTTGGATCTATGTTTTTTTTTTTTTTTGTGGAAGTAAAACGTGTCACATTTCACAAAATTATGATTTGAAATTTGCATTGCACATAAGTCAAGGATGTACCTTTAGTAAAGGCATCGGTGCATACAGAAATCAAGCTTTTGAATGACAGAATATTTCTATATTCATATGTTATGAGTAAGCGAGGGAGGACAAACAGATCTCATTAAAGTCATTTTTATTGTTTATTTTCTCAAAACACTTGATCAGACATGTTACTACTCTAAGACTACTTACATATATGTTTGTAAATGTGTAGAAGGATTATTTACTCAAAGGTAGGGAGACCTGCTGGAGTTCTCCCACAGTAGAAGTACCCCTCCCCCCCAGCCCCCGCTCCTGACACCTCTCATGGCCATCCCCACCTGTCCATCCTTCCATATTCACTCCTGAGAGGGCAGCGCAGACCGGCTGACTGACTGTCAACCAAAAAGTATCTCTCTGTTCTGTCATTCTCTCTCTCCAAGGTGGAACCCCACCCTCCTCAGCCCCAAACAAAACAGGTTTTCTATATCAACCCCATAGCAACTCCACGGTTCCAAAACACCACGTCAAAGGTGCGTTTTTTTGTTTGTTTTTTTTTCCCCCAGCTTCATCAACCCATCCAGCCTGCCCGCTCACCCGCCCGCTCTGGTCTGTCCACGCAGCGTTCCCTCGACATTCCCAAACATTAATGTGCCCATGATCGTTATCTCATCATTCCTCAAAGGGGGGGGTCGATAGAGAGGCAAAACTGAGGAGTCAAAAGTAAAGACTGTGTGACTCTTAATGACCCACAGACAAATTCAACAAATCTATTCACATCAGACTTTCAAAAGGATTACTTTTCGAAATCCCAATGGCGATCTTTGTTACAAATGGGAATCCTTTTCCTCAGTACTTTATTTACTATTGACTCTGACGATTTTTTCAGTCTTAACGCTGCACTACCAGTTCTCGTCTGCAGTCAGTGCTCAACCACCTGTCACTCTGCTTGTCTGCGGCGCAACATTTCCCATCTTGTGTTTGGCATCCTACCCGTCGGTTCTTTGATGTTATCCTGGCAAACTGTGTGTCATCAGGTGTGGGCTGCTGGGCATCTGAAACCACACTCGCTTCTCGTGAGTGAGAGTGGAAAAAGCTTTGTGTGTGGATCTGTGTGTGTGTGTGTGTTGGAGAGTGCACGTTCTTGCGAGGCGATTATGTGTGATCGGCGAGGTTTTGTGAGTCACACACTGGACACAGGTTGGGGAATTAAACTGGTAAATATTTTTTATGACACGAGAGTTCTTGTCCAGAGGATCAGAAACTTTCTCAACCTGTTTGTTCGTGAGATTAGTTCATGAATTCGGTGTATGTGTGTGTAAGTGTGTGTGTGTACATTCATGCTCATGCTGAACACTGTCTCCTGTGCAAGATTTGGGAGTGTGTGCGAATAAGCTGTGAGAATATTGTGATACTAACACCTAAAAGCAAAAAGAATGGCGATTATGTTTGAATCTGTCCACGGAAACCTGCTTTTCATCAGATTTATGCACTTCAAGCTGCAGAGAGCACATTTCTCATCGAGTGGCTTTGTGTGTGGGTGTGTTTGAATGTGTTTGTCCTCAGTTGTGGGTGAACCAGGAGGACGGCGGGGCAGAGCCGGTCGAGGGGACCAGCGAGGTGCAGAACGGGCACCTGGATCCAACCAATGACTGCCTGTGTCTGGGCTCGCCCCTCCAAAACCGGGACCAGATGAGGGCTAACGTCATCAATGAGATCATGAGCACAGAGAGACACTACATTAAACACCTCAAGGACATCTGTGAGGTAGTAAACATGTGCACACATCTGACAACACACACACACACGCGCACACACCAGTGTGTCATGCTTCTCCAGGCTGCACCTCGATACTGTTATTAAGAGCAGAGAGGTAGTAAATTGTAAGAAAACGATTGAACTGAAGCAGGTGTAAGATGCAAAGCAGCATTTTTTTCATGCTTTTAAGAATTTGTAACACTCCCACATTCACACTTACAGTCCCAGCATATTTTTTTTTTCCACTCTGGATTGAAAAACAGTTCTGATAAATTGCTCTATATGTTAGATGCAAAATCACAATACGCGAGTTTTACACAATAGTCTTTGCGGTTTTTATTATCTGTATATGATGAAATATGTGAGAGCGTATAACCAAAATTCACACCTAATAAAATTCATCCTCACTGCTGATTGTTTGGATGATTTTAAGAGCCTTTCAGAAAACCTCCTAATTTAACATCTTAGTTTAAATAAAACCCCAGTCTGTACTAATATTCAGACCATATTTCTAATCAGTTCTAGCAAATTTCTGTTTCTGTACCAGCAGAGACATTTTACAGCATTTAAACAGTTTAACAAAATTATTCAACTCTAATATAATGTAAGTTATGTCAATATCAATTTTACTTATATAGCACATTTAACAACAACAGTCTGAAGTATAAATAGTTGTTCACAACACAGTTACAGCCTAGCGTTGCAGAGGCACTAACATTTGTGACTCTGTGAACAGTTATGCGCACAGAAAGAGCTGGCACATCCAGAACGGGCACCAGAGGGTGTAAGTGCCAGCATCACGAGTGGAGTAATAGTGTTATCAAGTAGTTGCAGGAGTGGTTCTGACTGGCAGTCAGTCAGAACAGTGAGTGAAGGTCATCAGACACGGAGGTTGCCTCGCAGACACGTTGGACAGCACTGCCAGCCCTTGACAGAGATTTAGGGGTTACATTGTAGGGTTTACAGGGGGTCCAGGTGGTCAAACTGCACAAGTGGGGGACATGGTCTGAACCCACATGAGTCGTGAAGCTTTCCGTCATCCAGAACAGACCACACGCACAGAGAATTTGCCTATTGTGCGCCAAGCGTTGCAGAATCTCGTGGACTTTTTACGACAACTTGCGTCACGCTGCACCATGTCTCAACGACAACATCTGTCAGACCTCAGGTTCGCCGTCCCACAGGTTGTACTGCTCAAAAGTTAAGCAACTAAAGAAGAGCAAAAGAAAAGATCGAAACAGGAGAATTGATGGTAACAACACCAACACAACATACTGGTGTTTCTGTATCTACTAACTGGGTAATACTAGTTCAGGGCTAATTTTTTCCAAAGTTCCAGCAGCATCATGAGTGTGTATCAGTCAAAACACAAGAATCAGATAAGTCTACTACTTTCTCATGCACATTTTTGCTTATCTCATCATCTGTTGTGATCCTTGGATGCCCTTTGTTTGTGCTGTGGATGAGGTGTAATGTTTAAAAATAGTTGCAATAAAGCATAAATTTCACCTCCTCACCTTCCAGCCAGTGCTGGCACGCTGCACTCTGCATCACCATTCCTTGTCCTAACCTTTTCCTACGGTGCCTGTCATGTAGGAGACAGTGTTTAATTCAGAAATCAATCGTAAGAAAAAGAAGAAAAAAACGCTACCCACCTGGAGAAATGTAAAATCAGTGAATATGATTACTTGGATTACTTGACATCTTGATATTTCCGCAGAATGTTACGTTCCGTGACCTTTAGCCTGACGGTAGCTGCCTCTCGTGTTGCTGCAGGGTTACCTGCGCCAGTGTAGGAAGCGTGTGGACATGTTCAATGACGACCAGCTGAAGGTTATCTTTGGAAACATCGAGGACATTTACCGCTTTCAGATGGGTTTCGTTCGAGACCTGGAGAAACAGTACAACACAGAGGATCCGCACCTCTCTGAAATTGGGCCGTGCTTTTTAGAACACGTGAGTATTTTTTTGCTTATTTCATTGTTTAGGGAGGTGAAAGAAAAGACTAAATCCCACTGTTTGTCCAACTGCAGCAGCTAATAATTTTGTTGTGTTATCTCAAGACCTGAGCTAAATTTAATTGGTGCCACGAGATAACGTCTAAATTTTCTTTACCAATTACCGGCATAGATAGGGACTCCTTTTCCTTTTTTTTTAAATGAATCATTCTACCCATTATCCTGTCCGATCACAAATCTCTTGTATTTTACATCGCAGCAAGATGGTTTTTGGATCTACTCGGAATACTGTAACAACCACTTGGACGCCTGTATGGAGCTGAGCAAACTGATGAGGGACGGCAGGTACCAGCACTTTTTCGAGGCTTGCCGCCTCCTCCAGCAAATGATCGACATCGCCATAGATGGCTTCTTGCTCACGCCGGTCCAGAAAATCTGCAAATATCCTCTCCAGCTGGCCGAGCTTCTTAAGTACACTGCACAGGAGCACAGGTACGGTGCGCTTCGGTCAAGATGACATTTAATCCATAATGTTTGTTGTCGTTTTTTGCGGTGATTTATGGGCGGAAAGGAGAATCTGGTACTGATGCATCACTGTGTTTAAGATGCATTGTGCTGCAATGCAGCTCTTGCAGGTGTTGGATTTATTCTCCGCCGTGGTAATTATTCATGCACGCACTGAAACAAATGTTGTTCTGCGCTGTTAAATCAGCTTGTTCGCGTTACAGAAAAATATTGCAATTTGTAAGCAATTCATTTTACTTTTGTTGCAGTGCACGATGATGTGTACACGGCACTGAACAAATATAATACGAACTGAAGCTCTCTCTGGTACGTGCTGTGAGCATAATTCTATGTTTTTTAAACTACGGCGTGGAATGTTAAGGAAGCCGAGCGCGAACCGTAAACATTTGCACGTGCGCCCTCATGCACACGCACAGAAGCGAGCATCCAGTTGTGCAAACTCATGCGTGTGAGCGCATGGGGGGGAAAAAAAAATAAAATAGTGCGAGTAATTCCGCGTGCCTCCGCCAGCTCCAGGTCATTCACAAACCAAGCATTCTCAGCCAGAGAGGGACAGGTGCCAGCTCCGCCAGAAAGGCCTGCCAGATCTCAGTGTTTCGCTGTTAGAGAGCTGCGCAGAATCTGCCACATATAGGCCTGTCTCACTTGTACGCACAACACTGTGACACACACACATGTCAGCCTCCAAAGTGCGGATTGGATCCATAGCACATCTAAGCCAGAGGGATAAATCCAGCACAGTTAGCATAGACGCTGTCAGACTTAACTGTGAATAAAGAGATGGCTGCTTCAAATTAAATAGGCTGCGTGCTAATTTGACTGTATTCCAATGGACTTACCTCAGTTTATTACCACTATCTTTAATAGGCCGATCTGTATCATTCACTAACGCAACATTATATGTCTCCGAGTGGCCGCCCTCCAAGGCTATAACTTTGCCCCGTAACACTCTGGAGTAATTGCGTACACTTTGTGTCTGTAGCGACTATCGATACGTGGCAGCGGCTTTGGCTGTGATGCGGAACGTCACTCAGCAGATCAATGAGAGGAAGAGGAGGTTGGAGAACATCGACAAGATCGCCCAGTGGCAAGCATCAGTTCTCGACTGGGAGGTATGTGAAGAAAAAGGAAAAAAAAACAGTTTCTCAGTCCAAACTGTGAATGTCTTCTCAACGTTTAGACTTTTGGACATCCAGGTGAACTTTTAGCATATTGTCAAACACTAAAAACACCAAAAGGCGAAGGCGGGTGGTAAAGTTTTTTTGCCTGTGTCTGTTTGTGCGTGTGTCTGTCTGTCATGTTAGCAGGACATCTCATTAACCACGAAACAGATTTTATTGAAACTCTGAGAAAGGAGTCATTGGATGTCAGTGCATCTACAACTGATTAACCTTCGGAGTCAGTCTAATTCAACAAAGTGAGCACAGCTAATAGGCCTTAGCTAACACATAAATGGATCTACTGCAGTCAGTTTTCCAAATATGGAGCTCAAATTTGACGTGGTAGTAGCTGAGAGTCTTCCATAACACATTCTCCGAGCATCAACAGATAGTGAGAGATCTCACATGATCGAGTGCGATTGCTCACAATGGGATTTTCAAGATTTGATCAAAACGGCTATAACTTTATTTCTCAGAATAACACGATCTTCGTTTAAAACTTGATATTCATTCCTTTAAGGAATGCTAAGCTTTTCATTTAAAGGTGTGATCATTTGATGCAATGTTGCACTTTTTTTAAAGCCAGGGAGGCCTTTTGGAAATCATATAAAAATGAAAAAAAAATGTTTATTAAAATTCACACCACAAAAATCTGATTCATTGTTACCCTACAGTGCAGCTTGATAGCCCTATTTTTTTTTGCTGTGCCGTGTACTGGATAAAAAAAATGTCCTCTGATATGTTTTGCCTTGCCTTCGTATCTCCAACCACAAGGTGAAATTGTCACAACAGATTTTTAGAGAGATTGTTGCACAGCAGCAAAGCAAAGGAGGTGTAGTATTCCCGGACAAAAAGGGGTATTTTCTTAGAGAATAAAAAGGGATGATTTGGGGGATAATCTCTATCGGGAGCTTGCCCTGTTTGATGCCTTTTGTAGATGATTTTAGCTTAGAGTCAATAAATCATCATGACCATTCAACACAAGGAGAAACTGCCATAAAGATTTATGATTCTGTATGTATAAAATTATGGGCAAATACCAAATCTTATTCTATTTTATTACAAATTTGCAAAATAAAGTGTCAATAAAATGATTTTTCTTAACATATTTAGTCTTAAATTAAAGTTATACATCTATGAGGATTAATCTCCTACTTTTTTCTGTCTGTTTTGCCCACTATGGCTTTAAAATAATTAATAATTTAATATTTTGTTTAATGTCTCAGACTTCTAAAAGATTCATCAGAGCCACAAAAACCCCGCTGTTACATAACTGTTTCCAAAGGCTGCGTACATCCAGCTATAACGAGTAAATTGACTGTAACTGCACCAAGTACAAGTGTCCTTTTTATTCAAGCCTGTCGATGTTTGTGTCTAGGGAGATGATATCTTAGACAGGAGTTCGGAGCTTATCTACACCGGGGAGTTGTCATGGATCTATCAACCGTACGGACGCAGCCAGCAGCGAGTCTTCTTCCTCTTTGATCACCAGCTGGTACTTTGTAAGAAGGTAAGCTCTTTCTTTCGCTGTTTTTTTTTTTTTTTTGTTCATTTTCTGCCTTTTATTTCTCAGACTTTGTTGGGTGAAAACAAGCTGGCAGCTCTAATAAATCCCCAGTTTGTGTTCCTGAAAGTTGTTGTATCACATGGCTGGTATGAGTGATCCTTGAAGACAGTGTGACTTCATGCAACCTCAGCGAGGAGTTGAAAACAGATTACATAATGCCGGATGAGACACACCAGTCCTCCGGGAAGACACATTCAAATCCTCGGCGCATTTCACAAAATGGAGCTGTGGTAGTTTGGGCTCTAATGCACTTGGGCTGTTATCCTGTCTGTCAAACGAATGTTTGTGCTTCGCTGGACTCAGTGCATGCACCGAGATGGAGACACAAATGCAGACAGACACTTAGACATAAACACGCACAGAGGCCAAATAACTGCATTAACACACACACGCACACACACACACAGAGGAGCAACAAATGCATCGCTACAAAGATAAGAACTGAAAAAAAAAGGCAAGTAAATATAAGGTTTTTTCTATTTTTTTTTTTTTTTAGCTGAACATTTCCTGCCTTTAAAGCATCTGGATTTAGCAACAAGATGTTCTTAATGATAAGTTTCAGTATTTTGCACATCTTTCATGTATCCTACATCTATAGTACAACATGTATAAGGGCTTCTACCAGCTTGCAGTATGTACTACAGTAGAAGCGTGTTCTTCTCATCGTCAGTGCAGGAAAATACAACAACTTTTGGGGCCACTCATAAGAAAAAACAACATTCCAAGGTGTGGTCTTTACTACTCCAACGACAACCAAAACAGCATTACTCACAGAACATCCTTTCAGTCCTTCACAATAAGAGTCTCAAACATACTCGCATACTGTTGACCTCAAAATACTCTCAGATCATTTAAAGCAGTGCCTCTCAAACTTTTTATACCCAATACCACCGCTGTAAACACGAAGCTCCTCAAGTACCAGCAGTATGAGAAATGTAACGTGAAACTTCAGCACAAAGTTACAAACTTATGTTCACGTGTGACATAAAAGAGCTGGCCGAACTACAAAGGGTGCAGTTTAAGGTGTGCTGGTTCCGTGTAGTTGTTGAAAAGAACAGCGCCTGACTCTTCCTCTTCTGCCCCACAGCAACTGAACAGGAAGATGAGAGACTTTGAATCAAATGTCTTCACTGATTTTGCACTTTTTTGCTGCTCAGAGGTCCTGTAGAGATTCCTCTGGCACCATTTAAGTCACCCTATCAGATAACTATCGTCTACTCCAGTTTCCAGAGGGGTTCTCAAAATACTCTTCATTGCATTTTTTGTTTTGAGTAGCTTTCATTTCAAGTTTTAGTTTGCTTGAGCCACTCAGTTTTATCTCCGTTTTTAAGCTTTTTATTGCAGTTCAGCTTATGATGGTTAATTAACTTGTTATTTAACTTTTAAGTAGTCCACACCTAAATGTCTACCAAGTGCCACTGAAGGGATCCTGAGTACCACCAGTAGTACTTGTACCACAGTTTGAGAACCATGGATCTGAAGTTTACACAAATTATTGTTGTTCTCACACTGCCTCCTAAACTGCTAGGAAATTTCAGAAATAATTTACAAGTTGTGTATATCACCGAACATAAATAACTGTGCATGTGCTAAAAGAATCAGCTTAATATTAAAACCAATTTTGAAGTACAGGGTACTTTATTGAGTAGTGACTCAGTGAAGTTCATTCTGGGTTATCGTAGACTTTTGCACCAAGGATGGTTTGGTTTTGAGTCACCTGTTAATCTCAAAATAACAATTTTATTTTCATCATTTCAACCTTATTCTTAAAAATACTATTTACACTTTATTTGTTAGTATTTTGACAGTAATCTTAAACCTGAGCTCTTATACATGTTGCGCTGAGTGACCCTAATTTGCCATCATAGAACGTAGACATCATAGAAGAAGATTTGACTGTGGAAGACAGAGTGACATTTTTTATCTGTTAACTGAAACTAAAAACTAAATATGTTCAGTTTGTGTCTAAGGCTTGTGTCCATCTAATGTGTCATGTTCACTGAAATAATTAGTGTTGTTGGAAGAAGCACCTGATGATCCAGTGCACTTTACCAACAGTGATTTGTTAATCGGTGAGTCAGTTCATCAGAAACTGTGTTTAATGTTGACAGCTGACTCTCACTTTCTAAAACAGATTTAGTCTCTGAAATGTGAATATTTGGAATGTTGTTATCAGGAACTTGTTTAGGTTTTCAGGTATTTATTAGAGAAAATTCTTTATTTCCAGGGAAGTGGAGTGAACTTTTTTACTTACTGGCTCTTAACTAATGATTACAACAATCAAATAATGTAAAAGAAAAAACCCACTATGTAGACATAACATGATCAAAGCTGAACACAAACTGAACTTTCTACACCAGGGGTGGCCAATCCTGGTCCTTGAGGGCCACTATCCTGCAGGGTTTACTTGTTTCTCTGCTTCAACACACCTGATTTGAATCAATGGGTGATTAACAGGCTTCTGCAGAACATGAAGAGGTGATTAAACCACTGAATCAGGTGTGTTGGAGCAGAGAAACAAGGAAAACATGCAGGATGGTGGCCCTCCAGGACCAGGATTGGAGACCCCTGTTCTACACTGTAAAGATGAGCTGTATTGTCATGGTTGCTGATGATTGCCCCTATAAACCCAGGTACACACACTCAGTGTGATTGTGTTAAACTGCAGAGCAGATTTACTCAGAAACGTGTGTGTGGAATGTGTTTGTATGTTTGGGCAGCAGATGGACAGGGTGGGACAAGACATGCTCTCAGGACACCAACGGAGAAATACTTGTTGACAGCTCCACGGTTCAGCACACACATAAACACACACACACACACGCTGACAGACGTCTTCCTTTGCTCTTCACCAGGACCTGATACGTCGGGACATCTTGTACTATAAGGGCCGCATCGACATGGATCGTTACGAGGTCCGGGACGCCATCGACGGGCGGGACGACGACTTTAACGTCAGTGTCAAGAACGCCTTTAAGTTGTTCAACAAAGACAGCGAGGAGATCCACATCTTCCTGGCCAAAAAGCCGGAGGAGAAGATCCGCTGGCTCAGGGCCTTCCATGAGGAGAGGAAGATGGTGCAGGAGGACGAGAAAATCGGTAATCACATTCCTTCTGTTCCTCTGTTAGTTTTGGTTGGGACTTTAATTTAGGCCCTAAATGCTGCAACTTGCTGAGCTGTGACAGTTGGAGATTAGTTGGCTATTCAGAATTGCAATAAATATTTTAGATAAAATGGGCAAAATTGTCTGTTGCGGACTGACTGAATTCTGAAAGCTTGTGACCGCCGAGCCGCAATTTGGGTGACCAGTTATTGAAAATCCCGGCCTATTTTTGAGTGCACAGCTTGCGAAAGAGTATTAGGCCGTGCACATTCTTTCATGCCAACCTCAGACTACATTGTATCCACCTTGGCAGCCACCATGATGATGGTTTAATCTGCTGGCACACACTTCTGAGATGAAGATAGGCAGATTTGGACCAGTTTTTAATGATTCTTTTTCAGACCTGGGCAAACAGCACTGTAGTCTTGGATGTTTCCTGTCCTGGGGGGGGGGAGCTCATGGAAGATTCCGAATTAGTTTTCAATTGTCAAAAATCTGTTGTTGTTAATGTTAAACAATAATGTCATGTTGAAGAATGTTGAGAAAGGTGGAGAAGTGTGGAGATGCAGAGCCCAGGCGTGTACATAACAGACACATGCACAAGATGGCTGAGTGAGATGTGCTGCTCGAAATAAATTAATTGGAAGTACACAAGTACTTCACTTTCAAAATACTAAGTAGTCACACGGGTGGAAGTGGGAAGGGGGTGCATCAAGATAATTAAAATACACTGATAATTGTTTTATCATCGCATCACAGAGCTCTGAATCGTAACTGAATCAAACCACGAAGTCCCGAAAGATTAACTGTCCTACCGTGTAAGGGGTCAAAATACACAAATTCTCACTCAGATTGTTCAAACATGGTCAAAATTTTAGGCAGCAACACAGCAAACCTCCACAACTCGCAAGAGGAAAATCAAGAACCCCCACAAACATTTCAAGACATTTGGGGAACTCCCTCCCGCAGTGCCGCTTGCCAACTAGCCGGCAACATTCGCGGCCCAGTCCACGTCCTTGGGTGAACGTCTGACCAACGTACTGCTCTGTTGTCGTTCAGGTTTTGAGATTTCTGAGTACCAGAAGCGACAGGCAGCCATGACAGTGAGAAAGGTGACCAAACAGAAAGGTGAGGCAACAAGAAGATATCAGGTGATTTTCCCCTCCCCTCTTTTTTTCTGCCCTGCTCTGTCTTCTCATCGCTGTTTACTCTCTCTTTAACTCGCTGTCCTTTTTGTTTTTACTGTCCACACCCTGTTTAACACGTACCTTGTTTATGAATGGACCTAGGCCAGTCTTGTACCAAGTAACCTCGAACATTTAGGTTTTCTGACTTTTTTGCCACATTACATTCAGTATCTTCCGTATGAATTAGCTGATGGTCAGCCTGTACACAAGAATGACTTGATTTGAGACGTAAAGCAGCTGTTAAGCATCAATGAAAAGACAGAGGGCTGTTTGCATGAAGTAATGGGTTTTAGAGGATGATACCGGTGTTCAGGACAAGTAGGGTCTGTGTCATTCTAATCTCTAAACTATTAAAATGGAGCTGGATTTTGTTCTTTCACTGAGTTAGGGTGGTTGCCAGTGTTTTTTTACTTGCACTTTGTTAATGCAATAACTAGTTTGACACTAAATTTTACCATTTTTTAATCTTTTCCTAATTCATTTAAAACAGTAGTTCAGATCTTTTAATGTGGGCTTCTTTAGAAAGGTTATGAACAATTAATATCCTACCTGCTGTAGATACTCTATACTGCCAAAAGTATTCACTCACCCATCCAAATCATTGAATTCAGGTGTTCCTATCACTTCCACGGCCACTGGTGTATAAAATCAAGCTCCTAGGGATGCAAACTGCTTCTACAAACATTTGTAAAAGAATGGGAGCTCAATGAACTCCAGTGTGGTACCATGATAGGATGCCACCTGTGCAATAAGTCCAGTCGGGAAATTTCTTTCCTACTAAATATTCCACAGTTAATTGTTAGTGGTATTATTACAAAGTGGAAGTGATTAGGAACGACAGCAACTCGGCCACGAAGTGGTAGGCCATGTAAAATCACAGAGTGGGCTCAGAGGACACTGAGGTTCATGATGCACAGAGGTCACCAATGTTCTGCAGTCAGCAGCTACAGACCTCCAAACTTCATGTGGCCTTCAGATCAGCTCAAGAACATGGAATGGGTTTCCATGGCTGAGCAGCTGCATCCAAACCTTCCATCACCAGGTGCAAAGAGTCGGATGAAGTGATGTAAAACACACCACCACTGGACTCTAGAGCAGTTGAGACATGTCCTCTGGAGGGACGAATCATGCTTCTCTGTCTGACAATCTAATGGACGAGTCTGAGTTTGGCTGCTGTCAGGAGAACGGTTCTTGTCTGACTGCATTGAGACAAATGTAAAGTTTGGTGGAGGGAGGATTATGGTGAGGGGTTGTTTTTCAGGTGTTAAACTTGGCTGATTAGTTCCAGTGAAAGGAACTCTTAATGCTTCAGCATACCAAGACATTTTGGACAGTTTCTTGCTCCCAACTTTGTGGGAACAGTTTGGGGACGGCCCCTTCCTGTTCCAACATGACTGAGCACCAGAACACAAAGCAAGGTCCATAAAGACATGGGTGATGGAGTTTGGTGTGGAAGAACTTGACTGACCTGCACAGAGTCCTGACCTCAACCTGACAGAACACCTTTGGGATAAATCAGAGCAGAGACTGTGAGACAGGCCTTCTGTCCAACATCAGTGTCTGACCTCACAGATGAGCTTCTGGAAGAATGGTCCAAAATTCCCATAAACACTTCTAAACCTGTGGAAAACCTTCCCAGGTGAGTTTAAGCTGTTATAGCTGCAAAGGGTGGACCAACATCATATTAAACCCTATAAACTAGGAATGGGACGTCACTCAAGTTAATATGAATGTAAAGGGAGGCGAGCAAATACTTTTGGCAGCATAGTGTAGCTCTTTAAATTATCTCTGTTTGGAGAAACAGAGTTTTATTCTGACTGGTTTCAGCTGTCAAAAAGTTCATAGTAGTTCATACAAAAGTTATTTTATAAACCTTTACATTACCATCACTTTTGTGTTACACAGTATTCTTTATATATAATTTTATGCTTATTTGCAAACGCAAATATCATATCTCTGCCAAAATAACTGTGTAATTTAAAGCTGGCAGTGGTGTAATGTTTATAAAATAGTTATCGCATAAACCACTATAAAATCTTTGAGATTGGACCTGTTTTGGGACGGCAGCACTTTTGTCTTCAGTCCAGCCAGAGTGTAGCTCGAGTCCTCCAAACTGAGGTGGTTCAAAGAACTCTCTACAGCAGGTAAGATATTAACGGTCCTTGGTCTTTCCATTTACACCTCTTCAAAAGATCTGATTGGTCCTTTCATCATGCAGCACAGCATGGCAAAGAATAGTAAAAAAAAACCAAAACTGTTAGGTGTATTTCCCTTCATTCTGAGGATCCTACGTGTGCTGCTTTAGTGCTACAAATGTCCAAACGCTGTGATGGCGACAAATTGACCTTTTGCGAACATCTGCCAGCTGGCTCAGTAACAGAGGAATGTGTCAAACAAGCTAGTTAGCATGCTAGTTCCTGTCCAAACCGAGGACCCGCACATCTACACCGCTGGTATCATCCTTTAAGATTTAGCTGTTTTAACTGCCAGGCTACAGTGGATGTCTGTACATTTTGACCATTAGTGATGTTCTTGCCAGATTCACAAGAAGCATGACCATTCATGAAGGTATTACTGAACCAATGAGCACTGCTGGAATGTTCTCTCTGACACTAGGACCCCTGTAGATGTCTGTGAGAAGTTACTGTGTGTTTTTTAAGTGTTGTCTGTGTACATGGCTGGCACAAGGTGAAGTACTTTCTTGAATTTCAGATTCATTTATAGATTTCATCTTGAGAAAGAGGGCCATGTTGTATGGACATGGTTTGAAAATGATAAAGGTATATATGCACTGGCGTTTTCCTTTAGAGCTAGCACAAACAATAAGATGCCATGGCAACTGCTAAGCAGCATTGGAAGGTGTTGTGTTTAGCGTTGGCACCGGCGCATGCGATCACTGTCCAATCTGTTTACAAGCATTATCTTGACTGTCCAAGATAAACAGGCTCTCCTAACACAAATAGATAAAAACCTTCCTCACTGCTAACACAGTGTTTGGCAAAACACGTTCAGCAAAAAAAAAAAAAAAAAGAAAAAGAAAAAAAAACCACTGTTGCTCATCTTTTTATTTTATTGTTTCCAAAGTGCCATGGCAACTTTTGAATATTTCATCCTCTATGAATCTGTTTCCTAATTACCCTAGAATAGTTGTGATGCTTGTAGACTGTAGCTAAAGGACATTGTAGACTGTAGTTTAATGCATATCAGCAGCTTTCTGTTGGCTCTGTTTTTGCTGCTCTTGTGTCCTAAAGTGTCATGGGTGCTATTCAAACAAACGTGCAGTCAACAAACACGGAGGGGGGGATGGAGCGTCCCGTGTCCCGTGTCCCGTGTCCCGTGTCCCGTGTCCCGTGTCCCGTGTCCAAATGCCTAGTTTCATCATCATTCTTGGATAGGCATGGGCCAGCATGAGATTCTGACGGTATAACCTTGAGCAAAATACCACAGTTTCATCGGAATATGGTAATAAAGCAAAAAGAGGATTTCTTTTATTTTGTTTAAAAACTGAAAAGTAAATACTATTACTACTGCTCCCTAAATAATACCACACATTGCTTAATGATTATACTATAGGTATAATAAAACAAAAAAATATATATTTATTTAGTTATTTTAATTGTAATGCACTGATGTAAATAGGGGGACATGTTGACAGTCACTGTTTTCCTGCACTCAGGACAGATTTTAAACTAAACTGTTACCAGATTTTTTTTTAACATTTTTATTTACAATGGTATTCAAGATCAAAGCGGTTTTTTTTTGTTTTTGTTTTTTTCATCACATATATTGAGATTCCTTTTTAAATGTTAATACCAGGAGAGTCCGCAGGTTGCTTTAAACCAGTAAATTCTGAACAGATTGTAGGGGACGTTATGGACATAATTCGCCACAAGCGGCTTGTTTAACGACACTGTAGGCAGCGCTTCACATATGTGCTGTTAAAATAGGATGCTGAAATTTCCTTGTTAAGAGTCTGTTTTATGTCTGGCCAACAGTTATATACCCAGAAAAAAAACAGTGTGGTTTTGTTTAAGTGAAATACGAAGGAAAAAACTGTTGTCACGCACAGTTAGAAAACTAAATTATTGTACCAGTTGATTCATAATTCTAAAGGAAGTGTGCCCGTTACGCAGAAATTTACTACTTCTGTCCTATTCTGTTCTTTATTTAGTAATGTTGAAAGCCTGACAAGCTGATGTTAGTGAAATAATTTGTCGGGTTATCAGCCTTCGTAGCGAGCCTGCAGGAGGCTGCGTATTTCACCTGCTAACTCTTATAGCTTGTTGCAAACGTTTGCTTTTGAACAGCGTTGTCTTAAAAAGAGAGATGGGTGTTGCCTCTCTGTTAGACAAGCCATGACTGACTGGGTTATCCACTGCTGGATAAAATGTACAGCCAACCCACAACTTCTTTTAATTACTTTTTTTAAGAGCAAGAAAGTTTCGGGGATTTCCCTCCTCAGCTACCATACACAACTTTGGGTCTGTTCTCTCAGCTATAGGCATTTAAACCATAGGAACGGTGTGACAGAAGCATTTAGTGGTTTTAACACTGAAACGGGTAACCGTTCTGGGTGTTGGGTCTCCTGCTTGTCGGCTCCAGAGTTTGACTGAATAGCATCTCCATCGTCCTCTTGTCTCATCGCCAGAGCTGAATTCCACTTCTCCCCCAATTCAGCTGTCATCACATGACCCGAGTGTGTCATACCTCAGGATTAATATGCAGGAATGTTAACCGAAGCCTCATGGTTGTGTGTCTTTGTGCCTGTTTTCCTGTGAAAGCATGACTTGGTGTTGTGTTGTTGGGTGTGTTTTTGATTAAATACTGACGTTTCTTATTTTGCTATCTGCCTCCCTTTTTTTTTTTTGTCTTTTCTGCTTTGTGCCTTGCACTGCCTTCTTGCCCCCCCCCTCCGCTCTCTCTTTTTTATTTTGCGCCTGCTTTCCCAGGTGTAAACAGGTGCACGCCCCCCTCATACCCGCCCCCGCAGGACCCCCTCAGCGCGGGGCAGTATGAGGTAACGGAGGACATGGCACAAGGAGAAGTTTTTGAATTCAGTCAATCCAAAAGAGGCCAGGCGCCTTTCTGGCAGAATTTTAGTAGATTAGCTCCATTTAAGAAATAGAGACTCACAGACTCCTGAAGGACCAGATATTTTTCTTAGACGCACTAAACACTGGATGATATCGTCCCACGATGAAGAAACTACAAAAACCACACACGCGCGAGACTTTGAAGTTAAGGACCAATGTTGTTACACCATTTGACCGGAAACACCAAGAGGACTAAAGACTTGGATTTAAGGATAAAAAACAACAACTTTACAATTCCTATTTGTTAGTAACGTTCTTAGTTCTCACGCTTCTCCCGCTGACTCATGAACTTTATCCCTCGGATTCTGCACATTCATCTGAATGTTCTGGAGTTATATATTGAGATTGTCACACGGTTTTATTTTTTATTGCATCGTCTGGACTAAATGGAGTGGGGGGGGAAGGCGAGGCCCTGCCAGGTGGTTCGTATTGTGAGCTTGTGTCCAGAAGCTGAGATGTGCTGCTATGTGAGATTGTTCTGAATGTGAGATCGACTGATGATGACCTCAGCTGAGGGCTGTGTTGTGTTCAGGACCTGCCGGGCTTCAGAGGTAAATCACGCCATCACTGCTCACGGACTGATCGGGCCAGCTCTGCTCTGCTGATGTCTGGATCTCCTCCTT
Source organism: Kryptolebias marmoratus (assembly GCF_001649575.2). NCBI lineage: Eukaryota > Metazoa > Chordata > Actinopteri > Cyprinodontiformes > Rivulidae > Kryptolebias > Kryptolebias marmoratus. The sequence goes on from NC_051438.1 coordinate 9,960,436, forward strand.
ACGCTCATACTTATTTTTTTTTCCCCTCTAACAGCGTGCACAGAATACCCCCTCCCCCCACCCTCTCGCTATCTCTTTCTTTGTTTTTTTGTTTTAAATTTATTTATAAAGTTGGTGTCAAGTCTTCCCTTCTCCCCCTTCATCCCTCTTGTCCTCGCTGTCTCTCGATCCACCCGCTCAGCTTCTGCGCCTCTCAGAGGAGGATCCTCGTTCTCTCGGAGACCCGCCGTTGGCCGCGACACGACGGGCCAGGGAACAAATCAATAGCGGGAACGTCGATAGAATATTTACATCCGTTCGCCAACCACTCGTGACAGGGTATTCACATCCCACCGACGCTCAGTGCGCTTCATTCGCAGAGCCGAAACATCTGGGAGCCAGAGATATGCTGGTTCTGCTCCACCTGCTTTTGTGTCACACACACCCACCCACCCCCTCCCCC
>NC_051438.1:9961398-9963286 GCF_001649575.2 Kryptolebias marmoratus
CACCCCACCCCACCCCACGTCACGTTGTTTGTTTTTTTTTTCCACATCCGATCCGTGTCCCACCAGTTAGCTCCAGCACCGCTCGGTGATTTACTCATGGACTGTGGCCTGATTAGATCGATTTGTTTAATCACCAAAGTCCCGGAGGCTGCTGTGCGAGAGATCCCGCCTTCTGCTGAAGCGCTGGATGTGAGAGCACGCGAGGGACCGAGGAGAAACTCTCCACACTCATCATGAAGGTTGTTTTCTACTCTTGGAATGTAAGTGAAACATCTGTCCACGCTTATGTGATCTTCTTTTTGACCTCAGAAGTACAATTTGTGTTGAATTATATCACCTGACGGACAGTGCATATACAGTATGACAACTTGTGCAATGTGATATATCATTATATATCCTCACTATTCACTACAATGTGATATGAAAGAGTTAAATATTGTTCTATGTCATTTGTTTGCCTTCTTAAAGGCCTTATAAACTATTGGAGATTAAAAAAAAAGACCTTAGAATTGCTTTGTATGTTGTGTAATTTATGTTTTGTTTTAGTAAAGAAAGTTGAGAAAAGGGTGAGTTGGCTGCTGGTGTCTGTAGAGATGGCTCCCAGTGAGATTGTTTTGGAAGATAATCCTCTTTTGCCTGGCAAAGCAAAAAGATATGGTTCCCAGGCAATGATAACCTCAGGTCCCATGGTAGACCCAACCCCCAGCCTCACCCCACCCCCCACTTCTACTCAACCTACAGACACAAGCATGCAGGCAAACACACACAGAGTCGCACAATCATGCCCACTTGCTGGCCCGTTCTGCTGCGGAGAAGAGAGATGCTATCTAACAGTGCCTTCCAGCATTCCACTAGTGATTATCTATTCAGTTTCACTGGCAGATTTGAATTAGTCATGTATTTTCCCTTCAGAGCATTTCTTCCTTTCTCTTTCTCTCTCTCTCTCTCTCTCTCTCTCTCTCTCTCTCTCTCTCTCTCTCTCTCTCGCGCGCGCGCGCGCGCGCGCTCGTTCGCGCGCTCGTTCGCGCTGGGAATCCCTCGCTATCCGGCGTGCAACATCCACCCGGACAGAAACTCAGAGGTCAGACCTTTTTTTTTTTTTTTTTCTTTCTTTTTTTATCCCCCCCCTCCACATGAGTAGAACCTGTGCCGTCTGACTGAAACGCTTTTTAAAACGCCTCCTCGTTTTCTCTCACGCTCGCATCGCAGCAATGAAATTGCACAAGAAGCCGTTCCTCCTCATTTCAAAAATGTGTAAAAGCTACATTTATTATCTATTTAACTTGCCGAAAGGTGGTTTTAATTTGAAATATATAGTAGGAGACAGATTTACATTAGTTAGGTTAGGTTTCACACTTTAAAGTATATTATTAATAGTGAGTGACAAATCAAAAGAAGTCATCTATTTTAACTTTATCAGCTACAGACTGTAAATACTGTACAAAGGACAGATCATATATTTGGATATTGGTATTTTGCGTTGGAGACAAATGTTGTTCCAGTTCTAGCTTGCGGTAGACCTCAGTACCAGGTAAATGCATGCTTGTGGCATCCAATATTTTGCATGAGACTTAAGGCAACTCTTACCAGATCGTTTCGTTGATTTTTTTTCCTCCCCCCTTACAACGTGGAACCATTCATTTGTGAACCCATGCCATCTCACTGAAGGGAGTTGTTTTCTCTGTCCACCTGTATCCCGCTCACGTCTGGATGTTTTATTTTTTTTATTATTATTATTATTATTTATTGTCACTTGGAGCAGAAAATCAGCTGCTGACTTGAGAGCTGAACATCTGACAAAACAAAACACTTCTGTTCTCGGCACCCAGATAAAAGTGGGTACTGTAAACTGTAACATAAATGTAAAACTTTGCTTAGTTTTTTACCC
>NC_051438.1:9963340-10005978 GCF_001649575.2 Kryptolebias marmoratus
CTTTTTTTTATTTTTTATTTTTGCTTTACACTGTCATTGCTGCAGACTGCTGGTTATTTTTAGAGTGCCATCATCAGCGGAGGCAAAACGGGTATCATTTTTTTATGACGAACAACACTGAACCAAATAGGAGTTAGTTAGCTGCGATCTGATGGGTGTTTGTGTATAAATTTGTAGTCACAAGCAGCCGAGCTGAAGACATTTGAAACCTCTCTCGATGAGCTAAAAATAAACATAATCCACGCAGTACTTCATTGAAATTCATATCATGCTCTTGTTTAAGAAACGAAGTACAGTGACTTGACTTTAAGAATTTACTCTTCTATTTATTGACAGCAGTATTATTTTTGTTGCATTTGGGCCAAAGTGTTTCAATAATGTGTGTATTGGGTTTATTTTTCTTATATAATTATCAGTATGATCTTTTAATAGCCAAGAGGTCATTTTTTTCCTGTCTTTTCTGGTCATAGAAGCAAGACAGCCAAATTAGCAGACTGTCATTTAAGGATGCTCTGATTTATGTCCTTCCTTTTAGTTAACCGGCCACATTCATGTTCATTGACAGTCATGGGAAAAATAGAGTCCACCCTCTTTCAGTCACAGGGTTTTATGTATCAAGTCATAATAAAACTCATCTGGGCTTTTACCAGGTTCCAAAACTATTCAAATCTAACCTCAAGTGTACAAAAAAACCACAAACAACAGATTCCACCATGACATTTTTTTAACATAAAACAAAATTAAAGACAAAATGGAAAAGCTTGTTGCTTCTGCAGGATTTAAGAGGAAAAGTAGCAGCCAGGTGCTGCTGATCAAGTGATCAGAATTGATCCTCGTCGCTGTGAGCGCCTCTACAAAAGCAGGGGTTCGGGCAGTTTGCTGCCAAATGAGGGAAGACATCAGCACCGACCTTAGGGAAGTCAATTTTTGCTGCCCATTATTATTCTGGGAAGGGTTGAAGGTCATTTCCAGATTATTTGGAGTCCATTATTCTATGGAGGGAACGATTATTCACATTTAAGACAGCGGCCAATCTTCTTAGGAGTGGACGTCCCGGCAAATTCACCCCAAGGTCAGACAAAGAAATAAAAAAGCCTCAAGAGCGTCATCTCAGATTCTACAGCCCTCAGATAGCAGGTTACAGGTTAAAGTTCACGACAGGACTGAAAAAGTATGGTTTGTTTGGAAGAGCTGCCAGCAGGAAGACACTTCTCGCTAAAACGAACACGGCCGCACGACTTAGGTTTGCAGCTTAGCCTCTTAAAGAACCACAAGACTTCTGGAACAGCGTCCTTGGACAGATGAGACCAGAGCAGAGACGTTAACGCATAACACACAGCGCCATGTTTAGTGAACATCAAACGCAGCACAAACACATCATATCAGCTGTCAAACACGTGAGGGAGGGGGGTAATGATTTGTGCTCGTTTCGCGGCCAACGGAAATGGACACCTTGCACTCACCGAGTCGACCCTGAACTCCTCTGTAGACCAAAGGGTTTTAGAGTTGAGTCTGTCTGAGAGCTAAAACCTAAAACTGGGTCATGATACAACAGGACAATGATCCCAAACACAGCAGCTGATCTACAGCAGAAAAAAAAGAGTTTCGCAAATGGGCCAGTCGAAGTTCAGACCTCAGCCTGATTGAATGTTGGACTGAGACGTCAGCACCGCTGTGCAGAAACAAATGTCCGCAAACCTCAATGAACAACGGAAAACAACATTGTAAAGATGAGCGGGCCAAAACTCCTGTTAATCATGGGGTGAACTTTGTTTTTCCACACACAGCTTGTTTTTGTTGACTAGATAACAACCTGGTAGAATCTGTTGTGCGTTTTTTTTTTGTTTTCATTTTCGAAAACCCGGCGAAGATCGGATCATCTTTAACGTATCCTGACATTTAAAACTTGAGAACTGAAAGAGGACAGACTTTGTTTTTCCTCTGACTGCTGCACAGCGGCATCTACGTTGCAGTTGATTATTGGCTTGTTTCAGAACAGTCAGGGTACAAGTCTTCAACGAGCCATATGTTCATCCGGTGTTCAGTGACATCAAGAAGACTCACATCCCACATTTTGGAACCTATTCATTGTATATTACCATCTAGTTTGAGATCTTCTTTTTCTTTTCCTTTTTTTTGTGTCACAGAAAAATGTACTCACAGTATCCTTTAACACCATATGCAAACATATATATATATTTTATTTTTTTTCTTTCTCGCTGGCCTTTTATTTGTTGTAGAAATGAAAAACCTGAAAAATAATGCCTATTCAATCCAGAAACTGTGAATGGGAGAGTGGAGATGTCAACTGTATGTACATTCTATGTTTTGATGTATTCAAAAGCACTGGGAATATGTTGTACTTCGCTGTAAAAAAACAACAAAAAAAAAACAAAACAAAACAACAACAAAAAAAAATGAGAGAAATAAATCCATATCTGATATAGCTGTACTTTTTGTTGAAAATAAAACCTCTACAGAACGCCGTGTCGAGAGCATTGTGCTGAGTTTCCTGTCGCCTGACATCATCTCCTGTTTGCAGCAGCCATTCCCAGCAGCTGACACATTAACTCCGGGATGCTTTACAAAGGACGAGAAGATGAAAGGGCGCTGAGATAACATCATCGCGTCACAAAATAAATCAATAAATCTCCGGCTCACAAATGGCAGCCCGCGCTGAATTGCGCTGCCATGAATAAGTAATGAGAGTTACGCAAATGTTTCTCCCACTTGGCCACGCTGGAGTGCGGGCTGTTCACTCCCGCTTCCTGATGTTTTGAAGTCCAAAGATGCAAGCTTGTTTTTTTTTTTGTTTTGTTTTTTCTTTCCCTCTCGCTCTCTTCCCGGCGTGCTGCAGACAGCCTGCGCGTGCACGTGTCCCTTCGGTCGTGTCTGAATGAAGTGGGAGGAAATTCGATTGTGTCGAGTCACCTGCGAAAAGGGAGCGAGACGAAGTTGATGAGAGGGTGGGGGGAAGATAATAAGAGACGGATCAAACGGATGATCAGAGCTGAAAACGGGGATGGAAACATTGCGTGGTGTTACTGTGGTCTCTAGTGGCTGATCTCGGTGGTACACGTCCAACATGGGTGATCCTCTCTACATTTGTCAAGATAAACACTTTACCACAGCGTCTACACACGGATCTTTCTCTGCTTGTTGAAAAAAAAATGGACAAAAAAAACCTGTCCAACGTGGCCCACGAGTCACCGGATGCAAACTTCGGCATCAACCCAGTTCAGAGGTGTGATGCTTCAAATAGTTCCTCAGGATTGGAGGGATGCTCAGACTGTCGATTGCAGGGTCCTTATTGGCGAAAGGGAGGCCTCTTCGGATTGCCAGTCGAGCCTGTGACATCAGTGTCCTGGGACAAACTGAAAAACACAATAAGTGACTAAACAGAGATGAATCTAAAGCCTAGCATTCTTTAAGGGAATCTGTATCAACACCAGAGCTTTAAACTAAGATCTTCTAGAGAGAAGGGATGAAGTTGTAGCAGTTTGGGTCAAACTTTGTAAATGACGTCATGTGTGACCTCATGTGATGTGAGTCTTACGTGATCTATTGGTGCTTGAAGTGTGTGTTGAGGCACATCAAATTTAGCTCAGCAACTGTAGACCTTTTGCTATTTTCGTGTTGACTAATATTAGCTGTGGTGGCCATCTTAAATGAAGTGGACTCCAAAAGTTAATCTGTTGTAGACGTAGACCCGCTGTTTACTTCATGAGAGTTTCATGAAAATCCATCCAGTGGTTTCTAAGACATTTTGCAAACAGACAGACAGAGCTGATTGTTCTAGATCTGATCTGATCTCACCTCTCGCCTTGAGCAGCAGCAGCAGAGCTTCATTCTGCTTTGTAGTTTTGTCGATGATGAGTGTAGGTAAGCACACGTCTGCCCCAAAGTCTATGAGGAGCTGAATGTACTCGACTCCACAGCCGTAACGGAGGCACACCTCCAGGACCGTCTTGGGCTGCTTGATGCGGGCCAGCATCTTCTCATCCGTGCAGTTGTAGTCGGGGTTGGCCCCGTGGAAAAGCAGCAGCTTAAAGCAGTCCAGGTGGCCATACACCGCCGAGATGTAGAGGGGGCCCCTGCAGGTCGTGGCGTTGGAGGCCCACTCGGGGACCTTGGGTCTGACGTCCACCTCAGCTCCGAAGCGCAGCAGCTCTCGGAGCACCTCCACGTCGCCCTCGCGGGCGGCCGTCAGCACCGGGGAGCAGTTGTTGTACTGGCTGCCGTTCGGGTCGGCGCCGGCTTTCAGCAGGGCGACCACACAGTCCAGATGTTTGCCACTGACGGCTGTGAACAGAGGCGTCTGGGCCTTCACGTCCAAAATGTCCACCTGGATTCAAACGGGAGCAGCGTTAAAATAAAAATCCTAAAACACTCCACAGAAAATCATCCGTTTAGTTTTGTAGTTGTGTTTTGTGTAGTGTTTGCACTTCGGCACCACTACAAGTTGCCTTTTTATTTCATGTATCGAATAACCATTTCAATAATCAAATATATGATTTGTTGTTTTTTTTATTCATTCCATCCATGATGGAAGTGACAAAGGTAAGTATACAAGTGATTTGATTAAAGTTCACCACTCTGAAGGTGTTTTTGTTTCAGGAGTTGATTCAGTCTGTCTTTGAGTCCAAAATAAAGTTGGAACTCTACAGCTTATCGGGTTTATAGAGTCAGCCTAAAGCTTCAGCACTTTGAAGTGATCATTTCATCATTTAACATGTAATATCTTACCTGTCGTAGATAGCCTTAGTTGACTTTGACTGGCCTTAGTTTGATGAATCAGAGTTTAATTCAAGCTAACAGCTCGTTCGAATGAGGCCAAAATCAACGTGGATCACTGATGTCTTAAAACAAATTCATTTCATTTTACTTTATTCGAGACATGTACGTCCATACTGACGATAAAAACTAAAGAAAACAGGAAAAATGTGACTGCTGTTGAGCTTTAGTTGTTGTTTTGGTCCCGTGGTTGTTTAAAGTGCTTTATAAAGAGAGCTGGTATGGTGTGGTTATTTGTCCTTGCTAACAACTATAGATTTTTATTTAAATAACTCTTAAATGTGAATTTGCCAGCATTGTAAGTAGTAGGGTTGTGTATCTTTGGTCTGTAAAGATCCATCCATCCATTTTCTTTACCCTAGTGAATCGAGTTTTACTAAACCACTAAAAAAACATTTAAGAATTGAGTTGTTTCAAGACAGCAGCGACCTCTTTTAGTCGGACTGAGCTATCTGCAACAGGTGACATATTATTTGTTCATGATTTTCCTGCAGAACCTCACTTCCAAAGACCTGAACTGTCCCTTGAATGTGTTTTCAATGGATGGGTAATATGCTGTGCTCCTGGCTGCCAGTGAGGGGCGCTCCTTTACCAAAACCTGCTGATTTGACGTCCACTTGACAGTGGATAGTCCTTTAGTTCACACTTACACGTTTGCTTTAAGTGAAAATGGCTGCAGCTTTATTGCACAAATTGGAAATTATGGACAATTATTCATCCCATTTAGCTAATAAGTGAATCACAAATGACAGAAATAGTTTAGAAAATGAGTCTTTGAGCTGAGTTGAGTGCTGGGTGAGCAGCTCAGGTTATTAAACAAGACAGCTGTGTCCATAGCGGGCCTTACCTCTGCGCCGTGCTCCAGCAGCAGCTCCAGGCACCTCAAGTGTCCCAGAGCAGCGGCGGTTCGCAGGGGGGTCACGGGGACCCCCCAGCCACTGCGCGCGTTGATGCACCTCCTGTACTCCTCCTGAGACAGGAGCTCAGAGAGCAGTGGGGCGTCGTCGCCGCTCACTGCGCCGTTCAGGGCCTGACACAGCTCGCCGTCCCCGTCCTCCTCCTTGGGCTGGAGCAGCGAGAAGATCTTGGAAATGTCCATCAGGCTCATGTTGACAGCTCGTCCCAGGGCCATGGTCCAACATCAAGCTCGCTCCATCGGCAGCGACACCGTCGGCGTGCCCGGCGATGCTCAGGTTCACAGATTTCTAGCAGCAAGGGTTTCTTAAAAATCCCTTGGAGCTTTTGTCGGAGGTCTGCGCTGTCACCAAGAGCCGAACTGGAATTCACAGCAGCAGGACACTTACCTTAACTCGGTGCCTCGGCTTCCAAGGAAATCAGGGTTACGCCTTTAAAACTCCGTTATAAGTCACATAAAGAAGGAGAGGTCCTCCAAGGAGTGTGTGAAGCTTCTACTCTGAGCTGTGAAAAGTCCAGTATGTGCTCTGGGTGTGTGTGTGTGTGTGTTTGTATAGTGACTGACAATGGGGGCCAAAGCTTCTTTTTTTGGGGGGGGTGGGTAGGTGGGGGCTAATTTTAGGTCACACAAGGGCCTGGCTCAACTTCCATTCTGGGAGAGCCGCGGCCCAGGTTTAAATTTAGAAAGGTGATAGAGCTGCGACACCGTGGCTGCTGAGTGGGACTCAGAATAACCAAACATACATCTCTGAAAAACACCAGTAAACCTGAAGCTCCTTCACGCCACGGTTCGCCCTGTGACATGGCGGCATGAACCACTGCTTCTCGGAAAGACACCGGTGGAGAAAATATCTCCATTAAAAGCTCCTTCCTGTACTGCTGCTCCGATCCCCCCCCACCTCCCCCAGTGTCAGCTGTGTGGCCGTCTGAAGCCTTAGAAGAGAACCCAGTCAGCTGTCTCTCCCCCCCTCATCCTCCCCCACCAAACCCACCCATGTCTTCTTACTGTCCCGTGTTTAGACAGCAGGCTGAGACACACTGCATTATTTCGGCAGATGGCAGACTGTCAGATTTATGCCGACGACGAGCGGCCTTCCTCGTTCCTCCGAACGCACAAACAAGAAGAAAACTCCCTGTGAATGTCCAAAAGTGCAACTTTCTGCACCGTGTTCCAAGGGCTGTGACTTCGATTAGTTATGGCGCAACCATTTTATTTTGGTCGTGCACATCTTTAACCTGCTCGTTTTGTTTTGTTTGTTTGTTTTGTTTGATTGTTTTAATTCACCAGCAGAACACTTTCAACTGTTGAGTGCTGACTGACTGCTAAAACTTCTATTGCTAAAGTTTGCTGAAGAATAATTTGTTAAAGTCAAAACAAGCAGAACAGGAGATGAGCAAAACCTTAGCTAAAAGCTAAAATAAGCAAAACAACTTGTCATATTTCCTACATAAAACAATGTGGACTTTAGCTCAAAGCTAAGACGAGTAAAAGAAGACAAAAATAGAGCCAGTATACTGAAGTAGACTGCAGAGAACAATCTTTCTGAATGAACTGAAGAGGTCTACATGTATTTATATAGGGTTTTCTGTTTAGAAATAAAGTTAAATCATTTAAAAAGTATATAAGTTACAAATACTAAAACTCATAGCTCACTATTCCTGATTGAGACGAATCTTTTGACATAAATGGTTAAAATAGCACAAAGTAAGCAGAAGTAGTTTGACTGCAGAAAAAAAAAAAAAAAAATACAGAAGAAGAGGTAATAAACAAGAGAACAACAATGTGAATGGTGAGCCGTTCGCCCTCTGTTTCTGTCACGTCATTGTCTGCAGCTTCGGAAAGAAAATCCATCAAAACGTGCTGCTCCAAGTAGTAGTGTTCGTTCACCTGTGGTAGGAGTACTTTGTACACGTTCACAAAATCTGTGGAAACACGTCCACCAGGACAATGGCTCCGAACAGGTGAGAAAACCCAGCCCTCTGTGGAGCTCTGTGCCTTAGATAGAAAAAGATACATAAAACACCGTGGACACATGAAACCTGATGCGTGACGATCAGACACTTCTGTAACTATACAGTTCAGGATTATTATTTTCAAGCCGGTGTACAGTTTTCTCACAGGCTGTTGTCTTTGCTCCGTGTTTCTGTCTGTCTTATCAAAAGTGCTTTCAGGAAGTCACTGACGAAGGTGTGTGGTTGCCACGGTGACCCTGATGACCCACTGACAGCGACTACCAGACACTACTGCCATTATGGTTCCAGCTGGTGACTGCTTATCTGACACTTACTTTCTAGTCGGTGTTTCTGTCTGTCTTTCTTAAGTTTGCCATCAGGGAGCAAGACACACAGATGTGTGTGGTTACCGTGGTAACTAATCTTTTTTATACACTTCTTAAACAGTCTATACATTAGGCACTTTGTCACCTTAGATTATTGCAAAAGTAAGACCCCCAATTATTATTGGAAATTTATGTATTTTAGAATTTTGGGCAGTCGCTGCATCGGTCCCCCCTTTCGAAATTTCTTCAGAAATGTTCCAGTTGTCTTTTTCCTTCCTAAAATCAACATCATATATAGCTGCATCATTAATGAGTCTGTACTCGGTGCATTTAATGAAACCATGACTGTTGAGGCCTCCTTTTCGCTGCAGACATGTGCTGACTGGTCCAAGCAGCAGAAACCCAGGTGCAACTGATTACATTAAATGCTCTCACGATGGGGCCATCATTACCGTGCACAGTGGTGCTTTTCCTGCCGACGTGCCACAACAGCACAACTAAGCGAAAAACAACCAGTGGTGAACGTGGAATGTGAAAGTTACATGCAGCGTACTGTTTGTTGCTTTCCTATAGCAGTATTAAACTCTATAAACATATGAAGACATTTCAAGTAAAACATCTAGATAAAAACTTTCTTTGGTTGAAATTCTTCAATTTCTCTCGCCGGCCACTAGATGGCGGTAGAGGCGCACTGGTGGCAGGAAGTGCCGCGATGGTAAACAAAACAGAAAAAGCCATTTTCTTAATGTGTTCTGTTACGGCTAAATATTAGCTCAGTTACATTCTTAGAAGTCATTTTAAGACTTTTTAATAATATTATTATTAATACCGGTAATGGCTTCATGCTAGCGCCGGCAAAGCACATCTTATCGTCGTTGTTTTGTCCTGCTTGTTCATTTATTTTATATTAAAATAATACAAAATGAACGCGGAAGAAGCGTTTAAAAACTACTGCAGCGCCATGACTTTTCGTGTCAGGAACAAACACACGTCCTTTCAGCCCCGTGAGAAGCGCAGGGAGAGACTCGGGCAGCGAAACAAAACGACGAGCCGGACCGGTGAGACCGAAACTGAGGAGACAGCTGAGTCCGGGGGACAGAGGACGGACCGCAGGGGAGTCCAGTCCTCCACATATCTGGGTCAAGGTCTCAGTGTCCAGCCTGCCCCCCTTCAGCTCGTTGCAATGCTGAGGCTGAAAGCTTTCAGTGAGAAGATGAGACGAGTAAGGAAGCGTCTTTCTGCAGATGGTTCAGCCATTGTGTGTGTCTGTTAGCAAAATATCTCATGGACCACTGGACAGATTTTAATGAAGCTTTCAGGAAATAATCATGGCATGTAGATCTACAGCTCATTAACTTGTAAGCTAGCTAATTGACATCAGCCAGCACAGAAATGACTATAACTCAGTCCAATTTACAGATAATGAGCCTAATTTTGACGTGGTAGTCGCTGAGAGTCATTCGCAACGCGTACTCCGAGCGTGCCACCCTAGAGATCGTGCGGGTCGTTTTTTTTAAGGCTTGCCCGATACGGCTGTAACTCCGTCCCGTCTCCTCGTGCGAGATTCGTCCAAAACTCTGACGATGAGCGTTTCTCCAGTGCCTTCCTGTTTTCGTGTTTGTTGTGGTGACAGGATGCCGAGGCGGAGCTCCCGGGTCCGTGTGCCTGCAGGGCGTGTGAGGAGGAACAGGCTTCGCTGGCCTTGACCACTTTTATCTGCAGGAGGAAGACACAACTGCAGCTCCAAAAGCACCGAAGGACAGACAAAACACCAACTTCAGTGAGCGGCTTTAAGGGCAGATTACTTCTGGCGGCCACATTAATATTTATGACACTCTGAATGTTTAGACTAATTGTCTGATTATCCTCTCTGTTCCAGGATTAGCCTCCTGTTGGAGGGAGCTGGCGCAAAAAATCTCCCAGATCCTTCCGATGCCCCTCGCTGGATTTGGGGAGGAACTTCTTTGGTGAAAATATGCGGGTCACAGCAACCTGGGGTTGCCTTAGCAACCACTAAGGAACGTGGAGTTGCCCTGGCAACAGATGAAATGAGGGGTTACCCTGACAAAAACGCTACAGGAACTCATTTAACAAACCCTCGCTGTCCTTTTTTTTTTCTCCCCCAGACAAGACAGCTGCAGACATGACAGTATATGTCAGTATTAATAGAGTGAAAGGTACGGCGACGTGGCACTGTCAAACATGTTACTGCGTCCTTACTTTCAAACTCGAGCTGAGCCCCTGAGCGCTCACCCCCGCTCGGGCGCCATTTCCGTTAAATTGCCGTGACGTCCGTGTCTAGAATTTGCTCGGAGCACATAAAAGACAAACTAACAAGGTTCGTAGAAAACATCAATTTATTTTCTCTTGCCCGTATTAAAGTGAAACACGACAACACTGTTCAAAGCAAACGCGCCTGGCCCTGTGCCCAGTTTTGGTGGTCACTTTGAGCACTGTAGACCTAAAACAACATCGTAGTTAACTTGGCAATTAAAACCATTTTGACTATATTGGCACTAAAACACACAACAGCCACGGCAGCGGGCATGCACTGCAGGAAACGAAGAGCACAGGAACACATCTAAGGCATCGAACAAAGAGGGGCGACGTTATTAAGACAAGTTCACGTTTGCATTATTGCGTTTACACCGTCCAAGGGCTCGTCAACTACTACGGGAGTTGCACATAAACACACTGGAAGAAGCGCTGATGAACACAGACAACAAAATGACATCACTATATCTATAATCAACTGTTGACAGGTCCTAAACGATTCCCTAAAAACAGTTTACTCAAGTGAAGACTGAGTGGAAAAACGTCCCGAAGCACAGAGCTTTGATTTCAGTCACGTAGGGAGGCGCGCGCGGCTGATCCGAGAGCTGGGTCTACTCATCTGGCTTCCTCTTGGGTTTCTTTGGGTTGCGCGAGCGGCTCTTGGCCTTGCATAACGGACAGATGGGAGCGTTACGGTGAATCTGCTGGTGGCAGGACAGGCAGGCCTGCAGAGGACAGAAGTTCAGAGAAAACACGCTGCGTCACTCTTTTGACTTTTGTAACGGAATCGAGCAGTTAATTGTTTATCTTAGCGGAGAGGAAAAAAAAAGTAGACGTTTCTAAACGTCCCTACGTGCTCCTGCTTGACCCGAATGTGGCGGCTGTCTCGGTAAACATCATCTCTGCTGCTCTTGTTTTTCAGTGCGTCCCTACAGCTGTACATTTCATAAAGCAACATGTTTGTGTCTGTCATTTTTATCTGCAAAGATAATATAGCCCTGATTCCTAAAAAGTTGTTTAAATAAGGCTATTTAAATTTGTTAAAAGGTGGTGGTAGACATGACCTTTTGCCAACTTTTCCAAAAGCACATTTCAACACTCTAAATTGCCTGCATGCGCTATATTTCAATACTTCCTAAATGGAGGGTAATGTATGAAACTGGTTTGCCTAAAACGTCCTGTTTGACAAAACCAGGAGCTGGAGTTGCAGCACGAACAGATACTTGAAAAGAACATCAATATCCTGCTGGTAAAACTATTAGTACTGATGTGATCTGTGTTCTCATTACAGCCATAATTCTGAAGTTTTACTGTGTGTGTGTCAGTGTGCTGGATCCGAACTCTGTGTGTGTGTGTGTGTGTGTATACGCAGAGGTCTGCTTTCACTCACATGGATTTTGGGGTTACAGTACAGAGATAAAATACAAACTGTATAAATAATCTATGACTTGTAACATTTTCCTAAAAATAAAACATCTAAATATCTAGAAGTTGCTCAATTAACGGGGGGGGTATTTCTGAAATCATGTCTACTTTTGGGTAAAACACCAAAAGGGTCGCCAATTTCTGGAAAGCAAAATAAGAAACAGGCAATTGTTTGTTGTGAGACACCCTATCAGATCTAAACTGTTTATCATGTCATCTTTAAAGTAAAGTGAAACAACTAACACTTTATCTGACAAGCATGTGCGGGCTCATGTGTGAACACTGAAGAAAATCAGTTAAATTTGCATTTTAAATGTGTAAAACGGATCAAAAGCTATTCTGCCCGGGCAAAAACCTCCCAACAAATAAAACAGACCGCCGTTTAAGACAAAACATAGTCATCAGGCAGTAGGTAGATGTTTATTTGCCCCATGTTGCGTTTTAAAACTAATGAAACAAATTAAATTAGTTTCTCTAAGGGAAGAAAAAGGGCCTTCCCAAATTCAATAAATGTACATAAGCAGGCAGATAAAAGTGCCCCGGTGTACAAACAGTCAATTACACTAAATTTATAGATGTGTTGATGTTAAATAAACAAAAGGCTAAATATAGAAAAGCTTGGAAAATTTGGGTCTGGGACGTTCATGTGTGCACTTAAAGTAATTTCTTTTTTTATTTCCTAATTTAAAATCCAGGCTTAGTGTTGGGTTTTTTATGCAAAAAGCTGCAAAGTCAGCATTTTCCATTAGTAAACATGCAGGTGAAACCTCTGCAGCTGTTTTTTTTTAAACCTTTAACCTGTAAAGTTTTTGAACGGAGCGAAATGGACCGTTTCCCAGTTTCCTCCACCCGCTCGGTGAAAACCAGAAGCCGTCGAGACGAGGGAGGAGAGAGCGAGCAGTGGTCCTGTGATCCTGGGGTGTTTTGACTGAGGCACGTCAGACAGTTCATTAAGACCTCAAGACACCATCAGCTCGTGGAAAATAAAACCACCTATTATGTCTTTTTAAAAAAAGGCCCGTTTCTGACTGAAAGCACACACAAATGTTTGTTTGCACCAGGGACCAAATTACGTTTCTATTTTTATGTGCCGCTGAAGGAAGGCGTCCCAGTGGACTCGTGTCTGTGTCCCGAGGTATTCCGCGCACGTGCGCAAGACGCGAGTTCACGCAGCCTAAATAAAATGCTGGGGACATGTCCTTGGTCGGACACCTTTAGCACATCGTCTGAGGATTAAAAAATGTTGCTCAAACCGTATCAGTTTCCTGCACCACGTATAGGACATGACTGGTATGCAGCCCTGCACATGAAAATATAGGCGATTATAAAAACAACATAAAAATCACAATATTAAAAGTGATTATTATTATTATAGCCAGAAGGCGATGATGTTTTTGCCTGTGTGTGTGTGTGAGTCTATATGTAGCATTAGCAAAATATCTTACAAATGACTGGAGGGATTTTAATGAAACTCTATAGAAAGTAATCACTGGATGTACCGTATTTTCCGGACTGTAAGGCGCACTTAAAAGCCTTCAATTTTCTCAAAAAAACAACAGTGCGCCTTTTAACCTGGAGCTTCTTATGTAAGAAGTCGTAATGTTTTAGTACGACTTTGGTAAACTACAAAGCTGCACCACTTGCAGCATTAAGGCTCAGTTAGAGTCACGTAGGGCTCTGTGTACGGCGAGCGGTGGAGGCGTTTATACTTGACGCTTACGTCGGTGCAGTATCCCTCTGTGAGTTTTCAACCGTTTGATTATCTTTGTGATCTCTCATAGAGGAATCATATAAATGCTGATACAGGTGAACCAGCTCTGCTAGAGCAGCAAAATCGTCCATTTTGAATGGAGCGTGGTCCACGGGAAGTTACAAAAGCTGGGATGTGCACCTTATAGTCCGGTGCGCTTTATATATGACAAAAGTTTGAAAATGGACCATTCATTGACAGTGCGTTTTATAATCTAGTATGCCCTATAGTGCGGAAAATACGGTACGTCTAAAACTGATTGACTTTCGGAGTCGGCCCAATTCAAGATGGCCACCACAGCTACTCGACTTTAGCCAACACAAAAACACCCAAAGGTCAGTCAGTTTCAGAGCTACTGAGATTTGGTGAGGTAGTAGCTGAGAGTCATCCTCAACGCATACTTCAATATAACATGAGATCACGCATAACGTTATTTTCAAGCTTTGACCAAAATGGCTACAACTTCATCCGAAAGGCGGCGGGCAACATGCATTCCTTGAAGGCATACTATGCCCTTAATTTGATCATAATCGCAGGTGTTCGCAAATATGTGGCTCAACAACACCCGGCAGAACTGGTAACCAGGACAGATCCGTATCTGTAAACAGAGGTGAGCAGTTCTTTTCCACGCAGCACCACCAGGCGTGTCACGACAGGAAATGCAGTTCAGTGTCGAAATAAAAAAAATGGCTGCATTCCCTTTAAGGGCAGGTCCTGCTGCGCGGGCTGGTTTGTTGCTCAGGTTTATTAAAAAGGAAGCCGAGCAGCGACCAACTAAGAGTCCCAAACTACAGCTGGTAGTTTATTTCCAGGGCTCACCCACAGTATTGATTTTCTTTTTAAAAATCACTACTTTACAGAATTTTCTTTTTTTTTTGCTAATTTTGAAGTTGCGTTTTATATCAAAGTCCAAATACTTTCAGTAAAATTACAGGAAATGTTTGGAAAAGTATTAAAAAAGCAAAATGCATCCAAACACGCACAACAGAGAACCAATATGGGGTTATTTGTCGATGGTTTTAAGAAATGGTTGTTTTTTTTAATTACCTTTTTGCTTTCATTGAACAAAAATATAACACGACTGCTTATCTGAAATAAACATCTCAGATCTCGGACACTTAAAAAACTAAATCTATAGAACAACATTCTAGATTAAAAGATCTGAAACGTAGGCTGTAGTGAAGACCTACATCCTTTTCAAGACAATTTTCCCGCTCTTTTTGACATTGAAATGTAGAGTAGAAGGGTTTTATTATCAGACAATTAAAAAAATTAACTGTTTTTAATTAGCTTGTAGTTTTAATAAATTTTGGGGGGGTTTTTTGCCAAGGAAAAGCCTTTTGATCAGAATCCTACAAAATCTTATTACCCCAAAATAGAAATCTGACTCAGTTCTTTCTTTCTTTTTTGGTTTTTGTTAATTAAAGTTGTCATACATGAGCCTGTATATGCTTGTTGGCTAAATAGTTAAAGTCCCATTTTCCTTAACGACATTCTTACTATACAAAAGGTATCCTGCAGCGAAGAATGATCTCTGTTCTATATACTGATTATTGGAAGCTACCTGAACCTAAAGTGGACATAACGGTGACTTCGTTTATCTTTAATATACGAAGTGGAGCAATACGTAGAATGTTTTTCTTCTAAAAAAATACAATAAATAATTGAGTCTGGAAACACTAATGTTTCCCTATAAGCGGATTTCTTTTTCCCAAATTTAACCAAACCTAAAAAAAAGCAAAATACTAAAATTTAAAATCTATACTTTTCCAGACTTTTTAAGACTGACTAGGAACTCCGGGACAAAACGGAAAACTCAGGGTCTGATGTAGAAGATCACGTGAAACATAATCTGCTTCTTTGAGCAATTTGTAGAAGTTTTGGTTTTTATATTTTATGAAATACATTAGCGGGTCAAGTCTGGAAACGCAAATGACTGTCTATAATGTTTTCTTTTTCTATTCTTATTAGAAGCTCAGAAGCCCTCACAACTAATTCTTTACTCCTTAGGAACCCTGTGGTGTTTAAAATCTTCACTACTGTGCTGTGCTTCTTACACATTATCAAAAAACATCTCATTGTGTAAATGAAAATGACCTTTTTTTTCGATTTGCAAATCCACTGACTGTTCCGTCTTTATTTTATTTTTTTTAAAGCGCTATTTTAGAACGACGGGACCTTTACCTTCATAGGTGGAGGCTGCTGTCTGAAGGTAGCCGTCTGCCGGGCGTCCTGCTTCCTGGACACCTGAAGCTGCTGTGCTGCTGCTGCAGCGGCAGCAAGGGATTCTGGGATGGCAGGCTCGTGCGGCTCCTTCTGCCACTCTGCTTTCTGCTTCTCGAAGTAGCTGTTTGGCGCAAAACAAAAAAAGAAAGAAAAAAGAGCCGGTTAGCTGTCGACCTTCTGTAGAGCTCTCGATTCACATTACAGTTAATATTATTTCATTTACACTGTAGATATTCAAATGACAGCAGAGCTGTGTACAACTCTGAGCAAAGGCTGATAGTCACTGCAAGATTGCGTGTCTGTGTTTGTGTGTGTGTTTGTGTGTGTGTGTGTGTGGTTTGTGTGCGTTAGTGCAGGGGAGGGCTGGGAAAGAAATGTGGCCTTGGACTTTATGCATGACTGGCCCTTTTTCAAAGATAAAAAAAAGTGATATCCCGTTTCATTACCCTCTCTGGTTTCTCTCAAAATAGGTCCGGGGCAGAGCAGAACTTTGAGCATTCACAGAACAAATTTAATGACATTTCCTGCGAGCACGATCAGCCCAAATTTATCGGCCTCTTTACGAGCGGCCGCGTAAACACGCGCGCAGCTTCACGTTCTTTTTTTTTTTTTTTTAAATAGAGATCCGAGTCATTCTGGTTTTTCCTTCAAGGTAATATCGCAGCAGGGTTTTTCCTTTCTCTTTCCCCATTTTCCGAGGTGTGGAGTGTTCATTTTTGCGCCGATATGTCACTCTAACATAGTATCCTGAAACGTACCCAACAGGCTTTTGAGGTGTGATTTAATTTTCTTCAAATCCGCCCCATCGCATCCTGTCATACAGTAACATAGGGGGGCTATTATTATTAGGCACAATTATTCCAGACACGTGCAAATGATGGCTTTGGCAACTCCTTTCGCTGCTCCATAAATCTCGCTCCGCTCCTCTGATGAGTGAGGTGGGCCTACTGAGAAAGCCCGCGGTGGAGTACAAGCCGTGGCTTTCTAATGGGGGAGATCAAGGAGCATGCCACCAGGAAGGGAAGGGCGGACTAGAACCACCTGGCCAACGATGAACTCATCCCCCGAGCCTCCACAACACAGGCGAGCCAGGACTGATAAATCAGCCAGGCCAACGATGCTGTAAGTGTACAGAGACGCACTGAGTCAGAGCTCTAATTGCAGCTGAACTTGTTCATTTGTAGAGAGCGAAACCCTCGCAGACGCATCTGGTTTGTTTTCTTTAACAGCCACTCGGAACGTCCCATCTGAACAGAAACGGAACTACGCAGAGCAGCTTTTTTTTTTCCTTCTGTACGACAGAAGAGAAAAATTGTCTGATGAAAAGACTTTTTAATAAATGACCTAGTTGACGCTTGAAAACAAGAACATGATCTTTAGTGCCATAAACACACCTATTAAAAATAAACCTGCCATCCGTCACGATGACTACCAGCCAACGGTGCCTCCGCACTTCTACGGAGGGAAAAAAAGCAGCCTGATAAAATTAAAAATAAATCCAACTCTTTGACTCGAGATACCCGAGGGTCGAAAACTTAGATAAGCTTTCCTTCTATATTCCAGCGCCATTAACTGTGATTTGCTCCGGCAAATTGTACAATCATCTGCTGTTGATGGATGTCAGCCGGCAGTTTGTGCTGCAGGAAGCCTACTTGTCAGACCACCCTGATGTACCTCCAATTTTGTGGATAACACGGATTTTCTGAAGCCTGAAATGGGTTTATTCGTCACCATTATTTTTTTTTGTCAGTTCCTAAAGCCGGAAAGTCTGGACAAAGAGGTAAAAAATAAATAAATAAATAAAATAATAAAATAAAAAAGTTTCATTGGTTGTGAATTTCTCAACAAGTTCATCATGAGAATACCGATGATGTACTTGTACCATTAAAAAGTTTACGACGACATCTTAAAGTGGGGTTCTGTGGAAAAGACTATGGACAGTTCCTATCATACCCGTTGTCGTCAGCTTCGTGAACAACCTCAGATTTGGAGTTTAAATCTGACCCCACTGATGAGCTAATGGCTAGTCAGAGCAGGGCTAAAAAACGGGGAGGTTTGCTGCCGTCTTAAAACGACTCCCATCCTCAGAGCTTCATACCCATTTAGGCAAATGCTATTATTTAAACCTCCACACAGCCGTTCGTGTTTCGCATTACGCAGTTATCCTGGCAGAAAGGTTATGATATTCCCGCAGGCAGTGCATCTGGTTGCACCGGTAGTGCTACAGCTAGCTGCCGCTGGTATTGGCTCTCGCAAACTCACCACAGAATTCTATGTAAATAACCGTGTAACGCAAACTTGACGGCGGTGTAGTGGTTGTTAAAACAGCATTTGCATTAACAGCTATAAAATTTTAATAGTTTGGAGTTGTTTTAAGACAACAGCAATTCATTTTAGATCTTAGCTGAGTTCAGACTAGCCATTAGCTTGTCAGTCAGGGCAGAAATGAACTATTTCTCCAAAGTGAGGCCGTTCAAAGAGCTATCTACAACAGGTAAGATGTTAATTGTTCAAAACTAATCCAGTAAAGCCAACTTCAAAATAAATTATTCCTTTACAAGTTTTGCAACTCTATCAGAATAACCTGTTTAAAAAAAAACTGTGACATTTAAGGTTTTGCAGCCAATTAATTAGTTGTTTGACCAGGGGATGTAAAAAAAAACGAGCTCATGTGCTCCAAAAAATTTGCGATTTAAATTTAAGATTTGGCAAAACTTTAGCAGAGGAACGACTGCAACGAGATCCCATTCGCTCCACTGCAGTCCAGTTCACACAGTGTCAGACTTTCTTCCCTACAAAGAATTAACACATTCCCTGTCACATGCGGGTTTTAGCACCAGCTCGTGTTCTTTCAAGGGCGCGCTCAGAAATGTTTTCTACACGTAAAAAAAATTTCACGACACCGCAGCGACGAAAGGCCATGGAACCGCCGTTTGCCCTTGACATTTGAGCAACGTGATCCCCCCCCCCCGAGATGTTATCCTACGCGCCTCTCTCTGAGACCCAAGTTCCGGGTCCCCGTGACCCGCTGTGATCCATCCGCTCAGCAGCTAAAACGGTTTGGTTTTTGTTTTTTTCCAGCTAAGTGCAGAGGATTTGTGCAGAGGCGTGCGTGCGAAAAAAAAAAAAAAAAAGTGAGCCACATGTTTTCATACATATTTCACACGTATCGCCCCATATTTTGCAATGACGTTCCACAGCTCTGGTTGACTTTAAACTCATTATTATGGTTATAAATCAAATTTTGCAGCGTCATTAACTCTCTGAGTCCGGCCCTGTTGATGGTTCGTCATATGATACAGTATAACAAAGTTGCTTTATTTCATCTGGGACGTGTTTTTTTTTTTTTTTTTTTGTCAAGACTAAAATACATTTTTAGAGCTGCTCCTTGCCAGAAAGATATGGTGAAAACTACCTCCTTGAAAGTCAGGAAACCAGGCGGAGAGCTGGAATACGGACAAATGGATTTAAACCTTTGACAAAGTTTTAAAAAAGTATGTTAATAGCTCAGTTGTTTACTGTTACTGCAAACAATGCTGCATCCCACATGACTCCATATTCAACCTATTTTAGCACTTGCTGCATTTTTTTCTTCTTACCATTACCTTAAAATAGATACTAAAACTTAACAACTTTTATTAGGTTCGTCCTTTGCAACGTATACAGCTTGACCCTTGATATTCTTGCATCGAATGTCGTTCTGTGAAAGTATGTCAACGCACTCCAAGTTTGTCACAAAACATAGTCCGTCCTGGTAATTTTAGATGGGGACGTGATAAAATAAGAATAAATGTCGTTGTCTGAGAAATACTGCGGCAAAGGTTTACAGGTTCAAAGCCTCAAGGCACTGGGGTCGGCCGTAATGCCCGCTGAAATGTCATCCATTGCTCCAGATATCCTGATACCTGAATAAACCTTGAAAAAGATCCTGAATAACTCTGTATATTGTCTGCAAGCTTTTGCTCCTTTATTACACATGATTAAAAGATAGAAGACGGTTACAAATGTGACGCGAGGAGTCACATGAAGCGCAAACTTCCTGTGTGTGTTTGTGTGCACGTATACTGACTCCAGGGAGAGTTTCTCCTCCTCTTCGTTCAGGTTGGGGAGCCTGTGCAGACCCAGGGTCATCCTGAGGGCGTCGACGTGCTCCTTCAGCGGTTTGTACTCGTCGTGCAGGCGGCGAGTTGTCTCTAGCAGCTTGTTCAGGTCATTTTCCGACTGCTTGATGGTGCTCTCCATCTGAAAAAAAAAAGATTGGGGACTTCAGACATGCATGCACGACATGCTCGACGCAAACTAGTCATGACTGCACTCTGACGCAACATCTTCTGCAAAAAAAAAAAGCAAAACTTGGTTTGACCTGTGATCAGGTTGTGTTCATGAACCACAGAGCCAGTCAGAATAATGTTGATGGCACACAAAGGCAGAGGAGCTGTTTGTTTGTGTGGGTTTAGTGTGCACAGTATTCATAACCAACTTGGGCTAGAAGTTGGTTAGTTTAGCTAAAATGCTAAATCCAAGCAAGAACCAGGCACCAGTCATTGATTATCATAAAACACCATCAATCAAATCCAAAATCTTTGTTCAGGAACATTAACCAAACCGGTTCTTCATTGTGCCAAATACCTCTGTGGACCGTGAGCAACTTACAACGTTAATGTCTGCGTGGATGAGGCGCAGCTCCTCGACGTGAGCCATCTTCTCCTGCAGGAGGAGGTCCATTTCTTGTTTGTACTCCTTCAGATGTTTCTCTTCGGACTCCAGCGCCTCGAACTCCATCTTCAGACGAGACTTGATCTTCTGCATCTGGATCGTCTTATTCCTGCAGCCCGTGGCAGAAACAGCACATGCCAGCTGTCAGATTGTCTCACACACACACGCACTTCCTCTCGTGCCAGGGATGCCAAAGAG
The DNA here is from genome assembly GCF_001649575.2 of Kryptolebias marmoratus. NCBI lineage: Eukaryota > Metazoa > Chordata > Actinopteri > Cyprinodontiformes > Rivulidae > Kryptolebias > Kryptolebias marmoratus. Next base: position 9,983,918 of record NC_051438.1, read on the forward strand.
ACAGATAGATTAACTTCAAAACAAAAGAAAACACACACAAACGCGCTCCCTTTTTATATATCTGTGCAGCAGTGGCTTATAATAAAGTAAACTAGGTAATATTGTTAGGATTCACACTAAGTAACAAGGCCAATTCATTCAATTTACCCTTTATTTTGTACATAGATTCAAAACACACACAGGGATTTGCAGGAAAGACTAATATATAAACACAGTTCTCCATCTCTCCTTATTTACAGCCTGCCTAACTTAGCTAACACGCTAGCTTCCGCACATTAACAATTAGCAGCGCACATCTGGCATTTGCTCTTACATCTGGAACGTTGATGCACCGACCAAATATGCGCCTAAACGACAACTCGTGTGTGTTTATGCCATAATTAGCCTGCGTGCCTAACCTGCCAGTGACAAGCTAATAGGAAGCACCGAAAAAAAACGAACCTTTTCCATTCCCTCAGCGAGAGAGAAATAGAGAGACAGACAGAGCGGCTAATGCTAGCAAGGTCTGTAACAAAAGCGAAGCCAAAAGGGCTCATTCCTGGACGGCTAGCCGTTAGCTAAGTTAGCCGCCGGTGCCAAACATCTGGAAAACATTCATTCGGCTCGAAATCCGCGTTTTTACCGTATTTCCAAGATGTTCTCCAGCTTGCACATTATTTCTTGTTCGTCCGACATGGCTGAAGCGCCTTTCCCACTGTCGTTCGGCTAACCGGCTTCGTTACCCCGCAAGGCCACAGACGGTGGTCTCCTGGTAATAAAAAAAGGAAAAAAAAATAACAGACACACAATAGCCTGCGTGAGCGCGCACAGAAGCACGCGCCCGCGAGGTGAAACCGCGGTAAGTTTGGACGAGTTGAACCAAAACACCCCTGTTTGACATGAACTTAGATCATATAAAGTGTGTTTCTTCCACTCCTCAGTCTTTATCTAAACAGTGTGCACATGTGTAAAGTAATCAAGTAAATGTAAAAAAGTAAAAAACCTGAGCATTGTTATCGTTACTATTAAAGGTACTCATTGCACTGCCCTGAAGCTTTTGGTCCAAACACAAAAAATATCAAATAATAAACGGAATCCCAATTTTTTTCTCTCTCTAATATCAATGTGTCCTTAAATTAAAATTTCTGAACAGCTGTTAACTACCACGTGGGTTTGTTTACCTACTGAAACAGCTGATGTGACTGAAAATAGGTCAACAATGGCGACGTCCACCGAAGAGCTGGTTGAGATAGAGAAGTCCGACAGTCTTGATGTATTGGTACATATTTACACTCAAAATTGTTTAGTAAAGTATGTAAATAAAAGTATTTTGTTTACAGTGAACACGTACCCACATTTCAGAGCTGCATATCAATATATCTGAAAAACTACTGGAGTAAACACTTTCAAACTGCACCGTTCAGGGTAACCTTTTTATGTTTGATTTCATAGTCTGCATTGAGTACCTTTAAAAAAGGAAATAAAGACCTAACATGTGAGAGATATACATATAATAATCAAAGAAAATTTGCGAACTCAAAACAATTTCTTCAGGTCTTTGTGGCTGTCAGGTCTGTTAGCCCTTGTAGCGTTCATAAGCATGATGGGTTTCTTATTAGACCTTTTCCATTTATGAATATTGAATTTTCCCAACAAAATAAAAAGTTTCAAAATAAAATCATGGTTTTTCCTCATCTTTTCTTTCACAGAACAATATATTTTTTTGTCCTGTAAATTAGCATGGTATCACCAAATAATTCTAATAAATGTTCACCTCCAGTTCCAAATAATTTCACATAAACACATTCATTAAAAAAAAGATGTAATAGTTTCAGAAACAGTAAGATACAGGATTCATCCAAATCATTTCTCTACTTTTTGAGTAATTGGTTTGTTGGATGAACTGGATGAATTATTGTAGAGTAGGCTTCTTGACCTTGTCGGTAATTAAATATTTTTGTTATTTTGGGTCCGTACAGATTTCCAATTAATGTTCCTAAATTGGTTGTTTCAGTAAAACAGGGAGAGAGCATTAACAGAGCGGTGAATCATACATCTTAAAAATTTGTTTTTCCATTTTGTTAATCTTGTATATTGATACCATTTAAAACTGAAATACAAGGTTCCTCTTTAACTGTCTGTTACACTGAAATGCGAACAGACTCGCTCCACACAGGCTGTGAACGGTCCAGCTTGTAAAGACAGGAAGGAGAGCAGAAAACCAAAACAATACTGTTTTTTTTTTTTTTTTTAACTTTAGGCCATCAGGACAAAACTGAAGAGGTACTCTAATCACATTAAATAAAACAGCAACACAATAGTGAATAGATTATAAACGATGGTCTGGAGATTAATATCTGTACTCAAACGGAAAATGGAGTTAAACTATCAAGAATTTTTGGCAGTTCCAACAACAACATCTGTCAGCACTAAAAGTCACAGGGCAGGTCATTGATTTACTCTCACTGACCAAAAAGAAATGGTCAGATTTGGACTAATTTGGACCGCATGCAGAGCAGTGATGGGTATGTACATGATTTGATTTGCAAGCAGCTGGCACCAGAAGGGAGAAATAGTGGCATGACAAGTAGAATGGTAGTGTTATCAGGTAGTTGCCAGAGTATCCAAGAGTCAGTCGAAACAATATGCGAAGGACCGCAGACACAGAGCATGCAGGATTTGTGTAGGTGCCCGGATGTGGGGCATACAGATGTCACAGTGGCCAGAGGTTGGAACCGATGAGAGCACATCAACACACAGATTGGGTTTTTCTACTAAAGAGGTTATAGCGCTGGAACACTCCCGGTGCTAGAGCTGGTTCTTAATTGGTTCTTTAAAACTCAAGTGAAGAACCAGTTTAGTTTTCTACAGCCAGAGAACCAACTTCATTAAGCCAAGTCATTAAATGGTAAATGGCTTGCACTTGTACAGCGCTTTATCTAGTCTAAGGATCCCAAAGCGCTTCACATTACAATCATTCACACATTCACACACTGATGGTGGCAAGCTACATCGTAGCCTTAGCTTCCCTGGGGTGGGCTGACAGAAGTGAGGCTGCCATCACACCGAGCCCTCTGACCACCACCAGTAGGCAAGGCGGGTGAAGTGTCTTGCCCAAGGACACAATGGCTAAAACAGACAGAGCGGGGGCTCAAACCGACAACCCTCCGGTTACAGAACAAACCCTTACCTCCTGAGTCACATGTAATGTCTCTTTTAGTAAATGATTGTTCCTCCCTTTGTTGTGTTTTGAACTTTTATTATCTCCACAGATCTCCTCACATGGTTGGTGTAAACATCTTCAGTGGATTTTTAAAATATTTTATATATATGATTACCTGTATTGTGGCAGAGCACCTGCCATCGATCTGAACATGGATGTGTGCAGTTTTACGTAAATAGGTTTTTGTGATTTCTGATCTCTGATCGTAACGCTGCTGTGAGCAGGAGCTGCTCATAGCGTTTCAAACAGGATCCATAGACAACGCTTGTGATATAAAAGAGCTGAAAATGTTTTAAAAATGATGCTTCAAACAGTGTGCATTATTTTAATTGAAAACAGTGACTGTGACGGCAGCTCTCTGCGGCGCTCTGACTCACTTTAAATACCCGACTTTCAAAAATACAGACAAACTGCAGGAGGCTAAAAGACAATGAGGTCATTTTATTCCACTGCTAATTGGACTTCTTATTTATGAAGCGGAGCATTTTGTCTTCATTTAAGCAGAGGGGAAGTGAAACTAACTTGGAGATTTTGAACATGGCCCTCGCAACGTCACCCGCAAAAAAAACAAGCAGTTCTTTGCTTTGGCCCAGCAAAAGAGTTGAGATAGCACTTATTTTCGGTACCGGAGCTTACAGTGGTGGAACAGAGGGAACTGGTGCCAAGTGAGCTCTGGCTCTGGTTTAACATGCGGGTTATCTTGAGGTCCTCCCCTGGTCAGCACAGAGCCCCAACCTTTCCCCAGTCGAACATGTGTTGGATAAGCTTGGACGTCAACACCTACCCGGTGCTGATCTGCCGGATCTCCAGGGCCAGTTACAACAGCTGTGGGCCGACTTGCTGCGGAGGAGGAAACAACAGCTGTATGACTGCTTTGCATTGAATCACTGCCTGTATCCAAGCCTGAGGGGTTGCCACACCCTACTGACGCAACACCAGGAGTGTGTCCATGCTGCCAACTCTACCATTTGATCTGATACTGTAATTACTGCAGTGCATTCACATGACCTTTAAACACTTGCAGTTTGATTTCAATTTCACCACACTGTCTTGATGATTAACTTTCTTTTTTTTGTCAGTGAGTGTATATGATACCAGCGGATGACAGGTGACAATGTAATGCGAACAGGGTTGATATAATCTGCTCTGACTTCTAGTTTTCAATGGTTTTCTTGAGTTGCAGTTGATGGTTTTTTATCCCTTCGTCACCTGCTTGTTCAGCTAAACCCCCATGCAGCTGGTTTTCACCTGTTATAAATATGACTGTGCTTCAGATTTCCAACAGAGCATTGCCTCCATAGTGATGATAGGAAACATGGCGTCAGAGCTCAGTTAAAGAGTAAGAGGTCAAACTGTTTTCCAAAGCCAAAGCGGTCTCTTTTATGCCGTTTGGAAACTGGATCGCCGTATCAAAGGTGCGATCAGACAGAGACCATTTATTTGAAACGTAAGATAATTTACCCTGTTGCAAATGAGAGAAAAAAATGTGTCTGTCTATAACTCTCAAAAAGCCTCCGTAGCTGCTGATTGGGACTGTGGAAGAACGTTAATGACAGTCAACACTATGTTAATGCCACACAGAGTCCTTCTCTTTACTATGTGTCTCCTTACACACACCTTTCAGTTGCTGCAGTAAATACCTAACTCTTCCATAAATAAGATTTTGTTTCAACATTAGGATTTTTTTTGTTTTCTTTTTTGTTATTTCTAAACAGCCTTCTATCTTTTTTTTTTTTTCAAAGAATCTCTTGAGGACTTTGTTGCTTTTATTCAGCCTAATTGAGTTCTGCGTCTGTTTGTTTCTGTTTCTACAAAGTGTTTCATGCGCAGCCCCTCTGGAGACCCTCAGTCTAGCCACGAGCTCGAGATGAAAAGTCTGTGTTTGTTTAGAAACTTACCTCTCAGTTCTGTTGCCATATTTTGCCTGTATCACAATGCCCCGTCAGAGAGCGGTGTTCTGTCGGAGGTCTGAGGCACACCCACAGTTACAGCAGGTGGACAATGACTGCAAACCCATTTATTGAACAAGTCTCAATTCCAGAGTTCCCTCTGAGCATGTGCTTGAATCCAAGGGATAGAAGTTAAAGAAATATGACCTTTTGTACAAAGCTGGTAACGTGGTCAAGCAATGAAATTTGCTTATATTTGACTGCTGACCTGGATGTAGCACAGAATCTTAAGCATTTCTTCTTCATGTTTCAACCTCTTCTGGTGGATTTTAAATGTCCCCTTATCCTAAACTTTATATTTAAAGTAAAATGCAATGTACAAGAAATGCAATAATATAGAAAAAGAAGTCTAAAATACCTCAAAAGCAATGGAAATTAGTGCTCTTGTGATTCTTGTAAGCTTTAAAATTCTACGCTTTTCTTAGTGCGATCTGAAATTTGGTGATGAGAGTTGTCAAAAATGACCAAATTATTTAAGTTGAGTTGAGCAAAACAAGTCAAGTTGGAATTTATCCAAGCTGTCACTAACTAAAAGATGGGGCACACTCTGCACAGATGACCAATCTACCACAGGGCCAACACAGAGACACGTGAAAAGACCCATGACATGCAGGAGGAGAACATTTGTATCCCACACAGAAAGATTCAAACCTGGAGACCTTCACTTTCTTCTCACAGAAGAGCTTCAACCCCAGAGTAATGTCTGGGTATTTACTGTTAAAAGTTGCTTTCTTAAAGTGCTCCTACAGCATTTCTTTTTGTTTCGGGTTGGGACTGATGTAGCAATTCAAGATTTTGAGGACTTTGACGTTCTGGTTCAGGCCTTTGACTTTGATGTAGTGATACAGACGTCTGATGGAGCAATTTGGGACTTTGACATAACGGTTCTGAACTTTGGTGTAATGGTTCAGGCAACTGATGGAGCAAATCAGGACTCTGATGAAGTGAATCAAGCCACTGCCTTAGCAATTTGGGACTTTGGAGTAGTGATTCAGGACCTTTGGGACTTTGACCTAACAATTTGGAACTGTGATTTAGCAATTCGGGACAATGACGTAGCGACCCTTAGAATATTCGTGTTATTTACTTTTTACCAAGTATTTGCTAAAATTCCTTAAACAAGTCCGGTGTGGCTAAATGACAAACCTGCTATTGTTGGTCAGTTTACGGTCAGATAACTTCACTTTTCCCTTTAGAATATGTTGACATTAAAATTCATCGTTTCATCTGTGATGGCAAGCGCCTCTTTTTTAAGCCACAGTAAACCAGATCAGAGCGAGCCATAATACTACCAGCACTGTGTTTTACAACAGTATAGAGGTACCATGTTGGAAGCCTTTTCCCTCCCTAAACATAATACTTTCATTTAAACCATAACTTTGGTTTAATTTTAAAAAATAAAAGAAAAAGAAAAAAACTTCTCTGGGACATTTTTTTTTCTAACTGACAGCAAATCATCTTTGCAGAGCTGTGCCTTTCTTCCAGCAGGAGATTATATTGTTCAGCATTTTCTTGTCAGACACTTGATTTTCTGCATGAGGATATTTTGGACATATCCATGCAGACACAACGATATTTCACCGCTGCATAAACCAAAAAAGATGATGTTGGGTTGTTGGTTTTTTTCTTCAAAAGAAAGTTGTAAACCCTTTATTAATCATAAATTGCTCCCGAATCCCTGTTGACTTTTTACTTGTGTATAAACAATCAAAGTTGTATGGGTGGTACAAAATTAAATCCTTTCAGCAGTTTTAGGAGAAATGTGTTTACACAAGGCAAAGGCCGCCTCTTTAAAATGTCTTGGCTGAGGCTGCAGGTGGATTAACTGAACAAGAGGCACTTAGTAACAATACAATGGCCTGTTCTCACTCACTGTAATCCTTGTAGGTATTGCAAGCGCTTTCATATGACTCTGCAAAGACAAACGCTACAACAAGCACCTCTCTGAAGAAGAATTTTAGCCATTCATAAAACACACAAATGTCAACCGTAAGTAGCCACCATTATTTGTTTTTATATATATCTTTTTCTGCTTCTCTCATATGCTGAGTATTTAAATTAGAATTCAATCAAAATCTGTGAACTTGTTTGGCTGAAGCTAGAGTCTTTGAAGTTTTAAAGGTTTTGGTAATACTCTTAGCGTAGCGTGTATATTTCTAATGTTTCTCGTTGTTTTCCAGGATTTAATCCAGCTGTATCATTTCTTAAACTGTATTTCCAATTTTGTATTTTGCATACCTAGTAATGGTAATTTGTAGTTTGTATCAATAAAATGGGTACTTATTGGGGATCTGAACTGCTCAACACATATCAGACACAATGACGATGTCAATGTTTTCAGCCATCATGAACACTTGTATGACAGAGTGAATCGTTAAGTCTAAAACCCACTACGGACTTCCTTTTGTGATTGTAGTCCCCACCAACCTCTTGTGATTGGATGCTCCTGGTTAAACAGAAGAATGTAAGAAAAAAAAAACTTTTATTTGGCCCTTTCGCTGTAAAGAAGCCGTCAAATTTAGCCCCGTTTGTTTCAAAGACGCAAACGGTGTCGTTTACAGAATTCGTAGTGCTGCTATTTTTCACCCACTCTGACAGCTGCTTTTTAACGGTTCTCCGGTGACTCAAACAGATGAACGGCAGGGAGCTTTCCCCCCTCTGTTTTCCTCCTGTAGATAAATGTCCGAGTTACAACGATGGATGCAGAGCTGGAGTTTGCCATTCTGCCCAGCACAAGTGGCAAACAGCTTTTTGACCAGGTACGATGCGGATGACTATCAAGCGCGTACCTGGACGTATTAAATATGATCACGACGATATTCGCTGATGTGTTTAGATCGTGAAGACGATCGGGCTGAGAGAAACGTGGTTCTTTGGCCTTCAGTATCAGGACAGCAAAGGCTACTCCACCTGGCTTAAGATGAACAAAAGGGTGAGTTAAAACTTAACGATCCTCGGTGACACTTCTTGTATAAATATTGGGATTATGATTCTGCTAAAACTAATTTGTGTCTATTTGTTTATTCTTGGTCTCCTCCTCTCTTGTGGTTTGAATCCCAGGTGACAGCTCAAGATGTGAAGAAGAACAACCCTTTGTTAATTAAGTTCAGGGCCAAGTTCTACCCTGAAGATGTGGCTGAGGAGCTGATCCAGGAGGCCACGCAGCGCCTCTTCTTTCTGCAGGTTGGAGATTATTAATCCCTTTTTTTCTTCTTGGCAATGGAGAGGATTCACACCCAAGTCATAGTACAGATCTCTGAAGTGGGGCTTTGTAGAAAAGACATAAACAATTAACATCTTACCTGTTGTGGATACAGTAGCCCTTTGAACAGCCAAAGTTCTGAGGAATATGGTACGTTCCATTTACACTCCGAAGTTGGAATTTCCAAGTTTTTCAAGTCGGAAAAATCAACAGGAACGCCTCCTGAAGTCGAAGTTTGAAAGTCAGAGCTAACCAGTCTCAATCTCAAATTCCACTATGGCTGAAAGATTATCCCAGATAATTCTTAAAAAGTTCCCAAAAACATTTTACCTGTGTGGTAAATATTTTATTGTGAATATCCAGTTTTCGTATTTCTTCAGACAAAAGTAATTTGAATAATAACCAGCAACAATGTCATCACAAATATCTATAAAAAAGTATTTTGGGTATCAACGAAGAACTTGACGGGGTGCCACTTTATCATAAAAGAGCTGAAAATGCTGAGCACAAAATACACTCCAGATTTCTGAAAGGCCCGTGACTCCTTGGAATAATACTATCTACAATTTTCATTCAGGACAGGGAGAACGTATCTGTGGATATTTAGAGCTGAGCTGATGGGAAACGTGAGGTCATTTGTCCCAGGAGGAATGACAGCTGAGGAATCTAAATTGCTTTTTCTTTGGCTGGGAAGTATTGAATTATGGATTTCTGTATTACAAATCTAGTCTAGACATTAAATGTTAAACAACAACTTGGATCATTTTAAGATGTTTTAAATTTAGTTTACCTATTAAGTTTAGTTTGTATACCTGTAATTTCTATTCTAACTTGTAAGAATGTCATTCTGACCAGAAAGAAATGTATTATTATTACCAAAAAACATAATTAGAGATAGGAGAGTAGTTTATTATATGGTATGGTTTGATTATATGATACAATAGCCTGCTCTAGAACACAAATGATACTACATTGACATCATTAATATTCTGAGTGATTTTTATCATCTATCCAAATTGAACAACTTTTTAGAAGACTTTTTCTTGTGAAACTTTGAACACGTTTACGTTGGGTCTGTGAATTCAGCTCAGAACTCGAATTAATTCGGTTTTAATCTGCGTGAGCTGAACTTTGAACCAGTTCCAGCGAGGGGTGAATTTGCACAACGTTGGTTAAAGTCCTGCGTTGCTAAAAGTATCTACCCATGTTAATGAGCACAACAATTAGCAAAACCTGCTGCTTTTCCAGCTCGAAACTGGAGCCCAACTAATTTGTTGGTGGAATCATTTCTAGATCCAAGTTCTGACTTTCAAGACAAATGAAAAAAACTGCAATTGAGTTGAATTCTGGTGGGACTGATGAGCTAATGGCTTGTCTGAGCAGGGCCAAGACTAGAGTGGATCAGTGCTGTCTAAAAAGATCAGAGAGGTTCAGGCAAACCGTGTAACGAACATTTCCACCACCGTTGTTTGTGCTTCATGGTCAGTTTGTTAGATGTGATATTTGTACTGGAAGTGCTCCAGGCCACATTAAAAGGGCTACGGCTTCTATGCAAAAGTATATTAAATGGCGTTCACATGAACTACTATCAAGATTTTAAGAGTGGAGAATTTTTTTTTCTTTTTAGGATGACAGCAATCAGCTTAAACTAGTCCTTAGCTCGTCAATCCGATCAAAATTAAACTTTGCTTCTCCAAATGGAGCTAAGTTATTAATTGTTCATAACTTTTCCACAATACCCCACTTCAGAAGATCTGAGCTGTCGCTTTAATCCCCAAATTATTCAGACAGAAGCAATGGTTACGTTGTGTCAAGAGGGGATCTACATGAACCACAGAGGAAATATTAAACAAAGAATCTTAATCAAAACAAAACGTGAAAGCTGTGGGTCTTTTATGGTGACTCATGCACATCAACCAAATTATCACAGGGCTGTTTTTTTATTGTTTGTTTTTTTTATGAGGGAGTTTTAATGAACACAGGAACTAGATCCATGTGAATAAAGTAAACACCGTAGCACATGGTTGGTTTCTCTGTGCGTGAGAAACAAGAAAGCCACCACCGTGTGCCGTTACGTTCCTGTCTTTAGGTAAAAGAGAGCATCCTAAACGACGACATGTACTGTCCACCCGAGACTGCGGTGCTCCTGGCCTCGTACGCCGTTCAGGTCAAACATGGAGATTACAGGAAGGATTATCACGTTCCAGGGTACCTCACCAAGGAGAAGCTGCTGGCACAGAGGTAGAGCATCCCGTGCATATAAGTAAAAAAAAGAAAAGAAAAGAAAGAAAAGTTCAACTTAATTCCAGTTTTAGTTGCCAGAATTCTAATCGGTTCGTCCTTTTTTCTGCTAACACCAGGGTTTTGGAGCAGCACAAGCTGAATAAGAATCAGTGGGAGGAAAGAATCCAGGTGTGGCATGAAGAGCACAAGGGAATGCCAAGGTACTGAAACCTTACTACAGAAAGTGCAAGTGGGCTTTTCTCTGTCTTTTTTTCTGTTTTTAAAATTTTCGTTTATTTTTGCAAGCTGGTCTTCTGCATCTCATTAATCTGTGGTTGCGCTGCAGAGAGGACGCCATGGTGGAGTACCTGAAGATAGCCCAGGACCTGGAGATGTACGGGGTCAACTACTTCAACATTAAGAACAAGAAAGGCTCAGAGCTGTGGCTGGGAGTCGATGCTCTGGGGCTGAACATCTACGACAAAAAGGACAAGTAATTTGACGACTTGCATGTCAGAAATTCGAATTCTGAAAGGAGTGCTGCAAAGTTTGTTTGACATCCCCCCAATTCATCTGATCTGATTATTACAATTGTTTCAGTTTTTTTTCTCAACTCCAAAGCCACGCTGGTGTTGGCATTTAAGATTCTGAGTGAAGTATGCCGTAAAATATTTGTATTCTCATACAACTAAGCATTTGCATGAGCTCCACTTTGCTTTGAGTGGCAAATTATTTCAACTGACATGGCGGACATGTTATTGCCGCTTTGGGTATTTTTGCATGACGATGTTGTTAATTCAAGGAGGAGTGGCTTCATTCTCACAAAACTCTTATTCTTGTTTTATTTTGTAATATCAATATGCTGAAGTATGGTAAACTGCACACTGTGATGAATATATATAAAAGGATTCAAATGTTTCTACAGGATGACTCCAAAGATCGGCTTCCCCTGGAGTGAGATCAGAAACATTTCATTCAATGACAAGAAATTTGTCATCAAGCCAATAGACAAGAAATCCCCGGTAAGCAAATAAAACAAGATCAATAGATTCTATTAAGGGTTTTAATGCAGTGCGCTGCATGTCCAGGGCCATAATAAAGTGGGAGATAAATTGGTGGAAGTTTTTGAAATGAGCGCTGAAGCAACCTCGTTACTGTTCGCCTCTTAGTCTTCTGTTTCTATTATGATTTTCAGTTCATTAATCCTCCTGCAGCTTTAAAATACATCAGAACATACAGTTTGATCGAAAACAATGACTCTTGGTAGCAGTATGTTATACAGCATGGATAAAATTTACAAAAAAGCTGCCTTTTTTTTAAACATATACAGTACAACAATCAGATTTTAGTGAAACAAGCGAGGAAACTACCAATACTCTGAGCTCTACAGCTCAGATATACTTAGCAGTATTAACATCATTCAAAGTTTAAAAGAGTCATAAAGAGTTGGAATGTACATGACTGAAATGGCATTTTGATTTCTCTAATGGCTTTTTCACGATCACAGTTTAGGCGTAGTCGATTTTTTATTATTATTTTTTTAATGATGACTTTTGAGTGGTCTGAACTTTCCAAAATCTTTGCAAACAAACTCTTCTTCCCTTCACAAACTTTACACTTTCACAGTTTATACATCAAAACGTCGGCATTTCAGTCCTCTTTTACCAAAGTCTGTGTCTCACTGCTGTAGGACTTTTAGGACTTTGAGGAAATCTCCCCAGAGCTCAGAGGTCAGAGGTCACACATCCAAACTCTCATTAACTTCCTTTGTATCTGAGGTCAGAATTTTTTAATATATTTAAATTTAGTGGTTCTTTGTTATTTAGTTAGAGTATTTATTATCTTTGCATGAGCAGGTTTTTAAATAATGAAAAAAAAAAGCCCAACATTCTCACAACAATCTTTTAAAGTCTTCTAAGAGATGCAAATACGCTGTTTTTTTTCTCACTGTAAACAGGAGGTGTGACAGAAACCCATTTGTCGCCGCCGAAAAGATCAATTTGCAAAAGCATTAATTACAGCAACTAGAGTCTCACCAGCAGCTGCTACTTGATCTCATTTGCAGCGATGAGTTCAGCCCCTCCGCCCGTCTTTTGACTCCATGCCCAGATTTCAGGAATCATCCAAGAGCCTGTGGGGAGAAATAAAAAATAATAAAAAAAAATCTTCAAACATAAAATTGTTTTTAAGATCTTTTTAAGTCATTCTTTATAAAATACATATAACTGAAGAAAAAAAACAAACCCCGATCTGTTTACATGTCATTATGGCTGATCACATTTGTGGATTTGTTTGCTCTAGGACTTTGTTTTCTATGTTCCCCGTCTCCGCATCAACAAGCGCATCCTGGCGTTGTGCATGGGCAATCACGACCTGTACATGCGCCGGCGCAAGCCCGACACCATCGAGGTGCAGCAGATGAAGGCCCAGGCCAGGGAGGAGAAGAACAAGAGGCAAATGGAGAGGTACGGAGGAGAGGGGAAGACATAATAAAGGTCCTTTATTCTGTTTTCTTCTTCTTTTTTTTTTTTTTTTACAAACAGTTTACACTGTGTTCCCTCTACTTTAAGGTGGGGGGTGGGGGGGACTGTCAGAATAAAGTTTTCTCCTTTTTTTTTTTTATCACATGTGTATTTATGCACAATTCTCCCTGTCAGGGCTCTGCTCGAGAGTGAGAAAAAAAAGCGAGAAAACGCAGAGAAGGAAACGGAGAAGATTGCTCGGGAGACCATGGAGCTGATGGAAAGATTGAGGCAGATTGAAGAGCAGACAAAGAGAGCTCAAGATGGTCTGACAACCCTCTGAATACAAATGTTTATTAACTTTCAGCTTTGCTTTTTTTTCTTGTCTGTTTAAGAACATCCAAGAAGTAGATATGACTCGGGGATTGCCATGAAGTTGTATTGTTTAGGCCTGTTTTGGAGTTGGGGGTAGATGTGTACATGTGAATGTTTTTTTTATTTTTTTTGTTTTATATATATATATATATTTTTTTGTTTGTTTTGTTTTTTTTCAGAGCTGGAGGAGCAGACTCGGAGGGTGCTTGAGTTGGAGAAGGAAAGAACGACCGCTCAGGAGGAGGCAGAGCGTCTGGACAAAGACCACAGAGCTGCAGTGGAGGCTAAAGCAGCCCTGCTACACGACTCTGAAACCCAGATCAACAGCCAGGAAAACCTGGTGCTGGTGCGCAAAACGCTAATTTCACTGTTATTCCTTTTCAATTGGACAGATTAAATACGAGTGGAGCCTCTCCAAATACAAAGCATTTTTCAGTAAATTTGTCAGAAATTTTCTGATTTTCAGAACCATTAAGTCCTCAAAGCCAAAAACTGTTTTGCTCATGAAGAAAAATTGAAATGATTTGATTCTCTTTCCCGTTTTTTTTTTTTTTTTTAAATCTTCATCCAATCATCCAAAACATAGCAGTCATAAAAACGTATACTGTGGCACGTCCACCCCATGGACACACATACACACACACACACACACTTATTCTTCCTTGCACACTTCACACGCAGAGGCGGAGCACAATGACCTGAGATCAGAAGCACTCTTAACTCTTTCTTCCATTTGTGTGCATGGTTGTGCAGGCCACTGAGCTGGCAGAGCTTACCTCTAAGATCTCCCAGCTGGAAGATGCCAAGAAGAAAAAGGACGAGGAGGCGAAGCGATGGCAGAAAAGGGTGAGAGAAAATTAAAGAACCACAAGAGGCATGGAGTATGAATCGAACATGAGCAAAGGAAGATGTGTGATGCCAGGACTGTGCAAAATGGGAGCAGGTTATTTGTCAAAGACTGGTATATTGTGAATAAATTATATCAATGTTGCCTCCAAACACCATAGTTGGCTAAAGAAAACTACTAAATGTAAATGAAAATTCCTCTGAGGGGTTATGAAACGGGCGTGCAAATGAGAAATAATACACAGAGTTGTTATCTCTGCACTTTAATGATGTGTGGCACCGCTGATCTTAATCTGGAAAATTCAGATTTCGTTTTTTTATTTATTACTTATTAAAAGGTGCCAGCGCAGAAGCAGTGAAGCACTCTTATGTTTGGCCGTTATTCTTCTGTTACCGTCACAACTTTTGACTCTTTAAGTCTGAAAAAGAAAACGTACAAACAGAAAATATTTTTGCGAAATGTGCGAGTCGATTAGGAATACTGTGCTATGATATGGCATTAAAAAAAGCTAACACTTTCCCCATACACATCATTGGGATTTTAGCAAAACAAATGAGAAAACCCAGCTGTCTTTGGAGCTCTAAAGGTCAAACATTTACCAGATTGGAAACATCGTTTAAAGTTTAGGCTGAGATTTTGACTTTTTTTTCCACAATCCTGCCTTAACTCTGATGATTTTTAGAGGTTTTTACCACGAAATGTTCAACTAGTGATGATACCAAACCAGCTTTTGAGCTATCTGAATTTCCTGTTTTCTTTGAATTTTTCCACTTTCCACTTCTTATGCAGTTCATACATCAAAATGTTGGTTTTTTTTGCCTCTCACTGCTGCGGGACTTAGGGTTCCATCTCACTGGACTGCACAGTTGGGGAATAGTAGGAGATACAAAAGATGTGTGAAAATACACTTTTTTTTTTTTTTTACTCAGAAAAATACTGCATTAAGTTTTATACCCTGTAAAATTTGGGACAAGATTTACCAGGAGTTTGCGTACATTTTGCCAAAAGAAAAAAAAATACTGTAGAATTATGGAAACTATACTGAACAAAAATATAAACGCAACACTTTTGTGTTTGCTCTCATTTTTCATGAGCTGAATTCAAAGATCTAAGACTTTTTTTTATATATACAATAGGCCTTTTTCTCTAAAATATTGTTCACAAATTTGTATAAATCTGTGTTAGTAAAATGTGCAGTTTTATCACACAGGACAATGACACAAATTTTGAGGAAGCGTGCAGTTGGCATGCTGACTGCAGGAAAGAGCTGTTGCCCGTGAATTGAAAGTTCATTTCTCTACCATAAGTCGTCTCCAAAGGCGTTTCAGATCATTTGGCAGTACTTCCAACCAGCCTCACAACCACAGACCACATATAAACACACCATTCCAGGACCTCCACATCCAAGATCGTCTGTCAATCGGTTTGCACAACCAAAGAATAAAACTGCACATTTTACAGCAGCCTTTTATGGTGGCCAGCCTACGGCTCACCTGGGCAATACTCATGCTGTCTAATCAGCATCTTGATACGCCACACCTGTGAGGTGGATGGATTATCTCTGCAAAGAAGTGCTCACTAACACAGATTTACACAAATCTGTGTTAGAGTTCAGCTCATGGAAAATGGGAGCAAAAACAAGAAAAAAGAGCTGTGTTTATATTTTTGTTCAGTACTAACTGAGAAGGGTTTGAGACAGGTTACCAGCAGATGGTGGGCACTGTGAGCATGTGTGTGCTGGTTTATATTTCAGATTTACAAAACTCGGGAATATCAAAATATTTGGAATTTAAACATGTATTTAAAACCTGTTATTCATTTGTTGGGGTTTGTCTCATTTTTTTGACTGTGTTTCCTCATCCAAGGAAACTGAGAACCCTCACAATTGTTTCAAGTCGTCTTTGAGACTCCCTCTTGAAAGCTGTTTCATAATTTGTCCCGAACAGTCGCAGCCCAGTGATACGCCAGCTTTACGGCTTTGTCTGAAATCCCTCAGAGTGCGCACGTCCAAACTCCCATTGACTTCCACCGTATCTAAACTCAGAGAAGGGGCCTTTCAACTTGTCATATCTGCTCCATAAAACACTCTGGAGACACGTGACAACTAGAAGCATCTTCCACTCATTGTTTGGGAATTATTTCAGTGAAACTTATACCTTGTTTTGCACAGTGACTGTTTGTTTGAGGCTTACTGTCTGCTCTGTTTTCTGTCTGCCTGTCTCATTAAGAGAGAATGAGAGGGAGTGAGAGACACAGATATATGGTTACCACTGTGATCCTAATGAGCGACTGGCCGCAGCTTTTGCAGTTTTCATGATCTCGGCTCCCTTTACGCATCTCATGCATCAGCATTTTGTCAGCTTTGATTATTATAAAAGTAATCCCCAAATTACTGTTGGGCTTCAGAGTAGAAAGTTGATAATGTTGGAATTTCAGGCAGTCGTTGCACCGATCCTTCAGAAATGTTCTAGCTTTCTAATGAACAAGTTAGCCAGAGCTGAATATATTGCTGTGAATGAAATGCCAGGTGTCACCAAAGTTCATTCAATAATTTATTACTTTCACCGAGTAAAACAGTGACTTTCCCCGTATTTGGAGCTTTTCGTACGAGGGCTTTAATATCCAACCACAAGACTCTCATGCAAGTTGTGTCTGTTGGCAGGCGGGGATGGTAGAGGCCGATTTGGAGCGAACCAAAGAGGAGCTGAAGACTAAACTGATGGGCGTCCAAATCCAGAATTCCGTCCACCCTCAAATACTTGAACACGACGAGACGGATGAGAGCAGCGCAGAGGCGAGCGCTGAGCTGACTTCCCCGTGCACGGTCCAAGACCGCAGCGAGGAGGAGCGGGTAACTGAGACGCAGAAGAACCAGAGGCTGCAGAAAAACCTCAAGGTAAGCAGGAGCCCTGGAAACGGACTCGGGCTTTGCTTTGCGCTCAGAGGTTAACGGCTCCGCAGCTGCCTGCAGCTCCTCAGAGTGCAGGCGAATTTATTTAAAAAGCCAGAAAATTGCTTCCTGACAAAGATGTTTTGTAAATTAAAAAGCACTTTTTGGGGGTGAAGGTTGAGACAAATGTGGAAGCAGGCGAATGGCAGTGGTTTTTTACCAGTCAATGGGTGAAAAGAACAACCAGAACAAAGCTGCATTGGGATAAATTAAAAACAACAACTTTATTCTAATTACCAAGGTTTAGCTTTAACAACAAATGGCCACTTTAGTTAGCTTGGTTCGAACAACACTGGGCCAACATGACTGCATGGGATGCAACATTTACTTACCTTCTTCCTACAGAAGTACTTCAATGTAACGACTTTTATTAAGCGTGTTAAAACTGCATTCTGACATACCGAACCTGCAAAAGATGACGCGTTATTATGTTTATATGAGTGTTGGAGTTTTAAAAGAAAGCTGCTGTCTGCAGTAGTATCTCTCATTTTGACTGGAAATTGTTAAACAAGTTCATGTAAACACAATGAACGGCGGCGAGGTCTAAAACGCTGCCTACGTCTGAGTCAGCTCCGCAGCCTCTGCAGGTTCTTGTCTCAGGTTAACCAGTTTTTAGTCTGAAAACCAATTTAGTGTGTGTCGTAAATGGTTTGGTAGGTTCTCTGCTGTTTGTTTTTTTTTTTTTTTGTGTTTTTTTTTTTCCGCTGAGGTTTTTAACTCCCATGTAAAGATGTCAGAGCAATTACTTTCACAAATTGTGCTGCGCCAGAACTAAGTGCACTTTGCCTAATTAAACATCATTGCACTGGTGCATTATCGCTGTTTTCCGTTCCATCCAAGGTGCGGATCTCGTCGGTGGCCTCTGTGTCTCACAGCCGGAACAAGATATCATGTTGTTTATGTGACTCAAAAAAAAAAAAACACACAAAATGAGCTTAACGGCTATCGACAATAGAGTGTTTTCAGACAGAGATGAGAAAGTACGGGAGAGTCTGAAGCAAAAAGGATTTTTTTTTTTCATTTCTTCTTCTCCTGCTCCTTCTTTTTTCCAGTTCCTGAGCACCGAGCTGGCCAGAGCTGTGGACGAGAGCAAAAAGACCCCCAACGACCTGATCCACGCTGAGAACGTGAGGGCAGGCCGTGACAAATACAAGACCCTGCGTCTGATCCGTCGGGGCAACACAAAACAGCGCATTGATGAGTTTGAGTCCATGTGAGACGGTTTTCTGATTGCCCACTCAGGCTGAAAGCAGAATGAGGATAGATGATAAATATGATTTTTTTTTTTCTTAAAAAAAAAAGACGTAGGTGCTGATTTATTTGTATTTTTGTTGTTGTTGTTATAATGTGACAGCAAATTATTTATCATGCTGTGTCGTGTTACCTTTAATCTTCCATAACGTTTCCTTTGAGAGGATTTCACTTGGAGAATTACAGTTGCTTGTAAAAATAGGTCACATGTTTTTTTTTTTTAAATATTGCACAAACAAAAAAAAAAGAACATCCTCTGTCTGGTCCAGAGTTGTAAACGTATATCATATGCCCTGATTTCAGTTGTCCTTGACAATGAGATTAGACACAACTACAGTTTTAGAATTTATCTGAAAACAATGTTAGCTGATTGATGGCGTTTGAGGGGATCGCTGTTATTCCAAAGTACGCAGAAATCCTCTTTTGTTCCTCTTAGAAATAATAATAAAAAAAAAAACAAAAACAAAGAAGCACAATCGGTGTTCTGTGTGTGTGCATCGGTTTCCATATGAATGAGTGAGCATCACCTTCAATGTGTCTAACGAAGCATTTTGTCACCAATTATCACTTTTTTAAAAAATAGTTTTTGTATAATGACAAAAAAGAAATTGTACTGGAATTTACAAAATCATCTTTCATCACTGCACTCCTGCATAAATTAGGGGTTTTAGAGACAAACCAGAGCATTTAGCCAACATTTTCTATTTATTTTAATGAACAACAATCAAACCGTGAGTGTGTTCTTGGGCTATTTTTTTTTTTTTTTTTTAGTTCAGTTTTATAAACTGCTCCTACTGTCTGCACTTGTTCTGCACAAAAACAAGGAGAAGGAAGGTTTTAGCCTGGCTTTTACGCAAGCCAATATTTAAAGGGATATTCCGCCCATTTTAAAGTGTGGTTCTGCGTGAAAGTTATGAACAATAAATCTCCTATTTATTGTAGGTTGCTCTTCGAGTGAGCTCTATTTAAAACATTTAGAGCCGTTTGTGCAAATGCTATTTCATAAACCTTTCCCACACTGTCGTTAGCACTTTACACTGTTATATCAACAGAAATAATGTGAAACTCTGACGGGAAAAGCCCACACTTGCGCCGGATTATATTAGTTCTTGCAAATGACCACAAAATTCTACACGGAAAAGCAGTTTTTAAGAAAATAATGACACCGTACAAGTCTATACAGCAGCGTCTGCATAAAGCACTGGGAAAATTTTTACCTTGGCGTCACTTTAAAACAAATGTTTTGCAACTGAGTCCGCTGGGATCAGTCATTGTTAGCTTATTAGCATTATTAGCGATACGATCTAAGAGAACACACTTCCAAAACGAACAGCTACCGCCTTAAAACACCTTAAATCTTTAAAGGTTCGTAGTGATTTATGTAAACACCGTAAGTTAAACATTTGAAACAACACCTGTTTTCACGTTTAGGCAGAAAAAAGTGAGATTCCTGCTGGAATTGACCCCCAGGAAGTGCCAACGCTAGCTGTTGCTGCTGCTGTTCCTGTCTGCAAATATATATATATATATAATATGTAGCGAGAAACTGAAAGGTTTGTGAGACTGTGTTTGCGTGAGCTGCTAAGATGTATTTATTTTTTTAAATTAGAGTCATTTTACAAAAAGGCAGCAAGCCACTTTGGAGCTGTTAGCTGTTAGCTTGTCGTTCCTGTCGAACATAAACTCTGCACCTTAAAACTCAGCTCGTCCAAAGAGATATATCTACAGCAGGTGAGATACTGTTTATGATTTTTTCACAGAACCGCACTTTAAAATGGGCGGGATACCTACTGAACTTTTTTTTTTTTACTTGATATCATTTTTATCTTAATGGTAGAAGGATTAAAAACAAGCTTATGTAACGGCAGTAAAATTAAACGTAAATAAAAATAGGCGGGTCACTTCAGTCCAGCTGACACACACACACACACACACACACGTCTGCGCGAACATGTGGCCGGCGACAAGAGGATTGAGGGTCTAATCGTTCGCTGATCTCGCGAGACCTGCTTGAGTTGCGCACGCGAGCGACGAGAGGGCGACCCGCTAGGTTCTCAATTGACAGAATAACAAGTTAGGTTGGGGCTGGCCGCGGCGCGCGGGGCTGTTGTTCAGCTGTGTAAGCCGAGCAAAGTAGCCAAGTAAAGTTCAAAGTCCTCCTCCTCCGTCTCTATCAGCTCTATTAGGTTAATTTTAGTCGCTTGTGCGCAACACGAAGCTCCGGACCGGGAAGAAAAAAGGTTACTTTGTAAAACAAAAAAAAAAAGTTATGCAGCTCTCTTCATTCGCAGATCAGGTCGGCGGGACGTCCCTTCCCCTCAGCAACGTCGTCGACTGATCTGAGTTCTTCCCCTCAGCTGAGACGCATGAGCGGAGTCTCATTCAGGAGGCGTCTACTCGCCGGGAGAGAAGAAGAAGAAGAGAGAGAAAAAAAAGTGTTTGCTTTGCTCTGCGCGCGCCGCGCCGAAACTCCAAGGACGCTGAAGGGAGCTGGAGGAGATGGCATTTCGCTCGAGCCTGTCCGGCAGAGAGGAGGCGTCTTTGGTCATGGCCGAGAGGGAGGGCTTGGACGCGGCGGAGACCTGCGCGTGCCCGACGATTGAGCTGAGCAGAGCCGTGTCCGTGTCTCTGGGTCTGGACCCGGTGTCGTCTCCGCTCGGGAGCATGAACCCCGGCGGCGGAGGCGGCGGAGGGGGCGCCTACGCGGACTGCGACCCCGCGCCGGAGTTGTTGGGGCCGCCTGGAAGTCTGAGCTCGGACGGAGGCAGCCTCCGGGAGGACGACTTCGGGGAGGTGTGCCACGGCATGCGGCAGGTGAGCTGCATGGATCTGTTCCGCTCCGGCGACGCGGACGGCGCGCAGACCGCCGCGGCGCGCGGCTCCGTCATCTCCAGGTTCGTCGCCAAGGAGCCCGGCGTGTTCGGAGAGCTCCCGGCCGCCTCTCCCGTGGTGCCCGTGAAGCCGTACGCGGCGTACTCCGCCGAGTCGAACCTGTACAGGGACGCGCAGGGAGGCGTTTGGTGCGCAAACGAGCGCGCGTACAGCGAGCCGCACAGAGCCGACGGACCCAGCGTGTTGTGCAAATACTGTAACTGCGCGCAGAGCACTCTGGAGTCCAGACGAGTCTGCGACTGCCTGTGGTACAGGCGAGCGGGCGAGCCGGGGGTGAGAGGGGCCATGCAAGCGGCCGCGGCACAGGCGTACGGCCAAGTGGAAAGTTACCCAGACGCGAATCCTCAAGGGCAAAGCACTTTTTCCACGATCAAGAGCGAGCCTGCAGTCTGGGTGGACTGCACGGATCGCGGTTTCAGGTAAATGAGTCCGGACTTGTTTGTTCCTCAGCCCCTCCTGCCACTTTCATTCTTTATTTCTTCCTATTTTTTGCAAGCGTTCTCTCTTCTAATCAGCTCCTAATCAAAAACAAATAAAAGATCAGAGAGGGCAGTAAGGGTGCACGCTTCAGTGCATCACTTTCTGCCAAAGCTGAAGTGGATTGTCACATTTTGCACAAATAAAACCTGAGTGGGGTCTTGTTTCTGTGAGCGGCCCTGACTTTGCATTGATACACTGTAGAGCCCGTCATATTCAGCCCCCCCACCC
>NC_051438.1:10005995-10022935 GCF_001649575.2 Kryptolebias marmoratus
TCATATTCAGCCCCCCCACCCCCCCACCCCCTCCCTGTGTTGTTCCTCCCCTCGGCCTTGGACGAGCTGAGTTTCATCTCGGCGGAGCGAAGCAAAGTTCATCCAATCCCTCAACTTTCCGCAAACCTCCTCTCCGCTCGCCGCCGCGCGCAAGTGACTTCCAGACGCGTAGATGTGTCAGAGTCCGAGTGAAGCGAGGCACCCTGGCACCTGCTGCTGCTCCGGGGGGCTCCCGGGCAGAGGACGGTGGACCCGCTGTGTCACCAGTCACTGATTCACGGGGCTCCGGCATTCTTTAATCTCCAATCTGCGAACTCACTTGCGTGCGTGCGCACAGCTGCCGGCACGAGGAAATGCCCAATATCTAATTGGATTGGATGGAAGAGGTTAGGGATCTAATGCTCCAAGTAGGACAAACCCAGTGACCCCAATCTGTTAATATGTCTGATTTATTGAGGGTTTATTGCTTTGTCATGCGGAGCTGAACGAGATAAATGCTCAACCGAAAGGCGGTGTGTGTGTGTGTGTGTGTGTGTGTGTGTGTGTGTGTGTCTGTTAGTAAAATAGCTCGTGAACCGCTGGACAGATTTTCATGAAACTTGCTAAAAAGGAATCGTTGGATGAACATTCAGAGCTGATTACCTTTTGGAATCCACCCGATTCAAGGCGGCCACCACAGCTAACTGAGATTGAAAACACAAAGATGGCTGTAACTCTGTGAATTTTGCAGATGTTGAGCTAAAATCTGGTGTGCTGGTAGTTGAGAGTTATCCCCAAGACATACTCCGAGCATTAAGTGAATGCTTGAGGTTTATTTTTAAAACTTTGACATTAACCATTATAGTCACGTCTGTCTGTCCGTTAGCAAAATATCTCATGAACCACTGGGCAGAATTTAATGAAACCTTCAGAAAATAATTGTTGGATGTATGTCTACAACTGATTAACTTTTGAGCCCAATCCAATGTAAGGTCTCAGCCATGGCAAACTGACATTAGAAAACACAAAAATGGCTATAACTCTGTCGGTTTTATAGATATTAAGCGAAAATTTGGAATGGTGGTAGTTGAGAGTCGTTCACAACATATATTTCAAGCGCTACACATTGCATGATATCTTCGCTTTAAAACTTGCCATTAATCTTTGGCATCAACCTTGTCTGTCTGTTAGCAAACTGTCTCATGAACTGCTGGATGGATTTTAACGAAACTCTCAGAAAGTGATCACCCAATGGGGATCTACCACTGAATAAGTTTTGAAGGCCGGTCCAGTTCAAATGGCCGCCACAACTAATCGACCTTAAGCCAACACTTAAATGGCTATAACTCAGTCCAGGCTGTTGAGCTCTGATTTGGTGCGGTTGGAGCTGAGAGGCACGCTCAACACGCACTCTGAGCACTGACAAATGTCGTGTGAGATTGTGCATAAAATCCATTCACAAATGGCAGTAACTCTGTCCTTCCTTAGCAAGATATATGCGTTCCTTTAAAAAAAAAAATAGGCCTTTTGTTTCTGTTGAAAAACCCTTTTAAAATGCACCATTGTTCTTATTTACTGATTGTGTGCGTGTATTCTTGCAGGCATGGGGAGTTTTTCCCAGGTCTGTACCTGTCAGAGAGGAGAGTGTGTCAGGTGTGTGGTGACGACGCTTCAGGCTGTCACTATGGAGCGGTCACCTGCGGCAGCTGCAAAGTGTTCTTCAAGAGGGCCGCTGCAGGTGGGAGTGAGGCACACAAACAACACCAAGAGCGCACACACACACACACGGTTGCAGAACACATCCGCTGATTTAATTTCTTACACCCACTTATTCTCTAATGCAGACAGGGCGCAGTGACCTGACATTATGAGGGCCAGTTTTATTGTTATCAGTAAACACCCACATATCATTGCTAAGTGTAAAAAAACAAAAAAAGGCCCAAGCCTTTTTAGCTGAGCGCTCATGTCCCCCAGGACTTCTCGTGTCTTGTGCCTCCAGGTAAGCAGAACCACCTGTGTGCCAGCCGGAACGACTGCACCATTGATAAGCTGAGGCGGAAAAACTGTGCCTCCTGCCGCCTAAAGAGATGCTTCATGTCTGGGATGAGCTTAAAAGGTATGAAGCTAACCCTAAAGATCACTGTGGGGAAATTATGTGTGGTTTGCATTTGGACGAAAGGGGTCAGGCTGGTCAGATATCTCCCATCGTGTGGATTGTGTGTTCCTGCTGTAACACAGTGTAACAGCTTCATTTCATCAAAGGCAAAATATCCCTTTTTCTTTCTTTCTTTCTTTCTTTTTTTTTTTTTTTTATACGTTTTGGGACCAGTGATCAAGAACTTTCCTACACGAGAAACATCTCAAGGAGCTGTCCGGCCTCATTTGTAGCAATTGCATGTTTCGATATTTTCTATCGCCGAACGATTCGCAGCTGACAATTGTCTCCACCCACCCCCCCGGCTCGTTCGTCATTTCAGGCCGCAGGCTGAAGGGAGCCGGACAGACGAGGAGTGGAGAGGAGGAGCAGCAGCAGCAGCCGCCTGCCACCGCCTGGGGCCATGGAGACAGAGAGGAGAGGGCAGGGAAGAAGGATGTCGTCATGGAGTCCGGAAACGCTGCCGCCAGGGCTCAAGGTGGTAAAGCTCGAATATCGCGCTGACGTCTAAACACGCTAATACGCACGCTGCGCTCCTGGTTTGTGTGTCTCTATTGCCCGCCCCCGAAAGGCGAAGGTGAACGATTATGCTTCAGAGCGTTCGCGTATCTGTCTGTTAACAAAATATCTCGGGAGCCAGAATCTCTCACAAAGCAATCATTGGCTATATAGAGCCAGCACAATTCAAGATCAGCCAATCAAACACAAACATGAAGATAACTCGGCCGAAGTCTGGTGTGGTAGTAGCTAAGAGTCATCTCTAACCTGCACTCCTTTGTTTAAAGGTACTCACTGCAAACTATGACTCTATGGACTATATCTGATGATGCAGTTTGAACGAGTTCACTTCGGTGGTTTTCCAGATTTATTGATATGAGATTCTGAAACGCGGGTACGCGCTCGACGTAAACAAAGCATTTTTGTCTGCGTGCTTTACTCAGCAAATCTGAGTGGAAATGCATACCAACACATCACAATTGTCTGACTTCTCAAATAAAAACGTCTCTTTTAATGGACGTCACCGTTGTTGACCTGTTTTCTGTCACTTCAGCTGTTTCTGTGGTAGTTAGCAGCCGTTTGCAAATTTTGCTTACAATTTTTTTTTATTTAAGGACCATTTAACCATTGATATGAGGGGGAAAATAGCATGGATTTTTTTTTCTTACTTGATGATTTTTTTTTGTTTTGGACCAGTCTTCGTTGCAGTGAGTACCTTTAAAACTGTTGAAGTCGTCCCTATTTGTTCATGAAATGAATGAATCATGAATCACCGGACGAATTTTAATGACACTTTCAGGAAGGGATCAATGGACACGCATTCACAGCTAATCCAACTTAGCAAACGCTCAAATGGCTGTAACTCAGAGTTACCCAAAGTCAGATGGTCAAGGTTGCAGGCGATGTGCATGCCTTCAAGGAATACAAGGCCTTTTTTTAATTTTTATTTATTTATCTTTTGTAAATGTTTAACAGGACCTCATTCCTTGCCTTTAGGGATCCCCCCGACCCTGCGCTCCTGCCTGTCCCTGCTCAGCATCCTTCAGTCCATCGAGCCCACCGTGGTGAACGCCGGACACGACCCCGCCCAGCCCGACAGCCCCGCGTCCTTGCTCACCAGCCTCAACGAGCTCGGGGAGAGGCAGCTGGTGACGGTGGTGCGCTGGGCCAAGGCCATCCCAGGTACGCCAGCACGGGCAGAGCGGGGCTTCCTGCCGCCCGCGTCACCTTTTTTCACATCGCTGTCGTTCCTTGTTTTTTTGGGTTTAGTCTGTGCAAAAACAACAGGTACTTGACAAGGTTTGGAACTTTAAAGGAGCTGGTGAGCCAAGATCACAGAGATAGAGAAGCGTGTTTAAAATCTCGCCTGAGAAGTATCTAGAACCTGTTGGCCCTGGGCGAGGCCTTGAGATCAGAAGATTGCAGGCGTTGCCAGAAAGTCGGTGCCAGGCAGCAAACGGGCCGGTTCAAATATTAACCACTAGGGGGGGATATGCTCATGCTTAAGCCAAGAATGGAAACCTGAAAATGGGCAGAACTGTTTTTTTTTTTGGCCAATGTTTCTTGTCATTTGTCTCTGTTTTTAGATAGGTAAACCAAGAAGGGTTATTATGTTATGCTGATTTATTTTTTAAAACTATTTGCTAAAAGGATTGTGTTTGACAGGGTTCCGTGACCTGCAAGTGGACGATCAGATGTCGGTGATTCAGCTGTCGTGGATGGGGGTGATGGTGTTCGCTTTGGGCTGGAGGACCTACACGCTCACGAACTGCTCGATGCTGTATTTTGCTCCAGACCTGGTCTTCAACGAGTAAGTCATAAATAAATAAATACACAGTAGATGCAATTTACAGCGACTCATCACGGGCATCGGTGGCATATTTAATGATCTGCTTGAACCTCACTGAACTGGGCACACAAGTTTGAATTTATTGTGGAGTTTTTCTAATAATTCCCACAGGGTGAGAATCATAAACACTAAGATGTACGTTCAGCAGGTTTCCAGTTCAATTTCTTTGCGTCTGAGGGGGGGCACTTTGGATCTTCTTTCAGGCATGAGCAAAGCGGTGACACATCCGTACAACTGGTGATCTTGGAATCTAAAGTTGTTTTAGAAACGTCTCCAAAAGACGTTCCCACTTTTGAGTAGATCCACAATGCTCCTTCTTAGATGTTCTGAGTATCGGCCAATCCATCAAGTGTCGTCAAATAAATCGTGTTTATTCGGTCACAGCTCAACTACCAGCTGCAGTCATTCATGATCACTAACGACACATTAGCAGGCCTTGGTCCTGAAGACAATCAAGAACCTTCAGCCCCGCTTATAAAATCTTTATGTGAATGTACGTGTGTAATTAAGCCTGTGTTTATACTTTTAACCCAGTGTGGAGGAGAGAAAATACACAATAATTCAAACGTTTTTGTAGTTTCAAGGTTTATAATCATTCCACAGAAAAAAAGGTTAAAATAAATAATTAAAAACACCAAATGAATATGACATCCTTGCACATGAGTGTATGTAAACCTCTGAACACAACTGTATATATATATATATATATATATATATATATACTCGCCATGTGAAATAACATCAAAAAGTTTTTGCGTTAAGAAAAGTTGACCAAGTTTGACGCAGTGCTTTCATCAAACGAAGAAAGTTTTTCATCAAACGAAGAAAGTTTGGGCGTAAACAGCCGTGAGTGTTGGCGTGGCGCGGCGTGGGCTTTTGTTGGGACACCAGGAGATTTCGCCTATCATCAACGCTGGAAAGACAAAGACTCGGAGGAATCCGAACTTCAGAGGAAGACTGACTAATCACACAATAAACGTTTTTTTTTTTTCCAGACGAGACGGTAAACAAGCGTGTTCTCTTCTCGGCGTCTGATCGTATACATTGTGGCCGCAGAGGGATCACCTCTGATCATTTATTCCATTTCATCTTTACACAACGCCAACCAGGAAGTGCCGCAGCTCTGAGGTCTTTCTTCTCTTTTTGTCACCTTGATGAGTTCCGACTCGCGCCGCAACCTTCGAGTTGTTTTTCTCCAACTTTTCGTCTCGTCTTTGAACTTTTTTGAAGAACTTAACGCAGACTTTGTGTCACAGATTAGAGGCGCGTGATGAAGACAAGTGTTGTGCATTTGTAAATGAGGCCCTCAGGGAGGCGTGTTTGGTGTTCTTGCTTTTTTTTGTGTGTGTGTGTGTGTTACGTCAGCAAAACTCTCACTCTCTGCGCGTTGGACCTCCTTACCTCCACGTGTCTGCCTGTGACCTGCATGGTTAATGGGTACGCCTGCCCCTCATGCTGACCCTCATTTCTCTCCGTCTCTTTGTCGCTCTCCTTTTTTTCCATTATCCACCTAGCTCATTTTTCTCTCACCCCTGCTGCGTTTTCTCTGTCCCCCTCCACTCCTGTCCCCGCAGCCATTAATTCTCTTCCTCCTGTCTAGATTTCGCTCGGCCTGAACATCTCCTGGCTTCACACGTCTTTGCTTTTTGTCGCACCTTGTGTGCTCAAGCTTCCCCTCTCACGCTGTCTTTTTTTTTTCTTTCTTTCTATCTCTCTATTTTTTTTATGTCTTGACCCTTCCTCGCAGCCAGCGGATGCAAGTGTCCAGTATGTATGAACACTGTGTGAGGATGAAGCTGCTCGCCCAGAGGTTCTGCAAGCTGGAGGTTACTGAGGAAGAGTTCCTCTGCATGAAGGCCCTGGTCCTCTTCAGTATCAGTGAGTCAGCTGGCATCGTGTCTTAAAAAAACAATAAAATTAAAAAACAAAACAAAAAAAACAATAAAAGAATAGCTTGAACTAAGGCGAGTGAGTTATGACCCGAGCGTTTCAGAGCATTGATGGGACGGATAAAGTCCACGAGAGTTATTGTCGTGTTCTGGCTTTTTGTGGTCACAGTGCCAGTGGAGGGCCTGAAGAGCCAGCGTTGTTTTGATGAACTGCGGACCTCCTACATCAAGGAGCTGGACCGCTTGGCCAGCAACCACGGCGAGACCACCCGGATGCAGAGGCTGTTTCAGCTCACGCAACTGCTGGACTACCTCCAGTCGGTAAAAACACGTGACTCTCCGTTTTTTGTTTTTTTTTTCCAGTTTTTGTTTTCACTGAAGCAAGCGCCACCGCATGTCTCTGAAGCGTTATGTAAGTGTCATTTGTCAGCGGCCTACTTCGAGAGAAAGTCATTTGGATCTCCCAACATAAACACTGTATTTGGCTCCCCGTGAAACAGTGTTAGTTTATTTGTAACAGCCACAATGAGGTTATTTCAACAGACTCTGTCAGTTATTACCATTAAAATTTAAGCAGGAGTTTATCTAAGTACTTGGCAGGTTAGGGTTCTGTTTGTTTTCCATTTTCTATGCACTGGCTCCACCTGCTGGCATCAACGTGAATTGCTACTTTTTATTCTTTTTTTTTTTTTTTATCTGTTGTGAGTGATGATGATGGATTTCAAATTTAGAGCCACTGAAAAAAGGAGGGTTTTTGTTTCTGTCAGGGCTCAGATTTCCTAGAGAAACGACTTTTATTCTGTTAATTTCAATTTCATCTAATGGCAGTCTGTACATTCAAACAATGAAGCTCGAATTTCTTAAAGATACGACTCGCTTTGCACAACAAAGTTTTAAACAAAGATATTGTTTGATCTGTTAACGCTTAGAGTATGAGATGGGAATGACTCTCAGCTACTACCACACCGAATTTTAGCTCAGTATTTGTAAAACTGACTCAGTTATGGACAGTATGTGTATGATAACCTGTGGCAAAAAAAAAACAATCAGCTGAAGATGCATATCCATTGATCTTGTTTTGAAAGTTTCATTAAAATCCATGAGATGCAGGAGATGTTTTGCTAACGGACAAACAAACAAACACAGGCACTTACATGCTCGCCCACCTTTCATGGCGACATACAGGAGTTACGTGTTTAAAAGTTTAGTTTCCTGTGAAGCTTGTACTCATTGCCCTGAACTTAGGCCCTTAGTTAAAAAGTTGATTTCAACTTCCAGTCTCCGGTTAGGCTGTTGGGTAAATTAAAGACTCTACAACTATCACTGGAAAACACACACACACACACACACACACACACACACACACACATGGAAAATGAACAGGACAGGAGAAAAACAAAAGGACACAAAGAAGAAGAAAAACATTAACCAGTTTTAGTTGTATGAACCGGTGTTTTAGTTGGAGTCATTGTTTTACCTGAGAAGTATAAACTCTAACTTAAGTTAACAGTTTTACTGATGTTAGTAAACTTCAACTCTGAGGAGCTTTTTTTTTGGATTACAGTCTGAACATCCCAAATTAGATGTTTTTTTCAAATCAGACCCAGATCACTTTCCGAAATCTGAAACATATCCGATGTTTTTCAGAGCCACTTTTTATTCTACTTTTACCTCACTGAAGTGACACGGACGTCACTATTCTGCATCGGAGTGGGTGGGAGCGTTGGACGAAACAAACAAGCATTGCTCTCTCTTTTTTTCCTCGATCCTCTTCCTCCCTCCCTTCATACGTTCGTCTGCTCCGATTGCGCAACTGAAGAATCGATACATACGCTGACGCGTGTAGCAACCCTATTGACTCTCAGCTACGACCACGTCAAGTTTTAGATCAATATCTGTAAAAACTGACTGAGCTGCAGCCGTTTTTGTGTTTGTTAGGGACGATTAGCCGTGGCGGCCCTGTTGGATCAAGCTGACTCCAAAAGTAAATGACCTCCTTTTGTTCTACAGAAGCCTGTTAATCAGCCATTGATTTAAATCAGGTGTGTTGGAGGAGAGAAACAAGTAAAATCTGCAGGATGGTGGCCCTCCAGGACCAGGATTGGAGACCCTAGTCTGAACATACTGCTTCAGCTTCATGCCTGTCGTCTAAAGAGGAATATATATCATCCGTTCTTCTCAGGAGGCGTTGCCTCACTTGTATTTGGCCAGCTCAAACCCAGGACAGGTTCGAACAATAAAACGAGCAGACAGCTCGTGTTTAATTGCACATTATTGGCATCGGCTGACAGGAGCCCCGACACCCAGACGTTTCTGTCAGCGCAGCGTAGCTCAGGAGGAAGGGGCGAAGGAAACGGTGAGCATACAATCTCTCCGAGCGCTCAGACCGCGTGACCAGATTAAAGGGTCACGGTTCGTGTTTATGCACCACCAATCCACCGTGTTGTTTCTTTTTTTAAACATCTGGGTGCAAATGTAGCCAAGAGAAATTCCATCAGTAAAACCTTGAAATGAATCACCCTCTGTGAGCTTATTTATCATCTCGGACATACTTTTTTTTTTTCCTGATAATTATCACTCACATATTCATCATGTAGTCCTAACAGAGCCTGGGAACATGGCTGTATTTGTATACGAGGGATTTTTGACATTGAGTCACACTCAACACAAACTTTGAGACATCTCTGCCTAAAACTTTGGCATTGGCTGTTGGACTCGACCATGTCTGTCTGTTAGCAAAATATCTCATGAACCACTGGATGGATTTTAATAAAACTCAGAAAGTAATCACTAGATGTGCGTCTACAACTAATTTACTTTTAGGGTGAGTCCAATTTAAGATGGCTGCCACAGCTAATTGAATTTAGGCCCCGTCCCAATACTCCCACTCCCACCCTCATGTCCTTCAAATGTGCGTTCATGCTGAAGGGTTTGAGTGCGTAGTGTGTCCCAATTCTCCAGAGTGCTCTTTAGCCCTGCCCCCTTTGTGTACTACTTCCACCCTCTGGCTAAGCCCACATCCAGGTGGACTTCGGCAAAGTATTTACCCACAATTCATTGCTGCATGTGATGTTTTGATTTTTAAAAATGATCTTTATTGATAATGAAAGGGTTTTGAATTAAACGGCAGAAATATGGCGGTGGTGACAGAGCGAGCTGCGTCTCTCATGAAAAAAGCAGTTTCTAAATGTAAAGTATTGAAATAATTCTTGTTTCATTCTGCTGTACATGTGTGAAAACTATCAAACTTTGCTCCATATTCAACAAGTCAGAACAAAACACATCTGAACAGCCAAATATCTCTTGCAATGACTTTGGAAAGCAGAAATACCTAAACTGTACTTTTAAAATCGTACCGGCACCTTCTTAAAATACCAAAACAGCGACTGGTCCGCCATGTTGGATGTCACAGTTACGGCCCAGAGGCGCAAGTCGATGACGTAACCCTTATTGTCCCAATTCTCCAATGTCTGCATGCTTGTAACCAGAACACACAAACCCTTCTGTGCACTTCCACTGAGTACACCCTTCACAGAGGGGCGTAGGGTGGAGGGCGAGTATTGGGCCATAGCCGACACAAAAATGGCTGTACCTCAGTGAATTTTTCAGACGTTGAGCTAAAATTTGGCGCGGTAGTAGCTGAGAATCATTTACAGCACGTACTCCAAGCTCCAACAGCTCACACAAGATATTACACGAGGTCGTGCGTAACGTAACTTTCAAGGTTTGACCAAAAACAGCTACAGCTTTGTCATTTCTCATCATAAGACGATTTTAGTTTAATTTTCTAGCATGAAAGGCAGCAGGCCATATGCATTTTATTCAAGGAATTCTAGGACTTTAATTTGCAAAAGCGTCCTGGCCAGGAGGGACAGCAGCTCAGTCATCAGCAATCACTTCCTACACTACGGATGGAATTCAGAACGAGACATTAATACATGTCCTCAGCAGGTGTTCAACCACTAGGGGGTGTGGATGAACCACCTTCCTCCTGGAGCAGCTTGAGGACTTAAGTTAAAACAATTAGCTGTCAGAGGAGAAACTCCTGAGATGGCTGACAGGGGCGAGACCAGCGGGGTGAGACTCTTCGAAGCCCCCACCCGCAGAGAGCAGCTCTGATGCACTTTGTCTCGTAAATGCTCTGCGCTGTGCCTCATGAGCTGGAAAGCAGCCAGGGATCGTCTCGTCTGAGCCCCTTTAGGCACAGGACCAGAACCGATCGAGATATCTCTGATATTTTCCCCATCGGTGGAACTCAAGGCGTGTCAGGTGTGGCCTCGGAGAGGAAACGGCATCTCTAGCCTCAAGTTGCAACCGTCAGCGTTACTTGTTTTTCCTCCCCCCTTTTTCAACACTTAGCGCAAATACTACAGTCTTATCTGCTAAATCTAAAACTTTAACTTTTTTTTTTTTTTTGCTTTTCCCTCTCTCTCGTCATCTTAGATCGTCAGGAAGCTGCACCAGTTCACCTACGACCTCTTCATCCAAGCCCAGTCCCTGCAGATGCGCGTCAACTTCCCGGAGATGATCTCCGAGATCGTCAGCGTCCATGTGCCCAAGATCCTCTCGGGCATGGTGAAGCCCATCCTTTTCCACAACACGGCCTAGGCCAAGCGAGAGCCTCCGCCGCTCGTCCTTTTTCGGACGAGCGGGCTCCGACGCCCGGGAAAGGCGTTCCACCCTGGGGGAGGGGGGGGGAGGCGAAACGGCAGGAGAAGTGTCAGGCTTTTTTATGAAGTGAAAGAAGCGACATAAGCTGTGGTTGAAAGGAGAGAGGAGAGCACATTCTTCCAGTGTATTGTAACGTAGCCACATCCACGCTGCTCTGCTTGCTGTCCGCTCACTATATCAAGCACATCAGATTGTATTTGTTATTTTTATTTTTTTAATTTGGGGAGCTAATTTAAATAACGAAACAGAAAAAAAACGCATGCATTTCTCCACTCGAGCCAATGACAGCCGGCATGTAGACGTCTTCAGCTCCTCTT
The DNA here is from genome assembly GCF_001649575.2 of Kryptolebias marmoratus. Classification (NCBI taxonomy): domain Eukaryota; kingdom Metazoa; phylum Chordata; class Actinopteri; order Cyprinodontiformes; family Rivulidae; genus Kryptolebias; species Kryptolebias marmoratus. The sequence continues at coordinate 10,017,354 of NC_051438.1, forward strand.
ACTGATTCCCGTCAGCTGAGACACGAAGACAGTAGTGAGAAAAACATGTTTGCAGAGTTCACATCCCCTACGCTTTTTTTTTTTCCTGTGTGCTGTAGTCTGACATTTGAACTCGCTTTTTTCACAATGAGCGTTATTGTGTGCACCTGAGCTAAAAAAAAAAAAAAAAAACTGTTTGATTGACAGTTAATAATAAGCAGTCGTGACTTGCATGCTCTCTTGCCTGAAGGCATATAAAACATTTTTTTTGTTTTTTTTCTCGAATGCGCTTCTCACGTCTTTTTTTTGGAAAACAACTTGCCGAATGTTTTTATTATGTGTTCATGTTTAGTGTGTCCAATTAAACACCTTCAAAGTGACTGCGGTAAAGCTAATGTTGAATGTATATTTATGAACTTTCGATGTCGGGATTAAAAAAAAAACAACAAAAAAAATAACTTGCACCAGCAACAATGGAGGAAAGAATTGAAAGGTGCAGTTGTCAGCTAAAACGATGGGTGACTTTCTTAAAAAGAACAAAAAAAACAAACTAACAAAAAAACAAGTTTTCCAGTGCCAGACAAGTCCAGTTTTTATCAAAGTGGATATTTCATACTGTTGTGTAACTTTTCTACTGTTTCCTAAAGGTGTTCTTTTGCAAATGCTTTTCGTGTGTTACCCTGTATTCGTTGTAGCTTCTGACACATTTGCTAAACATTAAATGTCCAGCCAAAGCTCTGCTCTCTGCGTGCAATGTTTACAGCGTAACGTGTGCTGAAACGAAACGGAAAGTGTGAATGTTGGTTTGGAATGAGAGGCGACTGCGGATTTTCAAATTTTTTTTAGTGCTGGTGAGTGGATCTAATGAGTGTGTGTTTAAAGTAATGTTGTTTCAAACGTACTGAAGCACCATTATTACTACTTTCTATTTGCTGTTCCTCCCACACATACATACAAAAAGTATATTTGCCGAGCTGCGTTTCGGAGCTCTATAGTTCATACTTCACAGTAGGAACATCATTCAAAGTTTATACAGGTCACAGAAAGTTGGACTTCACATGACTGAACGGACATTTTGATATCTATTCGATATTTGATATATTTGCACTATTGCCGTTTAAGTTTTATAATTTTTGGAGATTTTAACACAAAATATTCAACTTGGCGCGATGATGTCATGCACTACTTTTGAGCCGTCTGAACTTCTCCGAATATTTTTTTCAATTTGTACATCAAAACGTAAGTATTTTTGTCTTATTTTACGCTCTAATTGCTATAGGATTTGTGTTTTTTCTTTATAATATCCACCCAGAGTGCAGAGTGCACACATCTTCTCTCTCATAGACTTCCATTGTATCTGAGCTCAGAATGTGTATTTCAAAACTGGAAGTGAGGTGCTTTTTTAGGTTGTCACATTTTCTACATAAAACACTGTAGACATAAAAATTCACCACTTGTGATTCAGGAGTGTTTTCAGTTTGATATCCTGTAGTTTTTGCTTGGTGACCATTTGTTTGAGCCTTAATTTCCAGTCTGTGTTCACAGTTTGTCTGACTGTCGTATTATTTGCTCCCACAGAAGCACATTTGTTTCAAAACAGGCCTTTGGTCATTTCTAAAAACATCTCCTAAACACGACATCATTTCTAGAAATGTCTTCATCCACACAGAAACACCAAAAATGACCCAAAACGTTGTAGTAACTATGCCGGGCCTGTAGGTGGCGCTGTGATGCTGACACAGAAATGCACCGAAAACAGAAAACACGTTGTAGGACATGTGCATAAAGTTTACATGCTGGGTGCCAAATGTAAACACAACGAGAAGAGGACTCCCTCGGGCCGTAGGTTAGATTAGAGGTGGAACTATGACATCATTTTCAAAAAGTTTGCGTTTTTATTAAAAATGTAAGAGCGGCTTTTCAAGGTTTTTGTTGCTCTTGAACCCTTTTTTCACAAATTACCATATTGGGGCTCCAAAACCGCTGTTTCCGTGAGAACTCAATGCTGAAATGATAAAAAAAAAAAACTTTTGCAAATTATATATAGACTTCTGTCAGAGAGTGACAGACACAGTTATGCGGTTACCATGGTGACCCTAACGAGTCACTGGCAGCAGCTTTAGCATTTCTTTGTCTCTTATCGTTACAAAAATAAGTCTCAGCCTATTTTTGATCTTTATAGGAAAAAGTTGAGGTTTGTTGGAATTTCAGGCAGCGGCTGCGTCGGCACCCTTCAGAATGTCTTCAGAAAACTTCTAGTTTGTATCTGATGAGCTCAGCTGGACGCAGAGGCCTCAGAGACACAAAATCCTTCGCAGAACGGCAGGTTGTTCAGAACCTACATGGAGGCAAGAAGCCTGAATTCAACACACACGTGGCTGTGGTAAAAATCCTGTTTATTTAGTCATTTTATCATATTAAAAGACAAACGTGTGTCCTGATCTGATGTGTTCGAACGCTCGTGGGGCGTCTACATCAGATAAATGAAACTCAACAATAAGAAAAGAGGACAAGCAGGCGGACATCTGTTAGATCTGTTGACATCTGACCCCTGTTGTGGACACAGATTCACTCTACATTTGAGCAGAGCTACAGCTAAACAGTGTGAGTCGTGATAAGGGATCTTGTTGCATTAAAAAATTGCAATAATTAAAATTACTGCAACTTTACTTAAAAAAGAACACAAAGCATTTTTTATCACTGTTTTGTAAATTTTATCTGTTTTTTTTTCTATTATTCCACATCATCACATTTGTAGCTACGAGGAAAAGTCTCACTTGATTTAAACAGCCCACACTGAAAATGAATTTACTTTAAGAGCTGCCCTGTTCAGGGTGTCTCTGAAACCCCAATCTATAAAAAAATAAAATAAAAAAAGTCTGTCTGCCTAACCTCCACCATCATTTTAAGTCCCATTTCCTGAAGAACCTCTTTCAACAAGTATTTGTCCCTCTCATAAATGAACTGGAGCTGAACGAGGCTGGGATCGCAAAGAGACGCTGAAATATCACTTATTTCTAAATATATTCCCCCGCTGCACATGCCCATGTGGCTTCCCTTAAAAGGAGCGCCGTCTCATAGGTTGGCCGAAGTAAATGCATGTGTTGATGTCGACATTTGAACTTAGTTTAGATTCTGTTTGATTTCTGTGTTTCTCCGAGTCTGCTCTGCATCAATACTGCATGTCTCCTCCAGAAGAAGTTTTTTTTTTTTTTTCCTTTTTTCAGTTTTTTTTTTTCCTTTTTCTTTTGGGCAACGACCACAGAAAGTGCAGCCATGTTGACCACAAACAACAAAAGCCAAAACTGTTTCCGTATGTTTCCAAAGAGAGGAGATTAACACAAGGAAAGCCAGGACGAGAATGTGCGAAGTGAAAAAAAAAAACAATGCTTGATGAACAGAAGGGTAAACTCGGTTAAAAGCTGACACCAAAGTGACTGAACAGGTTCAGTTCTGATACAACGAGGAAACGCTGTTGATTCTAGGCGCAACAGCTCTGCCGTGCAGTAAAGAGAAAGAAAGTCCACCCTCTGTCAGTTCAAAGGTTTTACGTATCAGGACATAAAAAAAAAAGATCTGGTTTTTATCAGGTTGTGAAACTATGCAATTTTAACCTCAAGTGTACAAAAACACACAACAGATTTCACCACGTCAACATTTGCTAAACAAAGATGAAGCCAAAACGAAAGAGCAGCGTGAAAACTAAATCGTGTTTCTGCAGCTTCGAGAACCTCTCTCAGCAGTTGTTTTTCTGTTTGATTGTTTTTTAACCAGTCTCTCACATGGTTCTGGAGGAATTTTGGCCCACTCTTCTCTACATTGTTGTTTCAGTTCATTCGGGTTCGCGGACATTCATTCTGCCCGGTGTTGTGGAAAACAAGATTTAATGATAGGTCTTCTGACGTGTCCTCATCGGGAGGTAACGGGGTCATCACGTAGAGTCTTTCTGTCCACAGTTTGGTGGTCATGCTGCCCTCCAAGTCGTACGACCTTCCAGCTCCGATCAGACTGCTGCTGGCCTTGTTCCTTCTCTGATAAGCTCTTTCACAATCTTAGGCTAGACGCAATCTGTTGCTTAAAATGGTTTTTCTGTTTGACATTTTTTTTTTGTAAAGGATTAATAAATATCAGCAAGCTGGGTGTTTTCTGTCTTCCTTGTTTTTTTTATTCCTGCCACAGCATTCCAGTCAGGATGAGATCTGCACTTTGGCCCGTTTTGTTCTCAGCCATTTGGTCGGAGATCCACTGCAGCGTTTGGGCTCACCGTCCTGCTGCATCATGACCCGGTTTGGTCCAAGCATCCGCTGTCAGACGGACGGCCTCGCATTTGTCTCTATAATCATCTGGTCTACGAAGGAGTTCAAGGTCGACTCGGTGACTGCAAGGTGCTCAAATCATCAGTCCTCCACCACCGTGCTTTACAGTGGGTTTGAGGTGTTTGTGCTGATGTGCTGTGTATTATGGGTAAACATCTGTACTTTAGTCTCATCTGAATAAAGGACACTGGTTCAGAAGTCTTGTGGTTCATTCAGATGCACCTTTATAAACCTAAGTCAGGCTGCAGTGTTGTTTTTAGATAGAAGAGAATTTCTTCGGCAACCCTACCAAACAAGTTCTACTTGTTCAGTGTTTATCTAATTGTCCTGTCATGAAATTTAACATTTAACCTTTAATCTGCTAACTGAGGACTGTAGAATGTGAAATGGAGCTATTATTTTTATTTTTTTTAATTTTATTTTTCAATTTCTCCGATCATTGCATGGTCTGACCTTGGGGTGAATTTCCTGGGACATTCTCTCCTGGAAAGATTGGTACTTCTCCTAAATGTTTTGCGCTTGTGAATAAGCTGTTTTTTTTTTGTTTTTTTTACTGTAGAATAAAGGACTTCAAATTGTTTAGAAATTACATTTAACCCATCCCAGATTTATGGGCAGTTGCTTCTCCAAGTTCATTGCTGATGTCTTTCCGCCTTGGCATTGTGCTTATACACACCCGTATGGCCCAGAGCAGCCAACTCCTAAAACTCCTGCTTTAACAGAGGTGTTCACACCGATTTAATGGAGGTGTTCACACCGATGACGATCAGCAGCACATGGCTGCTACTTTCCCTCTTAAATCCTAAGAAATAAGCAAGGGTGGACTCTGATTAACACACAGCTTTTCTATTTTGTCTTCAATCTTGTTTAATAAAGATTGAATATATAACCATTCTGAACTTAGAACGGACTAAAGGCGGAGTTTCGTTTTCCTGTATAATATTGTTCTGAGCACCAGGTTACGACAACTCACGGCTACATTGACCGGAAACCAATTAGATTAAAAAGGTGGTAAGATGACACCCCCAAATGGAGTGTTGGTGTGGTCTATCTAATGGAAGCCGATTCCTGCCCAAGCACCAGTCCATTAACAACCAATTAACTTCCTATTAATATTTTACCAGACAGGGCCTCTCATCCTGACATGCTTTAAGGAGCTTTCCCCAGGAGGGTTTGAACATGAGCAGCTTTTAGCACAGCATAAAGAGGCCTGTGTAATGGGCTGAAGGAGGAGGAGTGGCAACCTGATAGCACTGAGAGCAGGGGTGTGTGTGTGTGTGGGGGGGG